>NC_089258.1:70509731-70843186 GCF_963930625.1 Muntiacus reevesi
CTGTATTCCTTTCCACTCTTTCCTCTTTAATTGCCAGGCGTCTGTCTTTTACAATAGAGTGCCTTTTCTTCTGCAGATAAGCACCAGGTGAGCTCTCGTTTTATACATGGGAATGTTTCAGCCGTGTCCTCAGCAAAAGCCCTCTCATCAATCACGCTTGACAAAGTCGGGGATGAGGGAGGAGGGGAGAAGTTTGCTTTTCATTTAGGGAGGCACAAAGGTCAAAGTCAGCTCTGCTCTTAGTGGGGTTTCAGTCCCAATATTCTTGGTCTACACCTTTCTTTCTCTCCTTGTCAGACTTGTAGCATTTTTTTCTGCCCTTTTCAACTTCTTTCTTATACGAAATGTATTTTACAAGTCTCTGTCAAGTCCTATGAAATATCCTTGATGCACAAAGTCTAGAGGGCTTTTAAGAAATTCTCTCGTCTTGTATTATTCAGGGAACACTGATCAATCCTTTCTTGTCTCTACGTCTCCCTTCTTGGCTCTGCTGTGAGGACAGTGCTGGGAGAGCCAGGGTGATGGAGGAAGGGAAGAAGAGAAATGGCAATCAGAAGGAAAGTAATTCTGTGTTGGGTCAGCCACTGGCTCATGCTCAGAGCAGGGTAGATACAAGGGAGCAGAATAGAATTGCAGAGAAGTCTTGAAGTGACTTGGTGGGATGGGAGCAATCCAAGCTGAACGAGAGAGTGGACCTGCTGAGTAATTCAGATCAGACCTCAGTCTAGCCTGGATGATCAGTGCAAATTAGAGAACAGAACCTGACTGCAGGTGAACCAGAGGCTTAGCTTAAGCTCTGTGGTGGTGAGTCAGGGCCAGGCATGAGTCAGTGAACCAGTGAAGTTGCTCAGTCGTGTCCGATTCTGCGATCCCACTGTAGCCTACCAGGCTTCTCTATCCATGGGATTCTCCAGGCAAGAGTATTGGAGTGGGTTGTCATTTCCTTCTCCAGGGGATCTTCCCGACCCAGGGACTGAACCCAGGTCTCCCACGTTGCAGGCAGATGCTTTACCGTCTGAGCCACCAGGGGTCAGTAGTCAGATCAAAACCAAAACCAGGAAGACATCACAGCACGAGGAAGAAGGATGGGGAGGTGTGACACAAGGATGGACACTCGGTCCAGGTGTAGAAATGGACACTGGCTCCCTCCTGAGACCCACAACAGAGAGGAAGACATGCTCTCCCCTGGGAACAGGACTTAATGACACAGGCGACAAAGTCAGCCACCTGCAGGGCCAGGCAGGACCTAAAGAGTGAGGAGATTGTGGTGTAGGAAGGCATAAAGGAGTGGCGGGGACTGTGGCCAGTCAGACGCTGCCCATCCTGTTTGAAGGGAGAAGTTGCTCCTCAGGGCTAGTAGATACCTAGTCACCCAGAGGAAAACAAGCCCAGTGTTGCCACTTCTCATGTTTTTCAAAAGAAAAAGTAAAAAAAAAAAGAAAAAAAAATTGGATTTTTGAAACAGATCTTCCTTTTAAAAAAATCTTGGCAATGAATTCACATTTTTTGAAAAACACCATAAGGCCAGGATTGTACAGGCTAAACCAAACACATCTGTGGGCTGCCCGTGTGCCAGTCCCGTAAGTGGGAAGAATGGGCTCCCTGCCACTGGACAGAATTGATATCTCCACTCCCTACTGCCTGACTGTCTGACTCTTTGGACCTGTGTTACTAGCCCTTTGAAAGCCTCTAGATCCTCATAAGCAAGAAGTGGACAGTAATAATTCAGTTATAGAGTGCTGTAATAATTACTAGTGATATACGTGGAGTCCCTTATCTACTTTATTCTTTTAAGGACTTTAACACTAAGCTTTACATATCTCATGAGTACGATTTGATCTGTTTTGACATATGCATACACCTAAGAAACCGTCACACAATTTAGTATAAGCAAGTCAAATGTTTTCTTGTACTTCTTTGCATTCTTGTCTGGAAAATCCCATGGACAGAGGAGCCTGGTGGACTATAGTCCATGGGGTCGCAAAAGAATTGGACATGACTGAGCAACTGAAACGCCCCACCACTAATCCTGCTTGGCTCAAGAAAAGGCATCCAGGGACCAGGGAGAGGCTGATGGGATAGAGAATTCATAGAAGTGGGAGGAAGGGGAATTTCACAGGGAAGGTCAGTCAACCAAGTGGTCAGAGAAATGGTGGTTGCTTTCAGAGCACTTGGTGGAAACCAGGAGCCACGCCTCATCTCTCTAGAGGATACAAAAAGGCAAAGATGCCTAAAGTGGGAATCAAGTCTCAGACAACTAAAGAGTAAATAACACAGAAGACAAATGTACACATGATAGCACCAGGTCGTAGAGGATTAGTTTCCAAATCCTCGTTGGCTCCAGCACCAGCAACCAGTCATTGTATTTACTGATCTGGCTGTAAATATGACAACAGTAACTTACTATGTCAAAGACTGAGGAGGCTATTTCACTTCCTCGCTCTAAGAGTGGAGGATCTAGCCTACTTAATAACTAGGGGTGCCCACCCCTCCACCTCCCCCAGTTCAGTTCAGTTCAGTCCAGTCGCTCAGTCGTGTCCAACTCTTTGCAACCCCATGAATCGCAGCACGCCAGGCCTCCCTGTCCATCACCAACTCCCAGAGTTTACTCAAACTCATGCCCATTGAGTCGGTGATGCCATCCAGCCATCTCATCCTCTGTCGTCCCCTTCTCCTCCTGCCCCCAATCCCTCCCAGCATCAGGGTCTTTTCCAATGAGTCAACTCTTTGCATGAGGTGGCCAAAGTATTGGAGTTTCAGCTTAACATCAGTCCTTCCAATGAACACCCAGGACTGATCTTTAGGATGGACTGGTTGGATCTCCTTGTAGTTCAAGGGACTCTCAAGAGTCTTCTCCAACACCACAGTTCAAAAGCATCAATTTTTTGGCATTCAGCTTTCTTCACAGTCCAACTCCCACATCCATACATGACCACTGGAAAAACCATCGCCTTGACCAGATGGACCTTTGTTGGCAAAGTAATGTCTCTGCTTTTTAATGTGCTATCTAGGTTGGTCATAACTTTCCTTCCAAGGAGTAAACGTCTTTTAATTTCATGGCTGCAATCACCATCTGCAGTGATTTTCGAGCCCAAAAAAATAAAGTCTGACACTGTTTCTACTGTCTCCCCATCTATTTCCCATGAGGTGATGGGACCAGATGCCATGATCTTAGTTTTCTGAATGTTGAGCTTTAAGCCAACTTTTTCACTCTCCTCTTTTGCTTTCATCAAGAGGTTTTCAGTTCCTCTTCACTCTCTGCCATAGGGGTGGTGTCATCTGCATATCTAAGGTTATTGATATTTCTCCCAGCAATCTTGATTCCAGTTTGTGCTTCTTCCAGCCCAGCGTTTCTCATGATGTACTCTGCATATAATTTAAATAAGCAAGATGACAATATACAGCCTTGATGTACTCCTTTTCCTATTTGGAACCAGTCTGTTGTTCCATGTCCAGTTCTAACTGTTGCTTCCTGACCTGCATACAAGTTTCTCAAGAGGCAGGTCAGGTGGTCTGGTATTCCCATCTCCTTTAGAATTTTCCACATTTTATTGTGATCCACACAGTCGAAGGCTTTGGCATAGTCAATAAAGCAGAAATAGATGTTTTTCTGGAACTCTCTTGCTTTTTTGATGATCCATTGGATATTGACAATTTGGTCTCTGGTTCCTCTGCCTTTTCTAAAACCACCTTGAACATCTGGAATTTCTCGGTTCACATATTGCTGAAGCCTGGCTTGGAGAATTTTGAGCATTACTTTACTAGCGTGTGAGATGAGTTCAATTGTGGGGTAGTTTGACCACCTCCCCCACCCCCTGTCTATTTGCCTAGTTCCCATCCCCCACCCTCTCTCGTATCACCATTCTCCATTCTCTCTCAAATCTGTTTCTCTTTCTCTTCCTGTCTTCCATCTGCTGTCTTATTCTCCTTTCTTCTCTCATTCAAAGGGCTGTTAAGTTCTTATATATGTTCTCCCTCCTATATATCTCTTTAAATCTGTCCCTCTTTTTAATTCCTAGTGTCTATAAATTTCTCTTTTTCCAATTTACTTTGCTTGATCTAGAATTGTGTGTCACCTTGATGCCTTTCTTTCCCCCCCAAAGCTGACGTGACTCTCTACTGTCTGTTGAATGAAGGTCAGACTCCTTGACATACTATTCAAGGTCCTTTATACACTTTTCTGTACCTAGCCCACAGGCCTATTTTTCCTTCTACTCCCTTCATTCTGCAAACCCCGAGACCCTCACTTCAGAAGCTCTTTGTTGGGAAAGACCTCCATAGATTACATTCATTGTTGAAGGATAAATGATTCTGTGATTTTTCTTAGATCCTATACTAAACTGGGTTTGAAACTCTTTATTACTTTCTGCTTAGGAATATACATGCTTCCCTAAAACATTTCTCCCATCCCCCTTAATGTTAATAACTTTAAAACATCCCAATAACTTAATCCATCATTAGCTAAGGTCTGTTTGGTCGTTTTTCCAAGAGCCAAGCCTGTTTGATGCATTGCTCCCTACTTGGTCATGACAGTCCTGTGATGCATTATGTCACTCAATATTTTCACCCCAGAATAATAAATTGGAGAAATGAGACATCTGCCTACAATTTATTCCTGTTATGTCTTTTCCTTCCCGAAACGAAATGCCAACACTTCTAAAATGAGAAAGCTAGGTCAACTTAACCCTTTAAAAAGTTACCACAGATCCAAGGGACAGTCACGTCATTTTTGTGTGTGTCTTACATGTTTGGTTGAAACACAAAAATATTTTTGCCTTTAGCTTGAAAAGGTGTTACATTAATGAATTAAGAGTGAGTGCGAACTTATGTGTCAGGCACTGTACTCACCACAGGGACCCACAGACGTGGTAGACTGGGCCCTCGAGGGAGGTGGTTGAGAGTGGTGGGTGGTTGAGAGCATGGATTTTGGACTCAAGCCCTTCCTCTCTTGTTTACTAAGTGAATGCTCTTGGATCTGTGATTGCTGGTCTTCAGTTCAAAAAAATGAAAATGACTGTCTATATCACATAGGGTCCAGGGTGGATGAAATGAGCTAGTATAAGCAAAATATCATATATATATATATATATATATGTATATATATATATATATATATATAAAATCCTTAGTAAATAGCATTATTTTTAATTTGGTAGACAACTATACAGCCTATGATAACAGAGTAAGTATTGCTATGCTAGAGATAAACAAAGTAGCTATAGAGAAGGAGTATCTAACAGTTTTGGGGTAGATTTCACTGATATTGTAGGACTAACATTTATTGAGTGCTTATAATGTGCTAAGAGATGTTTAATTCTCACCACAAGTTTTTGAGGTAACATGCGATCACTAATTTCTGTTTTACAGAATCTGAAGGCACAGAGAGGTCCTTGTGTAAGGACCCCCAGCTTCTTGCAAGGCTCAGGAAAGACTTCCAAAAAGAGAAGCACCTATTGGAGTTCCCTGGTGGTCCAGTGGTTAAGAACCCACCTTGTAATTCGGGGGACTTGGGTTTGATCCCCGCCTGGGGAACTAGGATCCTGCACGCCGTGGAGCAGCTAAGGCCATGTGCCACAATGAAAGAGCCCACTTGCCACAACTAACCTCGACACACCAACTAAATAGATAAATATTTTTTAAAAAAGGGACACCTATGGCCATATCAGCAAATCCCCATACACATGAAAGTTAGCAACTGGATACGTTTGAGGATAGGAGGCAAAGGATCTCCTGCACAGCGGTCGAGGTGATGCGCTTGATGAGTTGAGAGTCGTGGTGATAGAGAAGAGAGGAAGAAATCTCTACCACGTCTATAGGGGAGAAAGCAGGGACCGGCTTCATGCTTCTTTCCTGTGATTTCTAGGGGCTCTCAGAGTGCTGTGTATAAAGTAGTTAACAGTAAATTAATGAATTTAGAAAAATAATCCATAAAATATGGCTTGTCACAGCCAGTATTTTAACAGGAAACAGCAAGAAGCATCAATATAAATATTATGCTTTAAAAAAAACTTGAATGATAAAATCACGAGTCACTTTATGGGGAGAGGTTTACTGTCTCGGTGGGAAATTGTTTTCTGTCAATAAGCTGGAAGGACCAACCGTGAATTATCTGTTGATTTTTTTTTTTTTTTTAAATAATAGAAGGCACCTGGAAAACAGGGAGAGAGGAGCAGAAGATCCAAAGGGTAAAAGGTTGAAAGCAGGCGGGGGAGAAAGGCACGTGGTGCAGGCTCCACGGTGTCTTGTTGCTGCCGCCGCCAAGACGCTTCAGTCATGTTCGACTCTGTGTGGCCTGCAACCTGCCTGGCTCCTCTGTCCATGGGATTCTGCAAGCAAGGATACTGGAGTGGATTGCCATGCCCTCCTCCACGGGACCGTCCTGACCCTGGGATCGAATCCAGGTCTCTTAAATTGCAGGCAGATTCTTTGCTGTGAAGCCATCAGAGCTTCCCTGGTGTCTTACTTTGAGCCAAACTCACTGGTCCACTGAAAGGGAACAAGCCGGCTAGCTGAATGATGTCAACACAAACCAACAACAGAACCTGGAGAGCTCCTCAAAAACCGGCCAACTCAATAAAAATTTAATCTCATCAGTTGTCTGACACTGAAGACTGAACAACCGGTTACCTTACAGGGTCTTCAAACCTTTTAGCAGCTTTTGTTGGATGGTGCACACTGTTTTGGGCCTTCCTGGTGGCTCAGCGGTAAAGAATCTGCCTGTAATGAGGAGCCATAGGAGATGTGGGTTGGATCCCTGGGTTGGGAAGATCCCCTGGAGGAGGGCATGGCAACCCACTCCGGTATTCTTGCCTGGAGAATTCCATGGACAGAAGAGCCTGGCGGGCCACAGTCCATGGGGTCACAGAGAGTCAGACACGACGGAAGTGACTTAGCATGCATGCATGCACACTGTCTTGCAGACTGGTTGCCAGAGTGAACACAGCTTGCAAAGAATGTGCCATCGACCTGGGGGACCCTGATTCCAGGCACCCTCTAGGCTCTGCTTCCAGAGAAGGTGTGACAAACTCCCAGTCACGTTAATAGCACCAAGCTTTTAGGTAAGACTGTACCGTCTACAAAGCGCCTCCACACACTCGGTTGTCATAGAATCCTGGTGGAACAGACTTTACCACCCAGTTTATTGAAATTTGAAGGACTGAGTCTCAGAGCAGTCAGCTGAAGTGTCTTGGGTTGTGCGGTAAAGCTAGGATACCCGTCTCCACCGTCAGACTGGAAGCTCAGTGCTTCTTCCTTATTGTCGAGTTTGCTTCTGCAGAATGCTCATGGGGGTTATTTCTAGAGCTGTGGTCTGTTCCAGGTCAGTGTCCAGAGAACCCACAGAAATGACGGCACATACTCTTTGATGATTAAATGAACTTCTGTTAGTTAGGATTCTATACTTATTTTTAATTAATTAGTCCAGTGGAGTCCATTCAATGGAAGAATCTACATATACTAATTGAAGAGTATTTTTTTTTAACTCTTTAAGAATGCTTGACTCTATTCTGTAGAATGATTAATATATTTGACTTCTACACACACATAGGCCTCCTTGGTGGCCCAGTGGTAGAGAATCCGCCTGCTACTTCAGGAGACACAGGTTCAATCCCTGGGTCAGGAGGATCCCCTGGAGAAGGAAATGGCAACTCACTCCAGTATTCTTGCCTGGGAAATCCCATGGACAGAGGAGCCTGACGGGCTACAGTCCATGGGGTCGCAAACGAGTCGGACACAACTGAGCGACTAAACAACAACAAACAACACACACATATTGTAAGTGCCATGCTATTCACTGATATGTCTCTCTTTTTTTTTTTTTTTACTAAAGAAATTCCAAAAAGTGCTAACAAGCTGGGCACCTAATGAAGTAGTCGTGGTTTCCGCTAGACCAGGGCTGTCCGCAGACGTGCGATGGCGGTGGTTTAGTTGCTAGGTCGTGTCCGACTCTCCGACATTGCTTTACGATGTTGTGTTGTTTCTGCTCTACGGCAAAGTGAATCGGCTATACGTACACATATATCCTGTCTCTTTTTGGATTTCCTTCTCATAGAGGTCACCCCAGAGCACTGAGGAGTGTTCCCTGGGCTATACAGAGGTCCTTGTTGGTTGTCCATTTTAAATATAGCAGTGTGCACATGCTGACCTCAAACTCTCTGACTATTCCTCCCCCCCTTCCCCCAGTAAAGTTCATTCTCTAAGTCTGTGAGTCTCTTTCATAAATAAGTTCATTTGCTTACTTTCTTTTTAGATTCCTCATATAAGGCATATCATAAGATATTTCTTTTTCTCTGTCTGACTTACTTCACTCGAGTATGACAATCTCGAGGTCCATCGACATCGAACGCCAATTCTAAAAAGATGAGATAGGTCATAGAAATGTGTGGATCTAGCCAGGTCTGAGAAAAAAGAAGTGGTTGAATATACAGGGGATTTGGAAAATGTGGGTCCAGCCTAAATTCAAAATTAAAGCCCCAGAGAAAAAACAACTCTGTGCCTGTCTAAAACTTTTGGGGGACAGTATTATCCTCAGTATAACCCAAGCAATATGCCTGTGTTCTCTTTGGCACCAAAATACATTGAAATATTGTCTTAATGTTCTTCCACTATTGCCATTATTCCATTCCTACCTTCTGGTAACAATAGCTTGGAGCATTATTGCTTGAATTTATGATTAAAATATAACTCCTATACCATGTATAATAACACATAGTCTGGAGATGATCCTGTGGGCATTTTCCCCTATGATAGTCTCTTTTTTGGTTATGACAAGGGGTTTTAGCATGGTGATAAGTGGATGTGGGAAAGGCCTTTTTCACTGGCTTAGGAGATTTTATCCACAAGGCCTTGTGGAAGAGTCCTTTCCTAGTCAGCTAGAATTCCCTGGGTGGAAGGGCTTCACTGGTGTCCATACATATTTTTAAAATTTTATTTATTTTTATGGCTGTGCTGGATCTTCATTGGTGTGCACAGACTTTCTCTAGTTGGAATGAGTGGGGGCTCCTCTCTGGCTTTAGTGTGCAAGGGCTTCTCATTGTGGTAGCTTCTCTTGCTGCAATGCCCGGGTTTCAGTAACTGCGGCTCCCAGGCTCCAGGGCACAGACTCGATGGTCATGGCCCATGGGCTTGGCTGCCCCGTTGGTATGTGGGCTCTCCCCTGATCAGGGATTGAGCCCGTGTCCCCTGCATTGGCAGGCAGACTCCCAACCTCTGGACCGCCGCGGCCATACTGGCGTCCATATCTGCCTGCTCCAGGTATGCATTGCCACTCAGGTTGCTGTGACTTACTATCAGTGTGACAACTAGGTAATGAGAAAAATCTATGTTTGGTCACACAGAGGTGTGCGACTGGTTATTATATTTCCTCATCTGGGAGACAATTCAATATACCCTGGAGACAGGGATCTATTTTCATCTCTCTCCTTTCCTGCTTGCTTTCTCCGCAGTTACAAATGCACAACTCCTTAAGCCAGTTGAGGTCTAAAATGTTACATTTTCAGGGAAGGCATCTAAACAATTAAGAGGTTAAAAAAAATCTGCCTCTCCCTTCCCACGTATGAAATAAATATTGGTTATGCCAAATTGGCTGTCCTGCGCCCTGCTAACAGTCTTCTGGTTATCCAAAGCACGGTCTCAATGGCTAATCAATAGTGCCCCAGGGAACATTTATGCAATGTACAGAAGGGAAAAATTCTACTCCAACAGGAAAGTAAATTTAGCATCTTTAGGCAAATCCTTACATGATTAAAAAAAAATGTGTGAGTATGTGGGAGTGTGTGTGTATGGTAAGAAAGATTTGGTCAAGTGAGAACTTTGATTGCTTAATCTATTTCCTTCTAATCTAAGCTTGGGCCATCTAGTTATTGGCATAGATCATATAATATGGTGGTGGGAGGGAGGAGCTGTGGAGAGAAAGAAGTAAACAGCAAAGCTTCACATTATAAATCTGTTCCTTCTTGCTTACAGCTCCAGGCAGCCTTAAGAATCAACTTTTATTAGCTCCCTATTAGGGGGCCATTTCCCTTATAATTTGATTATTAGAACGGATATATTTGAAATCTACATTTCCATATAGATAGAACCACTCCATTTTTATGACCCTGATGCACTCTTAAAAACTCACTGAGAGACTCAATCTAAGTTTCCTCAGTTGATTGTTTTCAAGAATGAAATGAGAATAAAATCCATGGAGCTCAGACAGAGAGGGTCAAGGCCAGGGAGTGGAGAATGGTAAAAGTTGGTGCTTTGAGCCTCATTAGATACAGGAAGTGTTTTATTTTTCTTGATCTTTGGCCAAAGACGTAATTAAGTGCAATTTGCTTTTGGATTTTTCCCTCTTTGCTCTATCCAATGGTATTTTTACTTTTTGTTTCTTTTCCTCTTTTCTCTCCCCCTTCCACTTAACATACGTATTGAGGATGCTCAAACACCTGCAGAAATCCCGCTGACCCGTCTAGTACTAAAGGACTCATTTCCTGACTCTATGCTGGCATTGGTAGTAATAGCTAACACTCATGAACCTTTTACTGTTTGCTGAGCCCTGATGACATTGCCTCATCTTCACAACTACTGATGTGACGCATGCAACTATCATTCCCATGCAGCAGATGAGTAGGAATCTGTGGATTAGGGTGTTCAAGCAAATCACCTAAGGTTATGTACATAGTTTATAAAGGATGAGTTGGGAGTCACACTTAGGAAGTTAGTCCATTGGCTAAATTCTAGACCTTTCTTCCTTACTGCCAGCAAAGCATGTTCATAATCATTACCTCATTTCATTCCCATATCAGCCCTGAGATAGTTGCTGTTATCATTCTGGTTCTAAACACACACACATAGGTTCAGAGGTATTACATCATTTGGACCAGCCCATTAAAATTTTTGTTTTATATTGTTGTATAACTGGTTAATAATGTGTTTTAGCTTCAGGTGTATAAAAAAGTGATTCAGTTATACAGATATAAGTATTCTTTTTCAAATTCTTTTCCCATTTAGGTTATTACAGAATATTGAGCAGAGTCCCCTGTGCTATACAATAGGTCCTTCTTGGTAATCTATTTTAAGTATAGCTGTGTGTGCCCATCAGTCCCAAACTCCCTATCTATCCCTTCCCCCTGGTAACCATAAATTTGTGTTCTATGTCTGTGAGTCTGTATCTGTTTTGTAAATAAGTTCATTTGTATCATTTTTTTCTAGATTCCACATATAAGTGATACATGATTTTTGTCTTGACTAACTTCACTTAATATAATAATCTCCATTCATGTTGCAGCAGATGGCATTATTTCATTATTTTCTGTGGCTGAGTCATATTCCATTGCACATATGTACCACATCTTCTTTATCCATTCCTCTATCAGTGGACATTTAGGCTGCTTCCATGTCTTGGTTGTTGTAAATAGTGCTACACAGTGAACATTGGGGTGCATATGGCCAGGAGTGGGATTGCTGGATCGTATGGTAGCTCTATTTTTAGCTTTTTATAGGAACCTCTATACCGTTCTTCATAGCGATTATACCAGCTTGCATTCCCACCCTCAGTGTAGGAGGGTTCCCTTTTCTCCACACCCTCTCCAGCATTTACTGTTGGTAGACTTTCTTGACGATGGCCGTTCTCACCTGTTCGAGCTGAGTCAGTGTCTTTAAAGTCGATGCTTTTCTGCTCCTCATGTTGAGAGAGATTTTGAAGAAGGTACGGATCCTACCTCCAGTCAACAAGGAGGAAGTTCCCAAGGGGACGCTACCCCTTGGGACAGTCTTCACAGATAGGAAACTCCGGAATACACTTGAGGTTTAAAGTAACGTGTAAGGTGGAGCTCTGTGGAGACAGCGGGTGTCGTACACCTTGTTATGTCTTCTGTACCCTAATCATTTCTTCTTCTACATGATCATGGTTGGAAAATGCTACTTCGTTTGATACAGTAAGAATGACAAGGGGAAAACTGTTCTATTAGCAGAACAAGGGGAAATTAATCCCTTCTAGCTTTCCTCCCTGCTTTGGCCAAAACTTTGAATTGAATGTGCAATAATGAGTAGAAAAAAATTGATTAAATACAGCCATATAAAACCAGAATTGCTCCAAATTGATTCCCTTCTCATTATTTTTTATTCCGCTTTATATTCCTGGGGCGCATTCATTGAGAGCAAAAGGCATCCTCTTAAAATATAACACTAGGGATTTTTCTTAAAATTTGGATGAAAAAGAAAAGATGATTTGGTTGGGTTTAAATGTAAGTCCTTTTTTTTTGGAGTTTCATTTTCACTACATACTTCAAAGGTGGGTAGACAAATATACAACTGCTATCATCAAGTAATGCCTGGGAGTTGGAGCTGAAGTATATAATACTTCTCTGCAGTGAAGGGAAGATTTCCTCAGTAAGAATCCTGGTTATCATTTTATTAATGATAATGCATAGGTGATCAGAAGTGCATTAGGTGTAATCTAGTCCCAATCCCTTATTCAGGAGGAGTTAACTGATACTTAGAAAAATTGACTTGCCCAATCTCTTCTCAGGATGAGATATGCAGGAAGCCAGGGCAGGGTGGAAGTGGAGATAAAGGGTAAGTATTGGACTGGAAGAGAAACATGTCCAGTGGGTTCTTTGGGCAGAGAACAGCTAAGTGACTATTCAGGATCTAAATGTGTTACTAGAGAATATGAGACCAGACAAACAAAACTGAAACAACAGGACTTCCCTGGTGGTTAGGAATCTGCCTGTCAGTTCAAGGACATGAGTTCGATCCCCAAGGGACAAGATTTCCCATGCTGCGGGACAGTTGAGCCCAGCATCACTACTGCTGAACCTGTACCCTAGTGCCTGTGAGCCCCAAAGAGAGAAGTCACGGCATGAGAAGTCTGTGCACTGCAACTAGAGAACAGCCCTCGCTCCCTGAACTAGAGAAAGCCTGAGCGCAGCAATGAAACCCCCCCCCCCAGAGACGAAAATAAATAAATACATTGTTGTTGCTGTTGTTCAGTTGCTAAGTTGTATCTGACTCTTTTGTGATCCCATGGAGACTGTAGCCCACCAGGCTCCTCTGTCCCTAGGATTTCCCAGGCAAGAATACTGGACTGGGTTGCCATTTCTTTCTCTAGGGGATCCTCTCAATCCGAGGATCGAACCTGAGTCTCCTGCTTTGGCAGTGGATTCTCTACCACTGAGCCACCAGGGAAGTCCAAAACAGATAAATAAATAAAGACTGAAACAGCGATCCCTGTGAATGCCCAAAGCAGTGGTATGCTCATGTGTCCCTGTAGAGAGATCCGTTTGCAGCACCCAGAGCTGAATGGACAAGTCTTCATTCATTCAAGGGGTCACACAGAAAGTCTGAGTAGAACCAAGATAGTCCTATGTTCCCATTTTTCCTGCCACCCTGTGGCCCTCTGACTGTAAGGGGTATGATCTGGGTAAATCACACGGACTCTGGACACTCAAATCAGACATGGGATCAGCTTTCAGGTCTTTGACTTTGACCTTGGCAAGTTGCTCCTTTTGGTTTTCTTAAGGTTAAGTTGGGCTACTACCTCGCTGGGGTGTATAGATAAAATAAAATAATATATGAAAAGCATTTAAGACAGTGTCTAGCAAAGAGTGAGCTTGCAGTGACTAGTAGCTGTGATAATCATACTGACTAAGAAGACATGCCCAGTACTTTCCGTTTTTCCTGTGAGCTGTGTTTCACTCTGACACTGATCTCCTTGACACCAGGGTCCTGCGTCTCTGAGAGCAGTGACTGAGCACAGGATGCCATCCATGACCGTGCAAAGCGATTTCTCTGGGTGAAATTGGCTCCTGCAGGAATGGGCCTTTGGCTTTATCATCAGCACATTCTAACCAACTGAACACATGACTCAGGTAAGAAGTTGAAGTCACAGTTCAGAGTTTGAAAACTTCGTCTCAAGTAGACAGGCTTCCCTGGTGACTCAGATGGTAAAGAATCTGCCTGCAATGTGGGTTCAGTCTCTGGGTTGGGAAGATCCCCTGGAGGAGGAAATGGCAACCCACTCCAGTCATCTTGCCTGGAGAATCCCATGGACAGAGGAGCCTGGTGGGCTACAGTCCACGGGGTTGCAAAGAGTTGGACACGACTGAGTGACTAAGCACAGAACAGACAGTACTAGTTTGGGAGGAAAAACCAGGATCTGTAACTATGATTAGGGATTAGGCAGAGTTCAGTTCAGTTCAGTTCAGTTGCTCAGTCATGTCCGACTCTTTGCGACCCCATGAATTGCAGCACACCAGGCCTCCCTGTCCATCATCAACTCCTGGAGTTTACTCAAACTCATGCCCATCAAGTCGGTGATGCCATCCAACCATCTCATCCTTTGTCGCCCCCTTCTCCTCCTGCCCCCAATCTCTCCCAGCATCAGGGTCTTTTCCAATGAGTCAACTCTTCGCATGAGGTGGCCAAAGCACTGATAGAATGTGGTCCACTGGTGAAGGGAATGGCAAACCACTTCAGTACTCTTGCCTTGAGAACCCCATGAACAGTATGAGAAGGCAAAATGATAGGACACTGAAAGAGGAACTCCCCAGGTTGGTAGGTGCCCAGTATGCTACTGGAGATCAGTGGAGAGATAACTCCAGAAAGAATGAAGGGATGGAGCCAAAGCAAAAACAATGCCCATTTGGGGATGTGACTGGTGATAGAAGCAAGGTCCGATGCTATAAAGAGCAATATTGCATAGAAACCTGGAATGTTAGGTCCATGATCAAGGCAAATTGGAAGTGGTCAAACAGGAGATGGTAAGAGTAAATGTCGACATTCTAGGAATCAGCGGACTAAAATAGGCACAGTTAATGAATGGAAATTCTTAGGACTTTTGGACATAGCCTTTTGCTTCTCTTTTCCTGATACATCAGTGAAAAATAATCACATGGACAAAAGGTGAATAATTTTATGTGAAAGAGAATTGATACTCTCTGCTTGGAAGTAGCCTGGAGAGGAGAAAATTGATATCAAAATACTATTATTTAACAATTCATATGAAAAAATCATAAAGTAATAAAATTTCCTAGTGAGGATTTTGGAAAGAGAATTTATCTACTTTTTTCTTTTTAATATCCACTTTTATAAAATTGACAAAATTATAGCATGTTTAAACTGTACAGTTGATAATTTGATATATGTATAATTTGTGAAAGGATTCACAATTAACATTGAGTTAATTAACACATCCAATATTTCACGTATTTACCAGTGAGTGTTTTTGTTTCTCTGTTTTTGGCTAAAACAGAAGTTCTACTCTCTCAGCAAATTTAAATTAAAACTAAGTGTTATGAACTATAGGGGCTTCCCAGGTGGCGCAGTGGTAAAGAATCCACCTGCCAATGCATAAGACACTAGAGATGTGGTTTCAATCCCTGGGTCAGGAAGCTCTTCTGGAGAAGGAAATGGCAATCCACTCCAGTATTCTTATCTGGGAAATCGCATGGATAGAGGAGCCTAGCGGGCTACAGTCCATGGGGTTGCAAAAAGTCGGGCATGCCTGAGTGACTGAACATGATATGATTGTAAACTATAGTCACCTTGTTATACTTGAGATTCTCAGAACTTGTTCGTCCTATAACTGAAAACTTGCTTTCTTTTTCCGACCTTTATTTCCCCTACGCCTCAGTTCCTGGCAACCATTGATCTCACCTGTATCACTATGTATTACTAACATGTATTACTATGAGTTAGACTTTCTGAAAAATATATTCCACATGTAAGTGATATTATGCAATACTTATCTTTCCTGTCTAGCTTATCTCCCTTAGCATAGTGACCTGCAGGTTCATGCATTTCATCTCAAGTGGTAGGATTTCCTTCTTTTCTTAGAGACGAATATTCCACTGTATACCACATAGTCTTCATCCATTCATCCTTTGATGGACACTGATCGTTTCCACGTCTTAGCTATTGTGACTAGCAATAATTATTGTTAGTAATGGTCAGTAATATGAACATGGCAGTACATATAGCTCTTTGAGATAATGGCTTAGTTGCCTTCAGATGTATTTCCAGAAGTGGGATTGCTGGATCATATAGAGTTCTAACATATGTGCTCTCCTAGAGAATATTCCATGTGTGTTTGAGAAGAATGTGTAATTGCTGCTGTTGGATGGCATGTTCTGTATATATATGTGTCTACTAGTTCTGTCTGGTCTAATGCATAGTTTAAGTCCAATGTTTCTTTATTGATTTCCTGCCTGAATGATCTATCCAGTGTTGAAAGTGTGATACTGAAGTCCCCTACAATTATTCTATTCATGTCTCTTTTCTTCCTCCAGCTCTGTTAATATTTTCTTTACACAATTAGGTGCTATGATGTTGGGTTCATAAATATTTATCATTGTAAAATCTCTTAAAGTTGTTAATATTTATGATTCTTAAATACTGACAATTACTATAATTGAACTGGTTTCTTTATCATTGTATAATGATCTTCTGTGCCTCTTGTTACTGTTTTTGGCTGAGATTCTATTTTGTCTGATATAACTACCCCTGCTTTATTTTGGTTTTCTTTTGTGAAGAATATCTTTTTCCGTTCTTTTACTTTCAGCCTATGTGTGTCCTTGCTTCTAAAGTGAATCTTTTACACATACCATATGGTTGGGTATTCCTTGGTAATCCATCCAGCCGTTCTATGTATGTGATTAGAGAAATAAGCCCGTTTACATTAAAAGTAATTATTCATAGGTATAAACTTTTTATGGCAAATTTGTTAATTTGTTAATTGGCTATTTTATAATTCCTTTGTTCCTTTCTTGCTCTCCTCATTTGTCATTTCATGATTTTCTCTGATGGTATGCTTGATTCTTTCTCTTTTATATATCTCCTATACATTTTTATTTCGTAGTTATCACGAGGCTTACACAAAACATCTTAGGGCTATAACAGTCTATTTTAAGCTGGTAGAAGCTTTATTTTGAACAATACAGAAACTCTATATTTTTAACCCCCATTTTATGCTTTTGACATCACAATTTACATCTTTTGTGTTTTGCTCTAAGCTGATTATTGTACTTATAATTGTTTTTAATACTTTATGTTTTAACTTTTATACCTTAGTTATAGATGGTTTACCAACCACCATGATATTATTGTTGTTCAGTCACTCAGCTGTGTCTGTCTCTTTTGCAGCCCCTGGACTGTAGTCCACCAGGCTCTTCTGTTCATGGGATTTCCCAGGCAAGAGTACCGGAGTGGGTTGCCATTTCCTTTTCCAGGGCATCTTCCCGGCCCAAGGATCGAACCTGCACCTGCTGCACTGCATGCAGCTTCTTTACTGCTGAGTCACTGGGGAAGCCCAGTGATATTATTAGAGAATTCTGAATTTAACGATATATAACCTTTGCCAGGGTGTTTTATTCTTTCATATGTTTTCATGTGACTAATTAGCAGCCTTTTATTTCAGGAAGAATTCCTTTCAGCATTTCTAGTGCCAGGCGAGTGGTGATGAATCTTTCTGCTTTTGTTTATCTGGGAAATTCTTTATTTCTCCTTCAATTATGAAAGACAACTTTGCTGGTAGACTAATTTTATTTGGCAATTTTTTTTTCTTTCCGTACCTCGAATACAACATCACACTTCTGGACTGCAAAGTTTCTACTGAAAATTCTGCTGCTAGTCTTATGGGCATTCCCTCATACTTAACAAGTTATTTTTCTTTCCATTTTTTTTTTTTTTTGGCCATGCCTTGAGGTATTCAGGATCTTCTTTACCTAACTAGGGATCGAACCCTCACCCCCTGCAGTGCAAGCATGGAGTCCTAACCACTGATCCACCAGGGAAGTCCCAAAAAGTTATTTTTCTTTTGCTACTGTTAGTATTCTCTCATTGTCTTTAACTTTTGACTATTTAATGAGCCTCAGTGTGAGCCCTTATAGATTCATCTTATTTGATCTTCTTTGGGCTCCTGGATCTAGATATCTGCTTCTTTTCCCAGGTTAGAGAAATTTTCTGCCATTATTTCTCTGATCCTGAGTTTGCATATATTAGTCCTTCTCGTGATGTCCCATAAGTCCCTTAAACTATCTTCCCTCTTTTTCATTCTTTTGTCTTTTTGTTCCTCTGTCGGATGAATTTCACTTTTCCATTTTCAAGTTTGCTGATCCTTTCTTCTGTTTAATATAGTTAATTCTGGAAGCCCTCTATATAATTCTCTTTTTTTAGCTCAATTGTTATATTCTTCAACTTTAACCTTTTTTATGTTGTTGTTGTTTTAATATTTTCTATTTCTTTGTTGAAAGTCTCATTTTGTTCTTGTCTTGCTTGCCTGATCTCAGGGAGCATTTTTTTCTGACTTATTTTGCATTCTAGTGATTAAATCAGTCATCTCCATTTCGTTAAGATTGGTTTTAGAGATTTACCTTGTTCTAACGTTTGGAGCATATTCCCCTCCACATTTGATAAAAGAGCCATCTATCCCAGTACCGAGAGACTAGTCTCATGTGCGAGGTATGCCTCCTTAGTCCCATCCAAGCACCTTTGTGACCGTCCAAGCTTCTGTCTTTGTTCTTAGTGGCTGCTGGGAGTTAAGGGTGTGCCAACACCCACCAGTGCCCCCAAAGGCATGCAAAATGCCCAGATGTCTCTTTAGGCTCCTGGAGGAACCAATTGCCTGCCCCTTCACCCCCCAATTGGAGGCCCAGGTTTCAGGCTGCATCTGGGAAAGTCAGAATATTAGATTTTCAGTCTAGCTCTTATTTGGAAGAAATCAGGAGCTGGTGGATTTTTTTTCTCCTTTGTTACTCACTCTGTGCTGAGCCAGATTGAACAGTCATTGGAAGTGCTTGTGCACCCAAATAGAATTGTTTCTTTGCTTTGTGTGGTCCCGGGGGACTCATGATTGCTAAGCTCTGTCAGTTCCCAGGGCTCGGTGGCTTGGGAACTTGTCTCTTGGGTGGCAGCAGTAACGGTTGGGGTGCTAGGTGTGTTGACAAGTTCCTTCCAGGAAGAAGCTAGAGGCTTAGTTCTGAGCAGAGACAGCAGGAGATGTGACTACCAACTTTATCAGGCTCCCAGGAGGATCCTAGTCAACGTCCACGTGTAGGCTTATTAGGAGATGAAACCTCAGGCTGCAGCTGGGAAAACACGCCGGCAAATCACTTCCAGGAAGAAACTGGGAGATGGGTGTTTTTGCTTGCTCTGTGTTGAACCTGGGGACGAGAGCTGCAGGGAGTACTTTTACACCTACTGGAAAATTGCTTTTTGTTTGTTTAATATGGACTTGGGGACTCATGGATGCCAAACCCTGTGGGCTCCCAAAGATAGATGGCTGAGGGGCCCTTACTCAGGTGGCAACTATATAAGTTGGGCGCTGGGTGTGTGGTCAAGCCTCTTCTTGGGTGATGGCTCCATTTGTTCTTGGAGTGAACTGGAGAAGGAATGTGTGACGGAAGTGCCACAGACTCTTTTGGGCTTTAGAGAGGATCACAGTCAGATCCTAGCTTAGAGGCTCATCAGAGGCTGAACCAGTTGGTAGTCCTGGGCTGCTGGTTAAGAGAGAATGCTTGAGCTGATACCTAAGGGCGTGTAGGTGTGCTCAATCATTCAGCCATGTCCGATTCTTTGTGACCCCATGGGCTGTACCTAAGGGATGATTTGTAATTACATGATAAGAGAAAATGTAGCAAGAGAACGTTTGCTAAGTAAAGGGAACAGTTGTCATTAACCCCAAGGAAAAAGAAGGCATGAAAGTGGTATAATCTGCTAAAGGCACAAAGTTGAGTGTGAATAGTGGTGGTGCTTGGGGCAGGGAGGGAGAGCAGGGTCTGAATTGCTAAGGAACTTTATCCAGAGAGCAAGAGAAGGAATAGAAGAGTTTGAAGCTGGGAGGGCAGATTAGACTTGTGTTTTAGGGAGGTTGCCCTGGAGATGGCTTCCCCGGTGTCTCAGTGGTACAGAATCCACCTGCAACATAGGAGCTGCAGGAGACACAGGTTCAATCTCTGGGTCAGAAAGATCACCTGGAGAAGGGAGTGGCAACCCACTCCAGCATTCTTGCCTGGAGAATCCCACGGACAGAGGAGCCTGGCAGGCTACAGTCCATGGAGTCGCAAAGAGTTGGACATGACTGAAGTGACTTAGCATGCATGCATGCATGCCCTGGTTATACTGTGAAGGCTGAATCAGAGTGAAGAAGGGAAAACAGCAGACAGTGCAAGAAATGATGGTGTCTTGAACTTAATGACAATAGAAATAGGATAAATTTGAGAAATATCAGAGGGAGAATTGACAAGACCAGTGATTACTGGGTTGTGGGGTAAGGTAAAGACTCATTATTTTCTTCACTGGATAAATGAGTGGATTAATATGAAATTCACTGAGTTACAGAGAGCAGCAAGTTTCAAAGCCAAAGGGGAGATGGATTTAGCTTTTTGTGTGTTGGCTCTGAAGTGTGCATCCAGGTGATGGAGAAGGGTGTACATAAAAACAAGAGATCTGGACTTGAATATACATTTGGCATTTATCGATAGACAGATAATACTTGAGGTCTTGGAGAATATGTGGGGTTGAAGGGAAGAGGGTTGAATAAGAGAGCAAAGTTAGAAGACTTCCCTGGTGGTTCAGGGTTAGGAATCCCCCGCCAATGCAAGGGACACAGGTTCGATCCCTAGGCCAGGAAGATCCCATGAGCTGTGAGGCAACTAAGCCCACACACGACCACTACAGAGCCTGTGCTCTAGAGCCCAGGAGCTGCAGCTACTGAAGTTTGTACTCTGGAGTCTGTGCTCCACGACAGAGAAAGCCGGCACAGGGAGAAGCCTGCACGCCAACACCAGAGAGTAGCCCCTGCTTGCCACAACTAGAGAAAGTTGGTGCACAGCAATAAAGATCTACCGCAGCTGAAAATAAATGAATAAAATCATTTTAAAAAAGAAAAGTAAGAGAAGGAGGCACTTATGTCACACTGAGCTCTTGATCTTACCCTTCTGCCTACATCCATCGCTAAGATTTAAAATTCTATATTAAAGCAAAGATAGCCATGTTCTAAAATAGAGATTTCTGATGAATGAGGAGTTCATTACCTTGGATACAATTAAATTATTCAGGTGTTGAGTATCCGTGAAAAGATAATATCATAAATATCATTTAGGGATGTTGATCATATGACCTCCAATCTACTGAAATAATGCTTAGGATCACATTGGAAAAAATGAAATAACCTTGCTGAAGCTAACAAGAAAATTGTAATTACAACTATATATATGATATGAAGACATAAATAATAATAAAAACATGCAAATAAATAGCCACTACTCTTCAGGTCTCAAACCCTAGAACTAGGTTAGTAACTCCTTTCTCCCGGGTATTATAAAATGTAATTACTTGAGCTTTGTAATTACCTAAAGTCTGAGCTTAAATCAGCCAGGCTACCGAAGGCTCTTATATAATCTATCACACACCAAGCACACATCTCAATTTATTTGTCTTCATTTGAGGAAGAATAACTGAGCATCAGGGAAAGTCAATCAAGAAACCAGAAAAAGCGCTGAAGATATAATGACACAGGCATGATGAATCCAAACAAGGTAAACTAACTTCTAACAGAACTTCTGTCTCTATCATCCTGCAGATAGATGGGCATGTTTCACTTTATATTTTGTGAAGGTGTTAATTCATTAGAGCCTCAGTAAGATTGGCTCTAATGCTAGGCGGTTCCAAGGATTTTCAAATCAAGAATATAAGAAGACATCCTGTACTAACTCTTAATAGGTAGGGCTCTCCTTTCCATTAGAGCAGGGGTTCCCAACCTCCAGGACCTAACGCCTTATGATCTGAATCCAAGCTGATGTAATAATAATAGAAATAAAGTGCACAGTAAATGTAATGCACTTGAATCATCCCAGAACCATCGCTCTCCTCCCACCTCAGTCCATGTAAAAATTGTCTTCCACAAAATCAGTCCCTGGTGCCAAAAAGTTTGGGGATCACTATACTAGAGGCAAATTTAAAACCACATGGATTAATATTAGAAGGATAGCAAATGTTTGAAGAAGGTGTTTCAGGAATACTGACACCATGGACATTTTCGAGATTAATTTTACTCTTTATTAGTAATTGCAATGGCAATTAGTGAATTCTTCTCAGATATTTTCTAGAGTGCTGGCATACATGGCTTTGCTTCGGCTGGACCATAAAGCTCAATTCAGGACTTGGACAAAATCCAAGCGATTGGAAGGATTGTGCATCCTGCCTTCATGTTCATCATCACAAAACCACACAGGGAAGTCTCCTTTAGTTCCATATTTCTTGATGTTATCTTCTTCCAGAAAGTGCTTGGATTTCTTTTTCTTTTTTAATGTTTATGATTTTAATCACAGCAGCAACAATAATAGTAACAATAACCAGCATTATTAGAATGAGTGACTTTAGTGAAGTTGCAGTGTCCGTATATAAAATCTATTATACTTCCTATATTATTGGGACTTCCCCAGTGGCTCAGAGGGTTAAGAATCTGCCTACAATGCAGGAGATACAAGATGTGGGTTCGATTCCTGGGTCAGGAAAATCCCCTGGGGGAGGAAATGGCAACCCATTCCACTATTCTTGCCTGAAAAGTCCCCAGGACAGAGGATCCTGGTGGGCTACAGTCCATGGGGTTGCAAAGAGTCAGAAGCAAATGAGTGACGAAGCATAGAACAGCATATATAATCACAAATAATTAGAGTATTTAAACAACTTTGTTGTGGTACAGTTGACATATAATAAACTGCATATATTTAAAGTGTACAACAGGATAAGTTTTACATGTACATACATTCGTAAAACCATAACCACAATCAAGAAAATGAACTTTTCGATCAACCTCAAAAGTTTTCTTTGACCATTTGTAATCCCTGTCTCTCACCCCTCCATGCCCTTTATCTGGTCTCATCTGTGTTCTCTGTCACTATAAATTGGCTTGCATTTTCTAGATTTTCCTATATATGAAATCATAGTCTATGTACTCTTTGGCTGCTTTCACTCAGCTTTATTTTGAGGTTCATTCACATTGCTTGGGGTCCTTCAGCACTTGGGTTTCTATAGCCATCACTGTCTACCTTTTTTTCCCCTCTTTCTGCCACAAAAGAAGAAGAAATATTTTATCGTGTCTCACTCAAGCCCTCTAGGTAACAAAAACCCTCTTCTCCCATTTCAAGGAGCTTGTACAAGCAAAAACGAAAGACATTTGCTGTCTTTTTTTTGGTGGCACGTAGGAGAGGAAGCTTTTTATACCAGAAGAGATGAATAAAAGAGGTCAGTGTTCCGTGGACCCATCTCTGGGTTAGGCAGTCCTGTTCTCAGCGCTTTGTGAACGCTAAGGTTATTGCATCTCTACGGCTACCAGAATATGAATTGTATGGCCTTGAAAATGCCTAACGGTGCTACCTGTCCATTTTAAGTTTAAAAGTATATCACTCTTACAGTGGCTTTAGTCTGCAGCATTAGGTACTGGAAGGGCAGAAAGTGAGCTATTCTCACAGCTCGTGGTGATAAGTGAACTGCTCCAGGCAGACTATCATTGCTATGGGTGTGCGGTCTCATCTCCAATCTAATGGGCATTTTACAGCTTTGTTTAGCTTGGTTTATTTTCTTCCGCCTGAGCACTTGTGCCTGGAGAAGTGGGCAGAGGTGGCACAGTGATAGGTCCTGGCTCAATTGCTAAAAATGTTGTGTTTTTTTCTTGAATGTGATGGTGAGATGCAGTGAATGATTTTAAGTAAGACAGTAACTTGGTGAAATCTCTGTGTTTTTTTGGCCCCGCCCAGTGGTATGTGGGATCTTAGCTCTCTGGCCAGGGATCAAACCTGCAACGCCTGCATTGGAAGCGTTGAGTCTTGACCACAGAACCACCAGGGAAGTCCAAAATCACTGTTTTCGAATAATCAGTCTTTGGGGGAAGGCGATTCTAAAAGGGTAAGAGCGGGAGGCAGTGATGAGTCATTTGTATTTAGCCCAGGTGTGATATGCTGAAGACCCAAATTGGCAGTGACCATGCAAATGAAGATATAGTTACAGGTTCAAAACCTTGAGACTATAGTGTTGTCACAAGAGGCTGCCAATCAGAACAGAGAATACTAGAGGATGACCCTCAGGTTTCATCTCTACTAGAAAAACAGTGATGGCTTTTTAGCAAGATAGGCAACATAGAAGGAAGGGTGGATGTGGCTGAGAGAGAGCAGTGGAGGACTTGGAATTCCTACCCTGTTGGCGGCAAACGTGAAGCCAGCTTCATTAAAACCACTGGTCCTTGGGGCCTCATTGAGCTTTCAAATGTGCCTTTGCATGGAACACATGAAATGATTTCCTGAAGCATAACCTGATGTGTTAGCTTGGCTTAAAGATGGAAATACAAGAAGGCATCTATTCTGACTGGTTTACAAGCAGCGCAAACTCATAACGACATCCCTGTCAGAATTGTCTGCTTGGCCTTTATCGGAAGCAATTATTCCGGACAACTGAAGCATATTTATAAGGGCACCAACTAGACATAGCTCAGGCTGCGTTATCTTGATGGCTGCTGACTCTTCGCCTGCAGACCATGATGACGGTCGCAGGTGGAGGAGGCCCTACAATCACCTGCTTCTGTCCTCCTTTGATTGGTTACTAGGGTTGGGATGAAGACTTGGTCTCCAGGGCAACAGAGGCCTCTGGGTTGATCAGTTTGGATTACCCTTCTCTAGGTGCTCTGGAAGTTTCCTGGCCACTTAGAAGTACAAGAGACTTTGGCCTTTATGAAATTGCTTCTGATTTTTCTTACCACAAGCATTTTCTTTGGGTAGAAACCTAGCCAGCAGGACATTGATCTGTTCACAATTTCTGAGATTCAAATGTGTGTTCTTTGGTGTTTCCTGCGTAACTTGGTTGCCATCTTGACTTTGTCCTTTTCTTGGCTTCTAGGAATGGGGTAGGATTTTATAGTTGGTGTGAGAAGATCTATTTCACCCCACTTCTAAGAATAGCATCCTATGTAACTAAGCACTAAGATATGTACCTCTACTCTCTCTCTCTCTCTTTTTTTTTTAAACAATTTTTAACTACTTTATAAAAATTTTTTTAAATTTATTTTTAATGGGAGGATAATTGCTTTACAATGTTGTATTGCTTTCTGTCATACAACAACATGACTCAGCAATAAGTATACAAATATCCCTTCCCTTTTAGAGCATCTCCCCAAAGCCTCACTGGGCTCTGCATCTTTAGCCTCCCATCACCAACATTACCCACTTGAGCACAAAGTCTGTGGCATTAGTAACTTCCCTCTGAGCAAAGGCACTTCTGGCATCCTGGTTGTTATCTTATCTCTCTGCTTATCCTCTCTCTTCCAAAAACTGTTTTTTAGATCTTAGGTGTTTTTGTGCCTTTATTTATTGGAATAGTGTTTATTCAGCACTTTACCTTGGGTATTTGAAAATAAGTTAGAGAAATTGGAGTATTATTGACAGTGATCAGAATTATGTTGGTAAAGCCAGAATCAAGAAAAGGAGAGCTTTGCATTTTAAATTATACTAGGAGCTTATAAAGAATGGACTGGAGTATATTGAAGGTCATTGGGAGGAAGAGCAAGGGGCTTAAATTATTGGAAATCAACTGAGTCCAGAGGTTGGTCCAAATCCTGGGAGGTCAGTAAGTGAACCAACTCAGTAGGACCTATCAAAGGCTGTGTTAATAAAATAAAGGGGTTAAGGCTTGGACAGAAAGCCTAAGAGATAGTCTTCTTCTTGGGGAGTGCTAAAGGCAAGGAAAAGAATCTGAGCAACCCTATGTCTACAATTATAATAAAACTTGTATTTGCATTATGTTGTACCATTTGCAAAGTACTTTCAAATACTCTCCTCTGTTTCATTTAATCTTAACCACAGTCTTATGAAGAAAGTTATTACTATCGACATCACAAAGGAAATGTCACAGAAGATTGGCCACCTGCCCAAGAGCACGTAGTAAATGGCAGAGCTTTGAGAAGAGAGCTCTGGTCTTTTGACAGGAGATTCAATTTCCTCCCCACTACATCCATAGTCCATCTGTACCCTGGAGGGAAGTGATTTCTTGCGTTCTAAGCTGTCGGTTCAATGTGATGTTATTGATGAGCTCATATCGCAGAAGGGACATAGAATACAATTAAGGACAAGGATTCTGCTGTTTGGGGATAGTTGTCACAGTAACTCAAGGGATTCTTATAGGTTATAAGGGTTCAGTAGGAAAGTTATCTTGAAGCACAATTCTGCTTTCATAGTTTCTCTGCTTTAAAACTTAGTTTACCAATCTGTGGCTGAGGTTTTCCTCTCTCTGGCTGATACTTTCCACTCCAGCCTCTTTGTTTCCCATCGTATATGTGGGTCACACAACTGCACCAGATGCCCAGACAGGCTTAGTTAGCCCTTTCTTATTTCCATCATGTTGCAATGTTCTTTTCTTTTGTTTCCACCTGTACGATCCTACCTGTCAGTTAATATCTGACACTCATGAAGTCTTCTTGCATACGGCCTCCATATCCCCCTGCCCACCAACTGCCTGTCCATACTGTGCATTCCCACTGCATTTTGTTTGCATCTTTTTAAAAAAAATTTTTTTTAATTGATTTATTTACTTGGCTGCTCTGGGTCTTAGTTGCAGCACGTGGAATCTAGTTAACCGACCAGGGATCAAATCCAAGCCTTCAGCATTGGAAGCACCAGAGAAGGCCTTTGGTTTGCATTTTTATAGCACCGGTTGCAAACTTAAATATGTGCATGAACCAGCCAGGTAAACAAAGGAGGTTGCTGAGTGTAAAATACATGAACAATGATGACTGTGGCAAGTCCCTGAGCTCTTCACCTATAGGAAGCCACTGCTCAGTTCTGGGCATAAAATGAGCCCAGTCGTGTGTGTTTGTGCATGTATGAAATTCCTTGGTTTAAAAAATATTGGCAAATGGGAGGGGAGGGGACACATGTATACCTATGATCAGTTCATGTTGATGTATGGCAAATACCATCACAATATTGTAAAGCAGTGAAAGTGAAAGTTGCTCAGTTGTGTCCGACTCTTTGTGACTATACAGTCCATGGAATTCTCCAGGCCAGAATACTGGAGTGGGTAGCCTTTCTTTTCTCCAGCGGATCTTTCCAACCCAGGGATCAAACCGAGGTCTCCAGCATTGCAGGCAGATTCATTGCAGATGAGCCAAAAGGTTATCCTCCAATTAAAATAAATACATTTTTTTTACAAGAAAAAAATATTGGAAAATAAATAATTCAAATATTTTTGAAAATCTGAGTGGGTTAAACAAAAGTCTACCTGAAGGCTATGTTTGGTTGATGATCCTGCTTTCTGACCTTACCCCGTAGACTTTGGGGGTGAATAATTGGTGCAGATCAGAATATACTATCTCAATTATTAATTATAAATACTCTGAGAGTGAGAACAACATGAGATCATCTTTCCAACCATAGAGTGCCTTTTTGGGAATAGGTGCTTAGTAAGTTTCTGTTAAATTGCGGGCAGCCTTCAGAGGGTAAGGATTGGAGAAAATGAGCTGGCTGGATGGAGCGTGCTATTTTAGGTTAGACAGGTTGAGACCACACTTTTTGTAAACTCTATCATTTGGATGTTTTATTAATCACTGCTGCCGGTGAATTTAAATATTTTAATGATTGGTATATTTTACTCTTTGCATGCCCTGGGGCTTTTTTTCCTTTTTTTTTTTTAAAGAAACGGCAGTTAAAAAAAATGAAAATAGAATCCCTGTTCAATCAGCATTCAAACTACCAGGTTGACACTTGGGTGCTTCCTCCACTGCAAATCTGGGTCAGCATGGCATTCGGTGACTGGGACACCTGCACCGCCTTCCCTAGCAAATTTGACCTGCTGAAATTGGGCTCCTTAAGTTATCTTTCAGGTTAGAACCCTGAAAATTATCCCCTGAAACAATTCTCTCTTTGGAATGTGAATCTCCATACTTCTAACAAAGCTTGGAAGAAGGGGAAAAAAGAAAACACTCAGTCTTGCCTTTGTAACTATTAAAATATCTTCTCTAAATTATAGATTAGCTATCTTTGGGGGAGCCTCTGGGTACAGGCAGATCTCGTTTCATGGCATTTTGCTGCTGCTGCATTGTTTACCGTGTGAAGGGGTGAGATAATCCTGTTTAGAGCAAGTCTATCAGTGCCATTTTTCAATAGCATTTGCTTACCTTGTGTCTCTGCGTCATGTTCTGGTCATTCTTGCAATATTTTAAACCCTCCACCAACAATAAGTTTACGAATTCCTAAAGGCTCAGGTGATGCTTAGCACTTTTTAACAATAAAATATTTAAACATTAAAGTTATTTTTTTAATGTATAACACTATTGCACACTGAATATACAACAGAATGAAAACACAACTTCCACATGCATCAGCAGACCAAAAAACTCATGTGTCTCACTTTATTGCAACATTTGCTTATCTGTGGAACAAAACCCACAATACTTCTGAGGTCTGACTGTTCAGAACTCCTTA
Source organism: Muntiacus reevesi (assembly GCF_963930625.1). Taxonomy (NCBI): domain Eukaryota; kingdom Metazoa; phylum Chordata; class Mammalia; order Artiodactyla; family Cervidae; genus Muntiacus; species Muntiacus reevesi. The sequence goes on from NC_089258.1 coordinate 70,538,180, forward strand.
AGGTTATTCAGCATTTATTAAAACAGAGTTTGGGCAAAGTGAGTTTATTTACCAAACCTGAGAAGTAACAGTGAAAGGAGAGACATGTTGGGGCTTTGATTTCAGTTTTATTTTTAGTGACAAGCGTCCTCGTTCTATGCCAGGATGCTAACGTAGTAACTCTTGGAAAGAGATTATTTTCTTGCTCTGTTGCTTCTCTTTTCTTCACTAAAGCATCACTCTCTCATGGAGCTGTGGGCACCATCTTTGTTTGTTTTTTATGCCAGGACTTTCTTGCGGTTGGCTCCCGCCATGGAAGTTTCCAAATTGACCTTTCTCTGTTCCCTCTCCTCCTGCAGTTCATCCAGTGACCACACTTGTGGAGTCATGATCTGTAACTGTCCTGCGACCCCCTTCACCTGCTCATCACTTCCCATCACGACTGCAGTCTTGCTTTTTTGGTGCCAGGGTTTGCAAATTTCTCACTATCCATGTTGCTATCTAATTCTGTAAATCAATAATAGGCAGGGTGTGAAACCTGAGTCACATTACAGAACTGTGATTTTTTTCTTTCCCTCCCACTCAACCATTTTGAATTGTCGCTTTTCCGCCAATTCTTAGACACGGAGTTGAAAAAATACATAAACAGCTTTGTGATTCACCTGAGGGAGTCTTTGACCTTTTCTTTCCATTGTTTTCACTTTTTTCCTTCCTCACTGAGGAATCAACAGTCTGCATTTTGAAACAAAACTCCTTGCTCTCCTCTAATAAAGGTGAAACAGGGAAAGGAAGGATAAAATCCACCGGGAAGAGTTTGGGAGGGATTATGAATAAGGAGGAAAAAAAAAGGTAGACCTGAATATTTTAAAGACTATAAAGATATTTCCTTGCAAGCAGATTCTCTGTGTTCACCTTTGCCCCTTTTGACCACACAGAACCTTTGACACAGAAACACACATCCGCGTTATTCTGTCTTCATAAACACAGTTCTCTGAATTCTGACTTTAAGGAGGATATGCCACAGAGGTAATACAGTTAAAGCCCTGAGTGAGGTCCCAGCAATATGTTCACATGGTTATACACTCTGTAAAACTTGCCAAAGTAAGATATTTTAAACCACAATTGGCTTTCTTTTCCATTCCAACTTTTCCAATGACCCACTGTCCCCAGTGACCTTGGGGTGTTTTAAAGGATCTCCCTAAGGGAATTCTAGTTGGGGGCACATTTAGTTTGGGCTTAATGAGCTACATTTATGTGACTATCTGTCTCTTCCACACAGAGTTAAGTTATTGCCACCCTGGTTTTCAGGAACACTCCCACCTACTGATGAGCTGACTTCAGGGCAAACTGGTTAATTAGAAAGTTGTCACTTAACAGGGAATTTAAGTTAGCCGCTACACAAGAAAATTTTAAATATCCTGAAATCTTGCAAATTCAGTATGAAACAAGCTCTAAAGAGTTTTCCCCATACTTGGCAATCTTGCAAATCGGTATGACATCACTAATGTTGAGTTATGAGGCTGAAATCTTTCCAAATGATTGATACAGGAAATTTTGATCTACCACAGCTAAATTAGGGGCTTCCCCGGTGGTCAGGGGCTTCCCTGGTGGTCTAGTGGTAAAAACTCTAGAAGTATTCTAGTAATACTCCCACTGCAGAGGGCCCAGGTTCAATCTCTGATTGGGGAGACAAGGTCCAACATGCTGCAACTAAAGGTACTGCATGCTGGGATAAAAACTTTGGGGCTTCCAGGTGGCACTAGTAGTAAAGAACCCCCCTGCCAATGCAGGAGATGCAAGAGACAAGGGTTCGATGCCGGGGTCAGGAAGATCCCCTGGAGGAGGACATGGAAACCCACTCTAGTATTCTTGCCTAGAGAATCCTATGAACAGAGGAATCTGGTGGGTTGCAGTCTGTAGGGTCGCAAAGAGTCAGACATGACTGAAGCAACTTATCATGGGTAGCTAAATTAAAGATTCAATTATTTTTTTCTATTCTCTTCATAGAAAATTATTTTTTATCACATTCATATTATATGAATAGGTAATCAAACAGAAGTCAAAACTGTGGTGAAATATTATAGATATGTGTCACAAGGTTATTTAATAAAAATATTATATTATTTTCTGGATTTCTGTGATGCTTGTGGCATTTCCCAGCTTTTAAAAATTTGTGATCTGTTATCATTTCCCCTCCCATAGATTTGTGTACCCTAATTTTTTTGCTCTTTTTCTTAAAGGGAGACTTCAAAGTTGTAAAAGCTTCTGGCCGCACAAAACCAGGATCCATACTTGATTTGTAGCAACTAAGAAACATTATGTGATTTGTCTCAATTATGTAGTTAGTACTTGGTACAAGACAACTTGAAGATAATAAATCTGTGTCCAGAGCTTACCTATTTATCTATGAGGTCATATTGTCTTTTATTTTTATGAATTAAAAAAATTTGTTTATTGACTGTACCAGGTATTAATTGCAGCATGTAAATTCTTAGTTGAGGCATGTGGGGTCTAGTTCCCCAACTAGGGATCAAACCCGGGGCCCCTGCATTGGGAGCCCAGAGTCTCAGCCACTGGACCATCAGGAAAATCCCCATACTCTCTTTTAATGGGGGCTATTTGGGTTGGAGAGGTTCAGAGGAATGCAAGGTTCATTCCAGATGTTCTGCTTTAGTGAAAATGGTAGACGAGGTTGGAGGTGTTAGAGAGTTATGGGGAGATTGTACCCAAAGAACTTAGGTCTTTTCTTCCTCTCTCTGTTTTCATACCTGAAAACAGATATCATAAGATATCTCTCTTTTTTCCTTTCCTGAGTATCAGCTTGGGGGTTTGGGACATTTATTTGGCTTTCTACTTATTAGGAACAGCACCAGGGATCAGGTGCTACCTGCTATGGACTGAATTTTTTTCCCCATCAGATTCACATATTCAAGTTGTAAGTCCCAACATGACTATATTTGGACATAAAGCCCATGAGTGCTAAGTTGCTTCAGTTGTGTCTGACTCTTTGAGACCCTGTGGACTGTAGCCCACCAGGCTCCTCTGTCCATGGGATTCTTCAGGCAAGAATACTGGAGTGGGTTGAAATGCCTTCCTCCAGGGGATCTTCCAGACCAGGCACTGAACTCACCTCTCCTCTTCTTCAGCATTGGTGGGCCAGTTCTATACCATTAGCCTCACGATGTACTCTGCATATAAGTTAAATAAGCAGGGTGACACCCCCTTTTTGCTATAAAGCCCATAAAATGGAAGTGGAAGTGTTAGTTGCTCCCTTGTATCTGACTCTTATAACCCCATGGACTGTAGCATCTCAGGCTCCTCTGTCCATGGGATTCTACATGCAAGGATACTGCAGTGGGTTGCCATCCCCTTCTCCATGGGATCTTTCCCAACCATGGGTTGAACCCAGGTCTCCTGCATTGCAGGCAGTTTCTTTACCATCTGAGCCATCAGGGAAGGCCATAAGGAAGTATTAAAGATTACACACACAAGTAAAGTAATGCCCCAAATTCTCCAAGCCAGGCTTCAACAGTATGTGAACCGTGAACTTCCAGACATTCAAGCTGGATTTAGAAAAGGCAGAGGAACTAGAGATCAAATTGACAATGTCTGTTGGATCATAGAAAAAGCTAGAGAGTTCCAGAAAAACATCTACTTCTGCTTCATTGATTACACTAGAGCCTTTGACTGTGTGGATCACAACAAACTGTGGAACATTCTTAAAGAGATGGGAATACAAAACCACCTGACCTGACTCTTGAGAATCTGTATGTAGATCAGGAAGAAGCAGTTAGAACAGGACATGGAACAACAGACTGGTTCCAAATAGGGAAAGGAGTATGTCAAAGCTGTATATTGTCACCTTGCTTATTTAACTTATATGCAGAATGCATCATGAGAAATGCTGGGCTGGATGAAGCACAAGCTGGAATCAAGATTGCAGGGAGAAATATAAATAACCTCAGATATGCAGATGACACCACCCTTATGGCAGAAAGTGAAGAAAAACTAAAGAGCCTTTTGATGAAAGTGAAAGAGGAGAATGAAAAAGTTGGCTTAAAACTCAACATTCAGAAAACTAAGATCATGGCATCTGGTCCCATCACTTAATGGCAAATAGACGGGAAACAATGGAAACAGTGACAGACTTTATCTTTTTGGCCTCCAAAATCACTGCAGATGGTGACTGCAGCCATGAAATTAAAAGACGCTTACTCCTTGGAAGGAAAGTTATGACCAACCTAGGCAGCATATTAAAAGCAGAGACATTACTTGACCACAAAGGTCCATCTAGTCAAAGCTATGGTTTTTCCAGTAGTCATATATGGATGTGGGAGTTGGACTATGAAAAAAAGCTGAGCACTGAAGAATTGATGCTTTTGAACTGTGGTGTTGGAGAAGACTCTTGAGAGTCCCTTGGAGATCCAACCAGTCCATCCTAAAGGAAATCAGTCCTGAATATTCATTGGAAGGACTGATGCTGAAGTTGAAACTCCAATACTTTGGCCATCTGATGTGAAGAACTGACTCTTTGGAAAAGACCCTGATGCTGGGAAAGATTGAAGGCAGGAGGAGAAGGGGCGACAGAGGATGAGATGGTTGGATGGCATCACTGACTCAATGGACATGAGTTTGAGTAAGCTCCGGGAGTTGGTGATGGACAGGGAGCCTGGCGTGCTGCAGTCCATGGGGTCGCATAGAGTCAGACACGACTGAGCAACTGGACTGAACTGCTCTGAGGTCATAGCGGTGGGACCTTAATCAGACAGGATGGCTGACCTTATTAGAAGAGGAAAAGACGTGAAAGTGCTCTCTATCTTTCTCTTTCTCTCTCTCTGTAGGTGCACAGAAGAAAGGTCATGTGAGGACACAGCATTAAGGCGGTCACCAATATGCCAGGATGAGAGGCCCCACCAAAAACTAACTCTGAGAGCAACACCTTACCTTGGCCTTCCAGCCTTCAGAATTAATGAGAAAAGATTTTGCTACCATTGAAGCCACTCAGTCTATGATATTCTGTTAAGGCAATCCAAGTGGATGAATGCATCTTCTATTTCCGATAATCTACCGAAAAATGCAGGAATGAAGGGTTTACTAGCTCAAAGGTGACTGACATATCCTAGAATTGAAATGATTACTGTCTAAGAATTTGAATTGGGTTAGCTGCCTGCCTTCTTTTAAAGGAGTCCTTTGAAATAATTAATAACCAAATATGGGTTAGAAAAAAAAAATAAGGAAACACTTCTATAACCAAATGAAGAGAAAATATAGTTTTCACAAACTTTTCTTTTCATCACTATTACTTTTCTGATGAGGGCCCAAACTTTTGCACTAATGCTAAACAAATAGGCCACAAGGAGAATGAAGAGCCAAGTTGATAAATAAAGATTCATTGAAGTAGAATAAAGTAAATGTTGTCAGTTATAAATATGTATCACATAGACCTTTTGCAGAAAGGATGTGAAAGTGATGTCAAAAGCTCAGCCTTTCGGTACACCAGCACTGAATTGAATGTCAGAGAAAGAGTTTTGGGAAGAATAGCTTTATTGCTTTACCAGGCCAAAGGGTACACAGCGGACTGCTGCTTCAAAAAACACCGTGTGTCCCAACCAGGGAAGATATGACAAGCAGTTTTATAGCAACAGTTCAAGGGCAGGGTTGCTAATAAGATTAGGGTGTGTGCAGGGTCTCAGGACTTCCCAGGTGACATTAGTGGTAAAGAACCTGACTGCCAATGCAGGAGATGGAAGAGATCCGGGTGTGATCCCTGGGTCAGGAAGGTCCCCTGGAAGAGGACATGGCAACCTACTCTAGTATTTTTGCCTGGGAAATCCCATAGATGGAGGAGCCTGGCAGGCTACAGTCTGTGGGGTCGCAAAGAGTCGGACTCAGTTTAGCTACTAAGCAACAATAGCAGAAGGGGCATTTGCCATCTACCTCTGTGGGGATTGAATCCTCTTCTGCTGCAGCTGTTGATCTTCAACATGCCCTGAAGAAAGTTCAGGGTGGAGAATGGGGCACTTTGGGCTCCAGGAAACCTGGTGGAACAGGTCTTTAGATGCTTAGATATTATTCAGGAACTGATTTTATGAGTCCAATCCTTGCATCTGCTTGTATCTAGAAAAGCCCTAAATCCCTTCATGATGACTTCCACTCCTTGTGACTAGCGGAAATCCTTTTGTGAGATATATGCTTGATTGTATGAACTCCTCCTTCACCAATATCACATATATTGACCGTCCCCCTTTACCTCTTTGGAGCAGTTTCTCAGAGCTCTCTGAGGCACTGTCTCCCAGGCTATAGTCCTCGTTTTACCCCAAATAAAATTTAACTCACAACTGTCACATTATACATCTTTTATAAGTTGACAAGGATAAGAGACACAATGTAGGTGAAAGCTTCTAACACAGTGCAGCCCAAAGTAGGAAGCACTTACTTAATAAATGATGACTATTGAATGACCTCAATTGAAATGCTGATATTCTGGATTCTAAACTTCTAGAGGCTTTACAGAGATGATCTAGGGCTTTTGCAAATGTCCTTGGTTTGGTGAATGTAGAACTCCCAGGATATATTCAAAATGCAATTATATTTTTTAACCAACCCTGCCCCAATATCATTTTTTTTTCCCATGGGCGAGTTACATTTTTTTGTCCCTAGATGGAAAGTTTAGCACATCCCTTAGTTTTTCTGCTCATTCTTAGGTAACTGACAGTTAAGTGATCATGAGTCCAACAGCTCAAACACTGCTTTTTCTTGGTAATTGGAATGCATCTGATCCAAGATATTAACCAACCTTCTTCAATCTTCCATTCAAAGCACTCTTTTTCTTTCCTTGGGTATGTAGTTGATTGCAGTCTTCCTTCAAGGTTGGTTTCTTTTATCTCTCGCTCACCTCCTTCGCAATATAGCAATTTACACCATTTTGTTCCCCTAGTTGGGAACTAGGGAGCTGAGAGATGAAGGGATAAGGCAAGCCTTTCATGGCTGGGCTTCATCAAGCTCTCTGCATCTGGTCAATGTTGAGTTGCCTGTCTCTGGGATCTTCGATGGATTCTTCAGAACTTGTGTGCTAAGTCACTTCAGTCATGTCCGACTCTTTGCAACTCCATGAACTGTAGCCCACCAGGCTCCTCTGTCCATGGGATTCTCCAGGTACTGGAGCAGGTTGCCATTTCCTTCTCCAGGGGATCTTCCTGATCCAGGGATCGAAACTGCGTCTCCTACATTGCAGTCAGCTTCTTTGCCACTGAGCCGTTGGGGAACTTTAGGTTTTTCACAGTTGCATGGAACATACAGGAAACTGTCTTAAAGCTCCATCTTAAGTACTTCAGTTAAATGTTATCATCTGTCTCATACCAGCTCCCCATCCTGCTTTGTAGGGGAGAACTCAGCAGTTCAACAACTCTTTCTAAAGGAAAAGTCACAAATCCTTTTTCTTTCTCTGCTGTCTGACTCTGCTTATATTCTTGATCCCTTGGAAGGATTCATGATTTAAGGAGTTTTGTTTCAGTCATCCCTTAAAAATATGAGTGATGCTCATAGCAGTGCTTTCATGGAAACGTCAGTATTTACATTCTGTTCCACAAACAATAAATTGATATCTATCAGACCATAAAAATTTAATCCCTCAGAGGGAGCTGTCCATTATTTGTAACTTTTTATATAATGGGGATCAGCAGAGATTTTTATTTGTAAAGAGGTTCACTGTTAAGAAGATTAGTAAAGGACTGCATTAGTGAAACCACTTTGATCAGGAATTTCTCCATATTTCTAGTTGAATGACTATTTCTCATTTAATAAAATATAAGCCTGTTATGTAAACTGAACTGGCTTCCTGGCAGGTATTGCTGCCACCATGGCTGTTGTTGAAACTAGCGTTAAGGCAACCAACGGGTCCTGCAGGAACCCCTAGCTAAATCTTGGTCACCTTGGACTCCACAGTGCTTATTCCCATCATCTCACTTCCTGTCTTATTTGTTTAGTAATTTTACTGACAATATGAGAGCTGAGGATAGGGAGAGAGGGTCACAAGGAGAGATCTCATGGAGAAACAAGCGAGGAGCAATATGTGGTTTTTCCCCAGAAGGGGCTTTCATTGTCCATTGGGGTCCCTTTGTTTACTGCATCTCAGAGAAACCATGACAACTGTGTTTGTCTCTATTTTCTCTCCCCCTAATGCTCTGGCTCCATCTGTTCAGTATTCACCAATGAAGTCAACACTGGTCTTTTTTCTGTTTTCATTATAAACAAAAGTACACTTATGTGAACTGGTTTTTTTTTTTTTTTTAAGTAAAAGAAAATAAAAATTGACAGGTGGAAAGAAAAAAGAAACAAGCAGCCTTCTGACACCACACAAAACCACTCCTTCCTTTCTTCCTCCTCCCTTCTGCAGAATAATTAGCAATTTTCCCTCCCCAGCATTTTGCTCAGATCAAGTCTAGCCAAAGACCCTCTTGGAGTAACACTTTGCACACAAGATTAATATTTTTGTATTAATCATAACACATCTTTAGAATACTTGGCAGTTTACAAAATGCATTAAAATTCGCATGGCCTCTTGCTACTCTTTCCTGGTGGTTTAATGGTAAAGAATCCACCTGCCAATGAAGGAGACGCGGATTTGATCCCTGGGTTGGGAAGATCCCCTGGAGAAGGACATGGTGACCCACTCCAGTATTCTTGCCTGGGAAATCCCATGGACAGAGGAGCCTGATGGACTGCAGTCCATGGGGTCACAAAGAGTCAGATACCACTTAGTGACTACACAAAATAAAAACATACATATTATGGGCATTATTACCTGTACTTTACAAGCCTAGATATTGTTAAAGATACACTACTTTTGCTACTAGAATTTATGATCTAGATGTAGCCTGACATACAAGTGATAAACTATGAGAAAAAGACAAATTTAAAAAATATGTATATTTGAAAGTTGCTGAGAGAGTACATCTTAAAAGTTCTCAGTGTAAGTAAAAATCTTTTTGTAACTATGTATAGTGATGGATTGGGCTTCCCAGGTGGTGCTAGTGGTAAAGACCCCACCTGCTGGTGTTGTAGACATAAGAGATGTGGGTTCAATTCCTGGGTCCAGAAGATCCCATGGAGGAAGGCATGGCAACTCAATCCAGTATTCTTGCATGGAGAATCCCATGGACAGAGGAGCCTGGCAGGCTACATTCATAGGGTTGCAAAGAGTTGGATACGACTGAAGTGACTTAGCACACGTGCCTGCGTGGTGATATATGTTAACCAGACTTCTTGTGGTGATCATTCTGGAATATATTCAAACACTGACTTATTATACACATGAAACTAATGTAATGTTATATGTCAACCATGCCTCAGTAGAAATGCGTAAAATGGTATTATGTAGCATAGATTAGATAGCAATTACTTTGGGTTTGATAAACCACAATAAGAATTTAGGAAAGAGAAAATATTTGGACTGACTACTAAATGAAAAAGGTAGAATTTTGTCCAACTAAGAAAGAAAAGAAGAGAAGTTTAGATAGATAGATGGGCAAGATTATATATCTATTACTACCTGGGAGAGCATGTAACTTGTTTAGAATAACTTCTGGAAGCTGAGCTTGCTTTTAATTTTATGTTGATTACATATTGTAATAAGGTTTAGCTGTATTGCACCAAATAAAGCAAAATATTAAAGTTAATGTAGCTTTTGTTACTTTAAAAAATGTGGTTATTAAATTCTTTAAAATTATGTCTGTAGCTTGCATTTTGTTTCTTTTGGACAGAGATGCTTTAGACCATTACATGAGAAAAGAAAATGAATTCTGATCTTTTTATAGCCATTAAATTTTTCTTTATTTTTTTTTGAAGCTAATCATATTTTAAAATAAGTGCAGTGTTTTTATTTTTTTTTCTTTGTGTTTGATGTTCTTCAAAGTTTTCACTGTAATTTGGCTAGATGTAGATTTATTTTTATTTATTCTGCATAGGATTTGGTAGCCTTCTTATGTGTCTTTCTGAAATTCTGAAAAATTCTTTTCAATTAGGTATTTGAATAAAAATTCTTCCTTTAACTCTATTTTTTCCTTTTAAGAATGCTTATTTGATGTATTATACCTTTTTTAATTCTCTAGACTACAAGTATCTTAATTATTATTTTCTATCTGTTTTTCTGTGTTGAATTATGGATGATTTTCTCAGGTTTTTCTTTCAATTCATTAATTTTATCCTTGTGTTGTTAAATCCTTCCATGATATTTTAATTTTACTGAGATACTGTTGTTTGTTTATGGAATTGCCTTAGATTCTTAAAATTGTTATTTTTTTTTTCATACTGTTCTATTTATGGAATTGCCTTAGATTCTTAAAATTGTTATTTTTTTTCATACTGTTTTATACTTGACTTTGGTTTCTGTTCTTTCTTTAAGCATTTTAAACATAATACTTTCAAAGCTTCTTTCTTATTGCTTACTATTTTTAATTTTTAGGCTGCACATTCTTTCATCTACTTGCATTTTTAATTGTTTCTGATTATTCTTCCTTATGCTATCTGAAATATTTGGTTATGAACCCAGCTTCAGCAATGGCCATTTCCATGGAAGTGATAACTGTAAAGCTTGTCTACAGAAATATCTTTACAGTATGATCTTGTACAGGTCTCTGATAAAATCTGAATCAGTTTTTGATATGAATTTCTTGTCTTGAAATTCATGTAAATTCAAATCATAGTCCTGAAAATGGCATTGGTTGGGATTCAGACTCTTTTTCTGAACATGGGCCTGAATGGATGGAAGATTTCCTTGTCACACATCCTCCAGTGTCAAGTTCTTGTAGCCCCTTCTACAGATAGGCTAAGTCTTTTTGACTTTCATCTCATGAAAATAAGGTAGCTCTGAAGTGCAGCTCTTAAAGTTACAGCCTGGAGTCCCCTCTTTTTCTAGCACCTGAGGATCTTCCTTTCTTGGTGTCGAGTTTGGTTATGTTTCCAAGAACTTTAAATGTGTTTTATTCAACTTTCTCAAGTTGTTTGAACCAGTGGTGTATGTACCTCTCTCCGTCACTCCAGAGGTATCCTGGTTGATGATATTTACTATTTTTTCAGTAACCACAATGAAGTCTTCCATGATTTTGCAATGGGTTAATCATAAGTTGGAAAACAAATTAACAGATTTACATTTAATGTAAATGTAACAGGTTTACAATAATTTACATTATTATAACTGTGCAATTTCATATTTACTTAAAAACTATCTGGTGAAGTCAGTATTTATTTCTTTTTGGATGTAATATCATTGATCCTATTTTTCAGGGGATAATTATTCTATTATTAAGTTTGAGTGCAGACAGATATAGCCTTCCATCCTGGTCTTGGCCCTTGAAGCTTTGTTAGAGATGATTCTTCATGGGTTTCTCATGGTTCTGAAAGTCTTAAGAGATACTGATTGTCCTTTTCATCTCATATTTAATATTTAATTTTTTCAAATTATTTATTTGAAATATTTATTTCAATAATATTTATTGAAATAATAATATTTATATTATTTGTTTGTTTGACAAATATATTTGTTTGACAAATATATTATTTGTCAATAATATTTATTCAAAATATTTAATTTTTTCAAGCGTATATAGTGATTCACCTTGGAAGGTAGAGATGTCGTCTTCTTCTGGATCATAGGGCAGGCATGTCTACTGCCCACTGTAAAAGACTGGGATTCCCTAAGCTCTGGGTTCCTCTCTTGTAATATGTCCAACTCCTTGTCCAGGCATCTGGATGTCACCCCTGAGGGACCTGGGCACAAAAGGGTCTGACCCAAATATGCAGATGCTCATCTTGCTTGATTTGCCTTGGCTGATGAAATCATTTATCTCTGACCTAAAAAGTCTCATGTCTTCTGCCAACATCCATGAACCTTGACAAGTTAACGTGTTAACTTATAAGTTAGCTTTCCAGTTCTTGACAGAAATTTACAAGAGGTTATGCTAGGAGGTTTTTTTTGGGGGGTGTGTGTGAGTGGGTGGGGGATTTAACTTCAAAAGAAAGGAACAGATTTTGGCACAACTTCTTACTTTTCTACCTGCCGCCTGCCTATTCCAAGCCTGGATGTGAAGGCTGGAGCAGTGGTATCCACCTTGAGATCATTAGGTAGAGATGGATTCTGATATCACTGAGTCATTTAACAAATGCCAGCAGCTTCTCAATACTTTGTGATCACGTTAAAAGAGAAGAAAGTGAAGTGAATGAAAACAAATTCTCAAGTCAACAAAAACCAAGACAAAATCAGCTACTGTTAGCTAGATCCTATATTTCTTTGACCAATGTCTTCGGTACTATTCCCATTGATCATTTCCCTGAGAAAATGATGTTTATTCTGTATAAAATACTGTGCTAGGTGTTCAGAAGGATAAGGAATGTTCATTATTACCCTGCCCTTGAGGAGGATATGGCTTTTTGGGGAAAATGGTAATTAGCAAAATGAGGTAGTGCTATAAATTTCCGAAAGAGTGGAACAGGTAATAAACGTTATTGGAACTGAGGGGAAAGAGCCTGGCTGAACTTTACATGCTTGGAGGGCTGCCCAAACCACGGAGTGCAAGGGAGCCATTCCCTCAGGTGTCAGATGAGAACGCTGACTAGCATCACATGTTTTGGAACTGTAGTTTTAATAGCAGAACGATTTTATTAATGGACATTTACAAAGACCTTCAATCTATAAACCAGACAAGAGATTCTGTGAAGCATAAACCCAGAGTCAGATCACTGGATGCCATGTCCTCATACCTTCCAAAATCCAAAAGGCACCTCTCTGAAGCCCTAAAGGTCAGAGAACAGAATTTGAAAATTATCAGGCATGATGACTGCAGAGGTATAAAGCTAAAAGAAATTCATTCCTCAAAGATCAAACTTGTCTGAGCTTCAGTGGGTTGCTGTGCTAGCCTTATTAACACAGTGAAAACCTAGCCAGACCCCTATTCCTGTACCACTTGACCACGTAGCCACAAACAGCAGCCTAAGCAGAACTCACCAGCCTCTAGACACATGTCATTCGAGAATGTGAGTGAATCAGTTCAAAATTCATCATCACTAACGAGAAAAGCCACTCACAGCTCATTCCTCACTAATTGTGGGTAGGTGACTTAGTGCCATTTAGTAAAGGAGGAGAGTTCTTACTTGGAAATCAGCATTTTGAACATCAGGAAAGGAAAAATGCTTTTTAGATTAGCTTCTCCCCCACTGGACCCGAAGAGAGAGGCTATTGTGGTCATTAGCTTTCCCGGCATTAAATCTGCTGGGTCTGAGTAGTCCATTTGACTTCAGGTTTATCCTTAAGCCGCAGAAATCGAGTTGCTGGGTATTTGCTTCGGATTAATGAGCAGTTAGCAGAAGCTGTGCTTTATACCATTAACCCGAGCCAGGTGCTAATTTCTCGAACATGCCCTGCAAACAGAGGTCATTATTGCTTTTTGAAAGTGCGAATGCTGCCTTAGAAACCACAGGCTTTATTTAAAGACGGAGTTATTTTGATTCGTCAACATGGCATATTTCTGGAGAACGACGCCCTGTGTCCAGGCCAGTCTGATTGCCTGCAAACATCTCTCTGTGCTCTTGCCGTTCAGCCGATAATCCACTTCTAGATGTGGGGCAGCAGGCTGGGAGCTGTAGCAGGTTCTATTTTCAGCACCTAGAATCAATGCCCCCTCCAGCAGCCTGGGCTGGTGCCTCATTATGTCCCCTGGCCCGCGAGCTCAGCTCAGCTTCCCTCTGCAGGAGATTAAAGCCAGTCAGGGAGTATGATAAATGCTTTCAGTCATATCCGCTGTCATTTGAATAATACTAGGTGTCAGGAAGAAATACATCCCCAGCCAGTTTTAACCAACCAACCTGCATTGCTACCCTCCTTCCTCTTCGGGTAGGAAGAAGCAGTGACCCGGAAACCTGGAATGCCCTCCTCCTCCCTCCCCTGCTCCAGCAGAAAAGCAAGTTCTGTTTACAAGTTCTCAGGCTGGGTTGAACATTCTCTCTGGAAAGGTCCTCTTTTCATTCATCCAGCAACATCCAGAAGTTTCCCCTAATTTGGGGAGGGGCATTTTCTCTACTTACCAGAAAGGAAAGTGTGTCCATTTTGCCACAATCTTCCAAGTTTTGGGAAGACCACATCAACATCGTTTGACTAAATCTCGTTCTGTTTGTGTGTGTGAGTATGTGCGTGCTTCTTAATTCTTCCTGACGTGTAGTGGATTTACAACGCTGTGTTAGTTTCACGTGTATAACAAAGTGATTCAGTTATACGCATATATATGCATGGAAAGTATAAATGGACTCTTTGTGACCCCATGGGCCATTCCCCGCCAGGCTCCTCTGTCCATGGAGTTCTCCAGGCAAGAATACTGGGGTGTGTAGCCATTCCCTTCTCCAGGGGATCTTCCCAATTCAGGGATCAAACCCAGATCTCCCGCATTGCGGGCAGATTCTTTGCCTTCTGAGCCACCAGTGAAGCCCATATATATGAGAATCTTTTCCAGATTGTTTTCCATTATTGGCTATTACAAATTTCCCCGTGCTATATAGTAGGTCCTTGCTGGTTATCTATTTTCAGTCTGTACTTGTTTTAATTACCCTCAGTGAATATGCCTACTCATCCTTCGGGTTTTCTACTGATGAAATAGAAGGGAACAAAGTTGTGATGAAAAGCATCATTGGATGAAGGAGTAGGGTATAAGCGTGAGTCCTGGTCCTTCCTCTCAAGTCACACAGCTGTGATGACCTACAGCAACACTGGTGTGGCCAGAGCTGGCCTCAGGCAGCACTAAATCAGGCTTCCTGGTTTTCAGTGGCCCTAGGGTCCTGTTAGAGGCTATTTGCCACCCAGGTGAGTTCCCCTTCTTTCATCTTTCAGTAAGCCAGGGTCCTCAGCTCTGTCCCCTCTCCCTGTTGAGACCAGATCTCAGGAAGGGATTTGATGGATTTGCTCTTGGTGGAATATTAGTGGCAGGCATCTTCCCTGAGCAGTAGGAGACTGGCACACCTTAAATGTGGATTGTGTGGATCCATCTGGGCATTGAAAATCTGAATGCTCTCATATAGTGCCATCAGGCGTTCTTGGAATCCAAGGATGAGCGCCCAAGGGCTCCGTTGTATGTGTTGATAAACCGGGGTGCTGAGAAAAGAAAGCCCAGATTTGTAACTTTCGCTGAGTTCACTGAGATAGCTATTCCCATAATGACTGAGTTCAAGCTACCAACATCAAGGCACTGAATTTGGAGCTGGAAAGAGATTCGTATAATCAGCTCCGTGAGCCACTCTAACTCTTTTCCTGGCCCCTTTTTAAGGGATTTGCCCAGTGTGGATTTTGCGTTTTTCTTTATAGCTTTCTGAGTTTGCTGGAAGTAAGATAGAGTAGTATTAAGGGTTAGACTGAAAAACTTCGCTTTGAATCCTGGATCTCTCCATTACTTACAAACTTTATGGTTTTGGACAATTTAACATCACTGAGCCTTTATTTCCTTGACTATAAAAATAAGGATAATATATATCTCTCAGAGGTGTTCTGAGAATGAAATCATATAAAAAGATGTGAAAGAAGCCAGCACATTGTTAGTGGCTCAAAAAAATGGTTATAGAATCTGCCTTTCTGGAAAGAAGTCTCATGTCTATCATATTTATTTACTTCTGTTTAATCTTATTTTAGTGAAAGAAGTAGAAAATAGTAATCACTGAGGACATATATGAAAGTGGCCGCTGCTTCCACATAAGGAGGCTGGATCCTCTGTTTCTCTGAGTTTCCTTTTCTGGCTCCTATTCTAATGCTTGGTGAGTCCCTTGCTATGGAACTCAGTCATGAACAAACATCCTCTCACTTTTTTTTTGGATAATTTTTGGCCACACTCCAAGGCACATGGGCTTCCCTGGTGGCACCATAAAGAATCTGCCTGTGATGTAAAGAATCCGCCTGTGATGCAGGAGATGTGGGTTTGATCCTTGGGTTGGGAAGATCCCCTAGAGGAGGAAATGGTAACCCACTCCAGTATTCTTGCTGGGAAATCCCATGGACAGAGGGCTACAGTTCATGGGATTGCAAAGAAATGGACAGGGCTGAAGAGACTGAGCACTCATGCTGGCCATGGCATATAGGACCTCAGTTCCTCAACCAGGGATTGAACCCATGCCTCCTGCATTGCAAGGCAGAATCTTAACCACTGGACCACCAGGGAAGTTCCAACATCTTCCCATTTTTGGTTGGTGATACATATGTCTGATCCATATGCTCCTTCTTACCTAAGAGACAGCTTGTATATTGGTTTTTAGCAATTACTCCACTTGGATTTCAGAACTTTTTGGCACCTCTATGAGATGACTTTGCTTTTTAACAAGGATAAGGATTTTGAGTCAAGAGAACAGATGTCACAGCTAACATCCATTCATGCTTTCTGCATGTTAGGGACAGTGCTGAGCCTTTTTACAAGGACAATCTCATGTTAGTCCTTACAATGACCCTATGAGATGGGCTCTATTATCCAATTTTACAAATGAAAAATCTGAGACTTAAAAATCTTAAGTAATTTCCTCAAGGTCACAGAGCTGCAGAGCGGTTGATCTTTAGTTATGAAATTTCAAGCATCAGTGAATTGCTATGTGGGGTAAGTTGGGGAAAAAGAAATCTCTTTAAAGGTCTAACAGTCATGCCTCATGGGCAGTCTTTGCATGGTTAATTCTATTGATACTTGACTGTAAGAAGCTCTTTGAGGGCAGAGATCTTGTTCTATTCATCCCAATATCTTCTCATCAGTGCCTGGCATGTGCTTTGCACAAAGAGCTCAGTAAAGGACTGTTGAACCAAATCTTTAATGTACTCTACAGTGTACATTGATTAAGTGATAGATTCTTTTCTAGGCACTGAAGATAGAATAGTATATAAACAAAAATGCAGAAAAACTTCTTGTTCTCAGAGACCTCACATTCTACTAGAAAGAAACAAAGCATATATAATTGATAAGTAAATCATTTTTTATTTTTGTTGTTTAGTCACTAAGTCATGTCCATGTCTTTGTGACCCATGAACTGCAGCTTGCCAGGCTTCCTTGTCCTTCACTATCTCTCGGAGTTTGCTCAAAGTCATGTCTATTAAGTTGTTGACGCCATCCAACCATCTCATCCTCTGTCATCCCCTTCTCTGCCGGTGCTCAGTCTTTCCCAGCATCAGGGGCTTTTCCAATGAACTGGCTCTTCACATCAGGTGGCCAAAGTATTGGAGACAGTGTATTGGAAGATGAAAATTTCTACAAGAAAATAAGGTAGGATGTGGGAGACCTGGGTTTGATCCCTGGGTTGGGAAGATCCCTTGGAGAAGGGAACGGCTACCCACTCCAGTATTCTGGCCTGGAGAATTCCGTGGACTGTATAGTCCATGGGGTGGCAGAGTCAGACACAACTGAGTGACTTTCACAAAGTTGGGGGGGAGGGTTCAATATAATTCTGGTATTTTGTTAGAAACTTGAAAGGGTAAAGGAGTGAGCCATGTGGTCATGCAGGGAAATGTTCTAGGCAGTGGGAAAGCCCTGAGGTGAAATAGCCAGGAGGCCACTCTTGCTGGAGCAGAATGAGCAAGAGGGGAGGGTAGGAGGAGATAGATCAGAGAGTTGGGAGTTATGCCTTTTGGAGGGTTTTGTAAAGATGTTGACTCTTACAGTGATGCAATGAAAAGACAGTAGAGGGCTTGGAGCTGAGCATCAGTGACCTGACTTATATCCTGAAAGGATCACTGTGGCTATTGCGTTGAATGCAGATACTGAAGAAGCAAAGGTTGGGAGCAGGAAGACTAATCAAGTAGCCATAGTAATGATCTCGGCTGGTAGATGATGGTGGCTGGGATCAAAGAGGTGGAAATAGCAGAATTTGAAAGACAGGAGTCAAAGATGATTCCAAGCAAGGGGCGACTGGGATTGCCATATCCTGAGCTGGAGAAGCCTGCTAATGGGGCAGATTTGGGGGAGAAGATCAAGACTGCAATTCTACATAGGTTAAATTTGTGGTGTCTAGTAGGCATTTGTGTATTTGACGGCTGGATAAGGGATATGAAGTTTAGAGGAGATGACTGGCTCAGAGATTTTTAAAAATAACTGGGAGTGAGAAGCATCTGGATGGAACTTAGAGCAGTTTGGAGGTAAAGAAGAAGAGAAGGAGCTCATGGATTCAACCCTTCGGGCCCAAAGTCAGGGAAAAAAATGGAAATTCACAAAGAATGTTAAGAAACTGTGGTCAGAGTCTGGAGAAAAACCAGAACTACCTGGTATCCTGGAAGAAAATTAAAAAGTATATTTAAGGGGAAGCAATGAACAACTTGTTAACTGTTACTGGTAAGTCAGTTAAGATGAGAACTAATCATGGACCCAGGATCTAACAACGTGGAAGTCACTGGTGACCTTAACAAGAGCAGTCTCAGTGGAGTTTTGGTGGCCAAAGCCTAAATGGAATGAGTTTAGGGAAAAGTGGAATGAGATAAACTGAAGACAGAAATAACTCTTTCAAGGAGTTTTAATGTAAAGGGGAGTTGAGAAATAAAGCAGCAGCATGAGAGGAAAGCGGGACTAAGAAAATATTTATTATTATCATTATCTCAAATTGGAGAAGAATAAGTTGCTTTGTGCTTATAGAAAAACATTGAGTTGGCCAAAAGTTTGTTCAGGTTTTTTGACAAAATGTAAAGGAAAATCCCTAACAAACTTTTTGGCCAACCCAACACAAGAGAGGTGAGAATGGGCAGTATAAGAGACAGGTTGTAGGTTCTTGTCGGAATGGGAGATGGCATGATGTGCAGATGTGCAAGGGTAGAAGCAGTCTACCTTCTACCTCATTCACAGTAACAGGAGGGAAGACAGAATATACACGTGCTGATTCTTGTAGACTTCCTTGGTCAAGGATTGCTCAAAGACTGTTTATTTGTATCATTCAGCATTTATTGTTGTGAAGTGTGTGTATATTACAAATATGCAGATACATGCACATATAATGGGCTTCCAGGTGGCGCTAGTGGTAAAGAACCTGCCTGCTAGTGCAGGAGACATAGAAGACACAGGTTTGATCCCTGGGTCAGGAAGATCCCCTAGAGAAGGGCATGGCAACCCACTCCACTATTCTTGCCTGGAGAATCCCATGGACAGAGGAGCCTGGTGGGCTACATTCATAGGGTTGCAGAGAATTGGACATGACTGAAGCAACTTAGCACACACACATGCAAGCATATATAATACAATGCAAAGATTGTCCATTTGGAATATATATATATGCAAACACATACATGTATATACGCATATGCATATGTATGTATGTATATATGTATGTATGCATACGTATGTATATATATGTGTGTGTACATATATATATATATATTCCAAATGACATTTGTATGTAGTGATATTCTCTATGAGGTGGAAAACAATAACGAATAATTTTTCCTTCAGTGAGTTTTCCCAATTCTTTAACAATATAAAGCTAACTTAGAAATTTCCAACCTTTCAAAGCCATACTGTTAAAGCTCAATTAGTTTTTTCTTTTCCCCTGGACCTCCCAGTATTAAATCAAAATGAAAGAGCAGTTAAATATATTTAGGACACTTTATTTAAAGTGTTTTTCAATCAGGAAACAATGATTTTTTTTTTTTTTTTTTAAGAGTGAATCTTTGAAGTGAGTCAGCTGCTGCTTCTTTCGCATAATTGAAGCGGGAGAGAATTACAGAGAAGGAGTTCAGGGCACTCTCTCCTCCAGACAAAGCTGTGATGATTAGCAGAATGAATTGCAAATGAGGAAGACAATAGGGAAGAAGGTTCATTTATGGGGGAGACAGGATGGGTGGCGCAGAAAGGACTCTTAATAATTACAATCTAGGCTCAGAAAGCACTTGGCGATGTGAATAATTCAGCAGCCATTAGAGAAAAGAAAACTTTGGAGAATGTCAGCCCGTGGATACCAAAGTGAAGAGTCTGAGGGCAACATCTGTGTCCATCCCAAATAAGCCTCTCTGGTGATGGGTGGAAAACAAGAAATGCAATCTGTTATGCCCTCTCAATTAATTAAGGGAAAAACATGAAAACACTTTTTATTTTTCTAGGATTACTGGTCCCAACTCGTTGATGTCAAATCTTTCTTCCCTTTGGAGAGTAGATCCCTTAATCCATTTTGGTCAGATTCCACCATTTCCCAGATACTTTCAGTTATTAAAAGACTGTTTTGAACTTGACTCACGCCACATTCAAAGATTTCCTTGCTATCATTGTATGTCAGGCTTACAACTCGGGAGATGGGAAGTGGGGAGGAAGAACTTTTCAATCCTCTGTCAAGCAGGCTGCTTCTGGATGGTTCAGTATGTGATGTTGTTGTTCAGTCACTAAGTCATGTCTGACTTTGCGACCTCATGGACTGCAGCATGCCAGGCTTCCCTGTCCTTCATTATCTCCTGGAATTTGCTCACGCTCATGTCTGTTGAGTCCGTGATGCCATCCAACGATCTCATCCTCTGTTGCCCCCTTCTCCTCCTTCCTTCAATCTTCCCCAGCATCAGGGTCTTTTCCAATGAGTCAGTTCTCTGCATCAGATGGCCAAAGTATTGGAGCATCAACTTCAGCATGTCTTTCCAATGAATATTCAGGGTTGATTTCCTTAGTGATTGACTGGTTTGTTCTCCTTGCTGTCCAAGGGACACTCAACCAAGGAATTCTGTGGTCACAGGCACAACCCAGGACCTCCTTTCTACTGAAGTAGGTCCTTTGGTTAAGCGCTATCTTGTGTGTGATTCTATGACTGTAATTCTAGTGGTGGTGCTGGCTGAGCCTCTGTCAGCAGGAAAGGCAAACCCATATCCAGAATAGGTATCTCTTTTTGTGAGACTGTATCGTGGATTCTTCAACATTCAAAGGGACCGCTTGTAGCCAGCTTGCCATCGTGTGGTCAGTTGATCTCAAGGGATAGTAGCAATCCCAGTTTGGGTCTCTGCTGCTTACAAGTTAGACATTCAGAGGTGGTGGTGGCTAGATCAGCCTTGGTAAATGAGAACCCCTACTGTTGGTCCCATGCATGGCTCCGCCTCTGCCACTTTGTTCAGGAGTCTGTTTTCCAGCACTTGGGATGGCAGCTGACAAAGGCTGGCTCATATCAACTGACTGATTCAGTGTATCTCATCAGTAATTTGTTGCCTCTAATGTGGAGGACACTTTCTAATGGATGTTAAAGGGTAATGTTACACTTGTGCCTGTGTTGCCATCCACATACTTCTACTCAGAGCTCCTTATCTCACTGAATGTTGACTTTTTTGGCCCTGATCGGCACCCAAGACATTTGTTGTTGCCCATAATAAGGCTTCCCTGGTGGCTCAGCTGGTAATGAATCCACCTGCCATGCGGGAGACCTGGGTTTGATCCCTGGGTTGGGAAGATCCCATGGAGAAGAGAATGGCTACCCATTCTAGTATTCTGGACTGGAGAATTCCATGGACTGGTCATGGGGTGAGCCCATGACCCATGACCAGGGGATTGCTTGGTTTCATCATGTATTGAACTATCCAGAAGCAGCCAGCTGACTTGACCTAGTAACGTTATGTTCTGCTTCCCTACTTCCTGTCTCCCTGCTTATGAGCCTGACATATAATGAAAGCAAGGAAATCTTTGAATGTGATATGAGAGTCGAGTTCAAAATGGATAGTCTTTTAATAACTGAAGTTATCTGGGAAATAATGGAATCTGACCAAAATAGACATAGAGAGATAGATAGATGAGAGAGAGATGAATTAACCTCAGGTTTCTTTTCCTTTCATTCAAAGTAGATGATTAGTGTACTACCCAAACCATTCATTGGGAAGATATTTTCTCTCTACTGTCTATTTTTAACTATTCATTTATTTGGATTCCTAGGTGGTGGAGTGGTTAAAGAATCTGCCTGCCAATGAAGGCGACATGGGTTTGGTCCCTGGGTCAGGAAGATCTCCTGCGGAAATGGCAACCCACTCTAGTATTTTTCCCTGGACAATCCCATGGACAGAGGAGTCTGGCAGGCCACAGTCCATGGGGTTGCAAGGAGTCAGACAGGATTGAACACACATTTATTTATTTTATTTTGGCCAAGATGCGTGGCATGTGGGGTCTTGGTTGCCTGACCAGGGATTGAACCTGAGCCCCCTGCCTTGAAAGCGTGGAGTCTTAACTCCTGAATAGCCAGGGAAGTCCTCCCCTGTCTTTCAAGGCTATCTTTGTGTGAGATTGTGAAGCAGCTCTCATCCATTTTTGGCCTGTAC
This sequence comes from Muntiacus reevesi, assembly GCF_963930625.1. NCBI lineage: Eukaryota > Metazoa > Chordata > Mammalia > Artiodactyla > Cervidae > Muntiacus > Muntiacus reevesi. Next base: position 70,560,414 of record NC_089258.1, read on the forward strand.
TCCCTGACCGTGTACATCCATCCATAAACCAGGCTTGAATTTCTCCTTTCCTCTTCAGCTTGTCTTATGGGACTTCCCAACACAGCCTCCTTGTGAGCTGAGAGTCGTGATGGTTTGACTGTGGTGAATATCATGTGAGCTGATGGCAGCTTGACTGTGCTGTCTGTTCCCGCTAATGCTCAGTCCTTCTGCATGGCCTTTGGATTAGCGTGACATTATTGCTCAGGAGGGCAGAGACCCAGCTTATGATGGGCAGTTCTGGTTGCACATTTACTCGGTATTTCATGGTTAACTGTTTTCTCTCCTTCAGGGTCCAGGAGCATGTTAGCGCTGTTTTCTTTTTTGTTGTTGTTGTTGTTTTTTTTTAGCTTTTTGTTTATTTGTTAGTTTCCCCCAAAGCTTATAATTCTCCACTGGAGAAGTCAAGGAATACCAGGACCACAGATTCTGTATTTTGATTCTCCTTCTGAGCTTGTGGTTAAACAGGGATCTTTTGCCATCATTGACACCACAGACACCATGGTGTTGCCAGCACGTGCTCCCCAAGGGACAGGGCTAATTGCACTGCTGGCTGGACCCAGCGTGGGGTGCTTCCTACTTCTGTCTCCACTCCCAGTTATTCTTCCTCATCACCAGGTGTGTGGGCTGGAGTTGTATTCGTAGGTGTGGAATTGGTGGTGGTGGTGTTTTAGTCGCTAAGTCATGTCTGATTCTTGCAACCCCATGGACTGTAGTCCACCAGGATCCTCTGTCCATGGGATTTTCCAGACAAGAACACTGGAGTGGGTTGCCAGATCAAACCCAAGTCTCCTGCATCACAGGCAGATTCTTTATCACTGAGACACTTGGGGAGCCCAGGTGTGGGATATCTTGCCTCTCAAACTCAGAAGGGGCTTACTAGGCAGTGTGCATTGCTCTGCACCATAGGGGATACAAGCTGTGACAATTTTTTTCCTTTAGAGAGCTGTTTCAGCATGTTCCTGACACCAGACCCCTAAAAACTTAACAGAAGTGACAGGTCCATGGGACCTGTGGATTATTTGTCTTAAACCCTCCTGTATCCCAGCTGCTCTTGATTGATCTGCTGGATTTATATCATACCATCAATGTAATGGCTCAATGTGATCTTATATGGGATATTTGGACAGAATAACAGATTATGAGGCTAGTGGAAGAATTACAGAGCTGTGAACAAAACTGTAAATATATAATCTTCTCAGTTCCATGTGGATTCTATGTGAATTCTTTTTACTCCTCTTTACTGATAAAGACAGAAAGAATACCTTCACCAAATCAATGGCTGCATGCATTCATTTGGCTCAATGTAAGTCTGCTCTATCAACGACACAGCCTCCTGTGTGCGGCATTCCCCCAGCAAGCATCCGGTTGCCACGTGGGCTGACTGGTGAATTCAATGAGGATACTAGACTGGCATTTCTGCATCTTTCAGATATATAAAAAGTCTGTCACTCTTTCCATTTTCTGTGAAAGTGAAGTTGATCAGTCATGTCTGACTCTTTGCAACCCCGTGGACTGTAGCCTACGAGGTTCCTCCATCCATGGAATTTTTCAGGCAAGAACACTGGAGTGGGTTGCCATGCCCTTTTCCAGGGGATCTTCCCAACCTAGGGATCGAAACTGGGTCTCCCGCGTGGCAAGCAGACACTTGTACTGTCTGAGCCACTAGGGAAGCTCATAAGGGTGTAACTAATCTCTGAATTTCACCCAGAATGCAATATTGTTTATAATTTGCTATCTAAGGTGGAAAAGGGACAGTCAGTTTCAGAGATTCATACTTGGCCTTCCACTGTCAATGGCTCTTACTTCAAAGGTCAAGCACCTGAAGTGAGATCGACCCCAATCCAATTAAATGGCAATAGGTCTCTTTGAGAAAGGATTTTCTTTTCTTTTCTCTTTCTTTTTTAGTCACTCCATAGTGCCTGACTCTTTGTAACCCAATGGACTCTAGCCCAGCCTGCCAGGCTCCTCTGTCCGTGGGATTCTCCAGGCAAGTATATTGGAGTGGATAGCCATTCCCTTTTCCAGGGGATCTTCCCAACTGTGTGATCGAACTCAGGTCTCCAACGTTGCAGGCAGACTCTTTACAATTTGAGTCACCAGAGAAACCCTGAGAAAGGATTGGGAGAATCATTAAGAGTATATATTGCCATAGCAGTGCCAATATATTGACAATATGTTCTAGTTTTGAAAACTGGTTTAGGCATGTCATCTGGGCCGGAGATGGTGACTTTCCATTGGGCTGAGCTCCCTCATCCTTCTACTCAACAATCTTTACTTACTTCTGATTATATGTACCAAGATGTATCCTTGTTGGTTCCCCCACCCCTTCTTTTGCCCATAGGATGCTTTATAAAATATCTCCACAGCTCTGTAAGATCAAGACCTTCAGCTCCTTTTCTGACCTGGCAGCCTGTTGCAATAATTGCAATCCCTTGGCTCCTGGCAGTTAAATGCTGGCACCTGGCTGCTATTGCTCCCAGAGAAATATTCCATGACAACATTTTCCACCTCCATCTCTGGTCCACAGAGGAGAGCCGTACTGAACGTGGTGATGCTCATACCTTCTCACCAACTTGCTCCTGATGGGTTTGGTGATGGTGTGTCCTCTGGCTTTTCTAAGAAACAAAATCATCATTTTCACCGTATAAGATATGTCCGGTCCAGCATGCCCACTTCCCTGAATCTTTTAATTTTTTTCTCTAGTGTCTTTCATAGCAACTCAGTGATTTCAATTTTTCTTAGCACACACGTTGCTTTCTCCAGGCATCCTTGATAGGGTGTGAAATCCCTTATCCCAAAAGGATACCTGGAGGTCGATCAACTTTCATTATTCAGTCATATATTTCAGCTTTTTTGATCAAGCAGCCTCAAAATCTAGTCCTATGGGTATTCCAGTGATTCTTGTTGATCCATGCTGGCTAATCCTGTAACTCCTCTGGACTATAGTCTTTTTCTTAGCTGGATGATATAATTCTGGCTGGATTATGCTGAGGTTTCATCCTAGTTACAGACAAGAGAGGAAGTGGGATCTTTTCTTTTTAATTTGCTTTTTATATTGAAGTATAGTTGATTTACAATGTTGTGTTAATTACTGCTGTATAGCGGTGACTCAGTTATACATATCTATACACTCATTTTCATGTTCCTTTCCCTGATGCTTCATCATAGGATATTGTGGTTCCCTATGCTATATAAATTAATAGTACAAACTTGTTGTTTATCCATTCTATATATGCCAGTGAGTCTGGTAGTTCTTTAATTTTGGGTTATATATATATATAGTATAACAATAAAATAAGCCCCCAAAACACCATTGTAACAATTTTTAAGTGTACAGTTTCCCTCGTGGCTCAGACGGTAAAGAGTCTGCCTGCAATGAGGGAGACCTGGGTTTGATCCCTGGGTCTGGAAGATCCCCTTGAGAAGGAAATGGCAACCCACTCCAGTATTCTTGTCTGGAAAATCCCATGGCTGGAGGAGCCTGGTGGGCTACAGTCCATGGGGTCGCAAAGAGAAACAACTGAGCAGCTTCACTTTCTTTCAAAGGCATTAATTATATTCACAACCATTATCACTATTTTCAAAACATTTCCACATAGAAACTCTATATTCATTAAACAATAACTCTCCTCGGCACTTCTACCGTATTTTAGGTTTCTGCTAATTTGCTTATTCTGGATATGTCATGTAAGTGGACTCATAAAGTATTTGTCCCTTTGTGGCTGGCTTATTTCACTTAACACAATGTTTAAAAGATTCGTTCATGCTGTAGCATGTATCAAAATGCCATTCCTTTTTATGGCTGAGTAATATACTTCATTATGTATATACCACATTTTCTTAATCCATTCATCTCTTGATGGATAGTTGAGTTGCCTTCACCTTTGATTTTTGTGAATAATTCTATAATGAATTTGTATACAACTATCTGCCTGAGTCTCTGTTTTCACTTTGAGGGGTATACACCTTGGAGTGGAATTGATGGATCATATGGTAAATCTACATTTAACTTTTTGTCAAGCTGCCAGATGAATACCGGTTGTCTGGTCCTTTTACCCCTGAAAAATGTACCAGCTACATGACTTAAACCAGGCTGTCCTTTTAGTTTTCCATTTGACCCTCAGGAAATCCTCTCTTTCCTGCTGTGCCAAATTTGGGAATACAACTGATGTACATCTGTTCCTTCTCTGTGTCCCGACATCTCCCTCCATGAAGCGTGTCATGCTTAACTTGCTGTTGACACAAGAGCAAATTCTCTGTCCATATTAGATGAGCAGATGGGTATCAAATGCCACTTTCTTCTTACAATCACCTCTGATCTTTACTAGGGCCTGGGCCCCAGAGAGTATGGAAGGCCTCTTTACTCTCTCCTCTAAGGAACCATCGCGGAATCTCTGTACAATGTAGGGCCCTGGCTTTGGTCTCTAGTCCCCTGTTCTAGGGGAGCTGAAATGCCACTAATAGTAACAGAGAACAAACAGGCAGGAGAGCTTAAAGTGTCTGATTTATGCTGTAAATATACACAAGCCTGTTCAGCTTGACTTCCTGGGTGGTGGTCACAGAGAATAGAACCCTATCCTGAGTGAGAGCTGCTTCTCTGTAGCAGGGAAGGAATTCCTGGGGAGGGATGTGTTGAAGTGACCGGAAGAGCCCGCATGGTCAACATCAGGAAACCTGGGTCACAATTCAGCTCTGCCATGTACTTACTGCTTGGTGTTTGGAAAGTCATTTATCCTTTGTTGATCTCATTTTTTGAAATGGCTAAATCACATTGTCTCTCTGTGTCATAAAATATAATTTTGAGGTTTAAATTGGGTTATGGGTGTGCAAACATATTGCAAAATAATAAAATGTTTTCCAAAGGTAATTTGATATTCTTGAGAAAGTAAGTGGTACCCGAGGTTATTTTTGAGAGTGTTGGTCCTGAGGTGAAAGTTGACTAAAACATTAAACTTGTAGACTACTCTTTTTACCTACTTACCCATCTATCTACCCATCCATCCATCCATCCATCCATCCATCCATCCATCCATCCATCCATCAATCTGTTGGTTCATTCATTTGTTTACTCACTCATTCATTCAACAATAACCAAGCAGCCATCATGTGCTGGATGCTAGAGATACAGAGAAGAATGAAACGTGCATCCTGAACTTAAAAAGTGATAGTCTGCTAAAAAAGGAATACATGTAAATAGACAAACACAATGCAGTGGGACAGAAGTTTTGATGGATGTAAGTTGGTGGGATATTTTGAGCACGTTGGAGGGGCATCTAACTCCTGGGAGAGTCAGAGAAAGTGAAGTTACCATCACAGCGAAGGCTGGGAGAGTGAACACATTTTGAATTAGGCTGGACATCTTCCGAGTACGTCCCACGATGCAAATTACCTCCCGGTTTGTGTTCTCAGATGCTGCCAATTTTCCTGCCAGACAACATCTGCTGTAGCACCTGTAAGCCTCACGCTAATGATTATTAATGACACTCTCTTTCTGCATTAGAGTCGATTGTTGAGGAAGCAACAGCACGCGGCCCCTCCGCACAGCTTGTGCCTTGGCCACTGCTGAAGGCACCCGTGCCTTACGTTGGTGCCCCTGGGATCTAGCCACCCGTTTGGGATCACTCCTGCTTGCAGCAAGCAGGGCCTTAGCTTCCCTTTTGCTGGGTCTTCTCTTCCATAAACATTCATTTTGAATCTGGATTTTATAAGAGTTATATGGTAACAGTAGCTGTCATTTAAGTAGAGCTTGTGGGGTATCAGGCACTAGTCTCAATATTGAGTGAACTGTCACAGGGTCATGATGTCTGCATTTTATAGAAGGGAAACTGAGGCACCACGAGGTTAAGGATTCCTAGATCACCCAGCTAAGAAGCCGGGTAGTAACATTTCTAACCCAGGCAACCCAGCTCTGGAATTCCCAGTCTTTACCGCTGTGGAATATTACCTTTCATACATAGTATTTTAGAGTTATTAAAGCAGTTTTGTATATACAATTCATTTAATTCTGCTAGCTGGTATAAAGCAGGTATTAATATTTCCCCATTTTATAGATGAGGGCACAGGTCTTTAGAAAGTCTTTGCAATTTGCCTAAAGTTTCACAGCTTGTAGCTGGGTCTTGGAACTAAGATCTCTAACTACAAGGAATCTTTCCAGGTAGCATGTTTATCCAGATTGACAGACGATGTCAAGCAGGGCATTCATACAGAAACGGCTCATTTAGGAACATTTGAATCTTTGGCCCTTTCATCATCTTACTGAAGTTTTGCTCCCAAGGGAAAACAATTGCATGTAGACACAGAAAAGCCTTCCCAACAACACTGTTCTCCAAGAACCCTGTTCTTCCCAACAACCCTGTTCTCCCTGTTCTCTGATTTTTCCTTTTTCTCTTTAGAACAGGAAGAAAAGCTAATTGAAATTCATGCCATGGTCTTATGAACCATGAGTCAGAAGAAAAGAAACACTTAATCAATTAATGCAATGATTGTCTTTTCAAGCAAGCGAAAGGGAGTAGGATGGGGGGGCAGGGAAGAGGAGAGCTTGCAACACGTCTTATGGGAAACTCTTTGGAAACATGACCCCTTGATCTTTGCAGTTTTGCGGAGCCCTCCTGTGTAACTAAATATATACTTCTTTCTTATACTCTAGCCAATAAAGGGGCTTCCCAGGTGTCTCAGTGTCAGAGACAGCAAGAGACTGGGTTTGATCACTGGGTTGGGAAGATCCCCTGGGGGAGGAAATGGCAACCCACTCCAGGATTCTTGCCTGGAGAATCCCATGTACAGAGGAGCCTGCTGGGCTACAGTCCGTGGGGTCACAAAAGAGTCAGAAATGGCTGAGCTACTGAAAACACACACACACACAGAGTCACACATACAGTCAGCTCACTGTAGTTCTGTATTTGCTTTGATGTCAAAAGACAAATTCAAATGTGTGTGTGTTGATCAACCAGGGTCAAATCTTCATGAGAATCCATCTAACTGGGATGATGGATGTATTATCCATTTGGGATACCTGGGTTCCTTCTATGCTGTTTACAAGGCCAAGTTAGATTTGTTTCTTTGAGTCAAGCTTAGTTATTTGGAGGACAGACTCTGTTCTTGACTACTTTCTGCCCATCCCCTTCATCTATCACCTGTTCTCGCCTCTGTAGGTATGCTCCAAAGTCATGGTTTATGTCTGCATGTAGTCACAATTATTCTAGAAGAATCCCCCGGCTCCCCATGAGGAACACACTCTCTGAGCTTATGCATATTGCATTGTCTTAGCAAATCCATTTCACAGCCAGTTTTGCCCTCCAGCTTTGAAAGAACTATTTGTTTCTTTGGTTTTTTTTGTACTAGATGAAATGGTTGGTTTGTGTTTAGAACCATGTGTTCTAAACATGTTTATTTCTAAAAAGGTTATTTTTATCTGATCTTGCTTATTTGAATTTGCGTAAGTAAATGTCATCATGGTGGACCTGGGTCATAAGGCATCTGTATGTGTGCTGTATGTTGAAGATAACTGATATTAACATGTTGAGTGATTCTGGATTAAGGCAGAACAATTAGACCACTGTTCATGGCTAAGGATGTCACAGAGTAAGGAAGAATTATAATCCAAGGATATTTCACAACTGAAACGGTTCTTACGTTAGACTGCTCTGAACTTCCTTTTTGTATATTGCATAAAAGAATATGTCATGTTTTATTGTGAACTGTTGACTCATGTTACTCTGCCTAGTAACAGCTTCTCAAAGTTGGTCATTCTTTATCCACGGTGAAAGAATTTGTGCTTTTATGAAAGACTGTGCATCAGATATAAATGCTATAGGTGTACATAGCATTTTGGAAAGGAACTGAAGATAGAGAAGGGTTGCATATTCAAGTGTGTGTCTAAAACATGTGCCCCTGTTTTCTTAACTCTAAATATTGTGACATCAGAAGTTCTTTGAGCCTCCATTTCTTTATTTGTAAAATGGGGATAAATACACTTGACTCATCAGTTTCTGATTTGTTTTAAAGATTTAAATAAAGCAAGATATGGGATGGCACTTTTGAAATGAATGGAGTTGTTAAAATGTAATGATTTCCTATTAGACATATCAGAATTTTTACTTTATAATTTTAGGATACTCTTTTGAACTACTTATTGTTATCTCTATGTATTAAAATCACTTTTATATTAGAGAAAACAAGTCACTGCATTTTTAGAAGAATCATTTAAAGGAAAAAAAGAAACCCAACTGATAATTAACACTATCAGTATTAAGTGTATTAAATCAGTTACATTTTACAAACACAAAAGAGAAGGAAAACAGATATGGAAGCAGAAACGTACGTAATGTTTGAGGCTGTTAATATTCAGCTAAGTAAAAATTATGATTTTCTTAGAACACGCAGAGGGAAGTTGATTATGGAGTTGAGTTGATATGTGTGACATATTAGGTGGTAACATGTGGCCTGGAAAATGAGTAATAGACAATGCATGCTTTTCTGTAAACTTCAGGATTTGGATAACCAAGAAGATTTCCAGCATGTGTGGATGTGTCACACTTCTTAGGCACCTTTTGTTTTAAAAAATGGTCTGGTTATTTGAATATTGGTTGTGTCTTCAGAGGCACATGTTTTGATGATGCATCTCCCAAAGGAATGACTCGAGTATTATACCAGCTTCCCAATGGAATAGACCAGTATACCAATAAACACTCCACTCTTCCAAGTTCAGGAGAAAGGGAAAAAAAGCTCAGGCCATCCCATCTTAAAGTCCAGCAAATTTCCTAGTGATTCAGATAATCTTCTGATAATACAAAGAGAAACAATCTTTAAAAACTTTTAGATAAATTTCTTTATCTTACAGGCATATAAAGTAGCTAGAAAAGGTGCTTGCCTACAGTGACATAGCTTTCTTTTCTTTTCTTTTTTTGTGGCTATGCCACGTGGCATGCAGGATCTTAGTTCCCTGACCAAGGATCAAACTCGTGTCCCCTGCAGTGAACTGCAGGGAAGTCCCCACATAGCTAATTTGTTAAAGTCTGGTTTCCAGTCTCTACTTAGCTACTAATTTGCTAAACAATAAAATAAAAATAGAACAAGTTGCAGTAGTTTTGAGACAACCATTTTCTGGTTTGATTGAATGCATTGATCTAGTTAATTATGAACTTGCCAAGTTTACCCCGAACCTTAGCTATGGAGGAAACCTACTGGCATTTACCTTAGAAATATGAGCTTTCATTGAATAAAATGGCATTAACGTTTATTCTTTTTTATTAAAGCAACAAGAACATAATTCTAATGCCAGAAAGGTCAGCTATAGTTGAGCTACCAAAAGCAAAGTAAGGAGATTGTTTTATTCTAACATGAAGTTCTTTCAGATTCAGAAGGCAGGAGTAGCTACTAAGTCATCTCCTGGGAAGGTTTTGAATCTGAAGAAAACATTGGGAGTGATGGTCACTTAAAATATATCCACAGATCTTTTGACATTCCTCCCTTTAAGAGGTGTAGCCTAGTTTTCCTCCTTTGTAGGGTAGACTGAGTGACTGTTTTCTAACAGAATAAAGCAGAAGTAATGATGTGCAACTTTGGAGGCAAGGTTGTAAAAAGGCAGGCAGCTTCCTTTCTGATCACTTTCTTGCATTGCTGTGTCTGGGCGACGTTAGCTCCATGTTGTGGAGAGGACCGTGTAAGTGAGGAATTGAAGTCTCCTGCCAGGAACTAGCAAGGAACAAAGGTATCTGGTCCATAGTCACATTAGTGCACCCTTTTGGCAGAATTAATAGATCCTTTAGTCATGGTGAAGCCATCAGATGACAGTAGACTCTATTGACATCTGTCTATATCTGCTCAGTAAGCCCAAGGTGGTCAACTCATCCTGGTTTGCCTAGAACTTTTCTAGTTTTAGTACCGAAAACCCCATGTCCTAGGAATTCCCTGAGTCCTAGGCAAACTAGAAATGTTCATCACCCCAATTTTCCTGAATTCCTTACCCATAGAAACTGTGAAATAATCACTGCTATGTTAGTACTAAATTTGGGTTTTGTTACACAGAAATAGATATTCACACTGGAGCGGCTGTTTAATACTGGTTGTGGTTGAAGCATCAAAATGCAGAAATGAAGCTTTGTCTCCCACACTCATGTACACAGTCTTCCCTTCAGAGTCTGACTCTAGTCTTCATAATCTAATGAACAACTGTCTGAAAACTCAGTCATTTTACCCATTGTCTTACCCCCTAATGATTATTCAGATGATTGTTTTCCTAAATGTTACAGTTATTTTGACATCTGATGGATAATTAGCACACTTCTAACCAGTGTTACTCAGTATAGTGTATGCAGACTACCAACCCCAGGATCAGCTGGAGAATCTGTTAAAATGCAGATTCCTGGCTCCATTCTAGATGGGACCAGGAATCAGAATTTCTGGGGGCTGGGGATCAGAATTTTGTGTGCTTATTAGACTTCTCAGGTGAGTCTTAGACATGGCTTTAAGATAAATGATTTTTAAAATCCTGCTATTCACCAGCAACTTTCAGGCTGATAGAAAAAATACTTTGACTATTATAGGTTATGAAAGAGCTGTTATTGATAATAGGATTACAATTACCCTTGGTTTCAATCTTCTTAATTTCACTGGGGGAAGCAGAGGCATGAACACTGACAGAACAGACGGATGAGTTCAACGATTGCTTTCAGATGGTTTCATAGGTCAGCAAACATGCTGTGGACTCATTTGGGGAAGTGCCTGATGTTATCTAGTGACGGGAGTCGCGGAAAACCACTGAAAGTCCACTGGCTGGGAGGCATCGGTGCATATTTTCCCTTTCTTGTGAAGTCAGACAGACATCTGAAGGCCCAAATAATCTGTTACGAATGCAAACAATTATAACTGCAGTCAGGCTGTTTCTGAAGGGAGATGAGCAAACAAACAGAAGACAAATTGAGGAGGCACAGAAGAGTCCAAATGAGAAAAACGATTGCAATTCAAAATGATCGCAGTTCCAGCACGATGACAGATAGGAATAATAAATACACCCACTTCCTAGCATACACATCTCTGCTAACGAAAAACCCTCCAGATTGTACAAATAACGCGCCCATCATGAAAGGGGAGCGTACACCCAAGTGAAATCCTTAGGAAAAGCAACTCTTCCCAGGAAGGATGTGATACAGCAGAAGCAAAGGAAACCAATGGAAGCAAAGGGAAAAGAAGGCTGGGAGACGCTCCGTGTTTAGTTATAAATGAAGAGCAGGGAGTCAAGGAGAAGGAGAGGACAGAGGATGAGATGGCTGGATGGCATCACCGACTTGATGGACAGGAGTTTCAGTAAGCTCCGGGAGCTTGTGATGGACAGGGAGGCCTGGCGTGCTGCAGTCCATGGGGTCACAAAGAGTTGGACACGACTGAGCCACTGAACTGAACTGAGGGGGTCAAGGAGACAGAACAGAGGGGGTTGCAAATGAATTACAGATAGCGTAGATTTCCTTTTCGATGCCCACCTTTAGTTAGCATAGATTTGATTGGCTTCAATTCAATTAAATTGAATTCAACTCAATTCAATGTTATGAACTTCAATACTTCATTTAGGCACTGAAGTTATCCGGGATTGAGTAAGGTGAGGTTCTCATCTTCCAGGAGTTTAGAATCGAGAGAGCAGGAGTAGGGAAGAGTAAGTAGAAATATAAACAACTAGTGTGACGAGTGTACCAGTCTCTACTAGAAGGTATACTTCATGCTCTTCTCTGTATCCTAGAGGGTATTTCCTGTGTCCTTCTGGGTGGAGGAAGGATAAAACTCATCTACAAAATTCATATAATTTTGGTGTTGGTGGGTTATTGTCTCAGATTTTTAAAACTGCTGTGTTTATTTCTCCAGAAGGACAATATCAGACGAGCTGATTTAGTAAAAATTGTTAGAGAAAATATTTCTTTCTGATGCCTCTTCTTTAAATTATGCTGCTACTGATTAGTCACTCAGTCGTGTCTGACTCTCTGTGGCCCCACGGACTGTAGCCCACCAGGCTCCTCTGTCCACGGATTCTCCAGGCAAGAATTCTTGAGCAGATTGCCATTTCCTACTTCAGGGGATCCTCTGCTTCCAGGGATCAAACCTGTGTCTCTTGCCTCCCCTGGATGGTCAGGTGGATTCTTCACCACTAGGGCTGCCTGGGAATTATAGCAGACATTTATAGCTGATATTTATAAGTATATAGATTTCTCTCTTCCTCATAATAATTATGTGGAATATCTACTATTAGCTACAGTTTAGAGATGATGAGAAGAGACTGAGGCAACTTAAACTAAGTATGTTGCCCAAGGTCACACAGTTAGCGAGGGGTGAAGCAGCAATTGCAACCCAGGTCTTTCTAATGCTGTTAGCATGCTGTCTCTTAAAAGCCCTTATGTTGCCTTTTGAGATAGAATGGAAGGAGATGAAATAAACTCTAAGTAAATGTACAAATAAACTAAAGGTATCCAAATGAAGAGGCAGTTATTTTTGACATGGGGTTAGATATTCCAAAGGCATAGTAGCAACTGAATTGAGTCTTAAAGGATGGAAAGGATTTTAATAAAGTCTTGAGAACTCAGGAAGCAGCAGGACCAAAAATATCAAGACACACGAGTTAAGGGTGCATTTTGAAACTGATCAAGAGTATAGGGCACATAGCTTTATGGAGAGAGGAACAAGACTAGAATGATAATTTGCAATTAGATATTTTAAAAGTCACGATAAGAATTTGGAGTTTTATTCTAGAAGCAGTCATGAAGGCTTTGCAATTTTAAAGGAGGGAAATGAATGTCAAAGTTTGGGGCAGAGAAAGGCTTACTGCAAGGGCCATGCAAGGAGAAAGAGTGGTTTATGCTTAAAAGACCCAAACTCCTCCATGTCTTTGAGGGAAGCATTGTTAAGGGCAAGGTGAGGGAGTGGGGTTGCAGGGTGTTTGATCAGCTCATACACAATTCTCTGATTGGCGGATGGTGAGGTTATAGGGCAGTGTCACAGGGGTTACCACTATCAATCTTTAAGTGCCAGTAGGGCTGGTGGCAATACACTTACTCATGGTCATAAAGTAGTTACCTTCTTCCACTTGGTGGGAGCTTAAGCATCTGTGAAACAACTCAGGAAATGTCCATCAGATACTATTATATAGGTACTTCAGGAAGGAACAAAAGATTCTGAGACTGCCATGTAACTGATATCATGTTGAAATTCTTACTAGTTCTCCTGGCCCACCTGCCATTTTTGTCCTTACACGTTCACATGCTTTCCATCATTTATTCTTGTGACTCAGGGGAGTCCGGGGAGACTACAGCTTTTCTAGAAACAAGACGAGACAGAAGACATGGTGGGGGTGTGGGGGGACAGGGTCTGTCCCTGGAAGGCCTCCTAGAGCCCTGCTCAGAGTTCACAGACAATGTTTACGGTCTGTGAAGCTACTTAAGAAGCTATTGACTTAGTCTAAGCTTACATGAAGCAAACAGACAAATGACAAAAAAGCCAAAGAATACAGTCAAGAGCAGAGGTGTTACAGAGAATAGAGTTATCCAGATTTGTTGAGAACCTATATGCAAGGGGTAAAGAAGAGAAAGCTGTTGAGGATCACTCCCAAATTTTCACATGTGATTAGGATATAAAGGTGTTATTAAACAAGGCAGAAAATTCAGCAAAGAAGTGGTTTTAACAAATAGTTTAGCTTTAGACCATAGGGTTTTAGAAACAAATGGAAAACTTGTCCAGGAACTCAAGAGAGACAGTCTTGTGACATGGGTGGGAGCATTTACACTTTTGAGTGATTTGTAAGATTTTCTCCATTTTATCTACCGGAAACGTGAGGCATGAACAGAGCCATTCACTTCCCTATGAGGATATACAAACATCTAACTTAAAAAAGTTTATTCCCACCAACTTTGATGAGGAAAATAGACAGTCTTTGACTACTATAAGCCTTCAGACCAAGGGGGAGAAAGTAAATAATTCATGTTCTACAAACATTCTGCAAATTTTAGTCAGTATTCAGACTAGAATCAAACATTATACGTATTTCCATAGTTCAGTTTTCATACCGTAAAGTTTTTTGCTGACTTTTGTCATTCCTTCTTAGTTGACAAGCAGCTTTGCTAAATACATTGTTTCATGCTGTGTCTTGAAAGCTTTTTCTGAAATCTTGATGTTGTTCTTTCTACACCCTCTCAAGAAATTTGTAAGTGGAAACTGTATGTATCACAATTGAGAAATATGTTTCTACTCTCCAAAATTAAAAGAAAGAGATTTTTGCAGCTGTCATTTTGAAAATTAATTATCTTTTATGTCACATGTATGGCATATTATCACATTATTTTAGAAACACTGAGAGTATTATTTTAGCTAGTGTGCTACAATGCTAACACCATAATGATTATAATTATTTTCTGATAGAATTTAAAGGGACCTGATTGATTTTGTAGTGAAAGTCACCATTCTTGGAAAGTCTGACTTGTAGATTTTAGTTTCCAAAGTTTACGAATAGGAGAATCTTTCTGTTGGTTTATAAAAACCCCAGAGATATAGCTTTCCCAGAACCTAGCTTCTGAAATTGGGATCAGGCAAGAGAATATCCAAAAAAATTCATACCATATGACATGTTGGACTCTTTGTGACCCCATGGTCTGTAGCCCACCAGGCTCCTCTGTTCATGGAATTTTTCAGGCAAGAACACTGGAATGGTTTCACTTCCTTCTTCAGGAGATCTTCCTGACCCAGGGATTGATTCTGCTTACCCAATAATACCCAAGCTTAAAAATATTGTGCTCTGAATGAATGTTATTTTTTGAAGTATTTTTTGGAGTATAGTTGATTTATAATCTGTTATTTTCAGGTGTACGGTAAAGTGAATCAGTTCTACATATACCTATGTCCGCTCTTTTCTTAGATTCCTTTCCCATACAGGTCATTACAGAATCCTGATAGAGTTCCCCATTCTAATCAGTAGGCCTTACTTAACTATTTCACATATAGTACCATGCATATGACAAGCCCAAACTCCCAATTTATCCTCCAAACTTTTCCCCTGATGTTATTATGGTATCCTGAGAAAGGTTATTCTTTCATGGAAATAATTAAATGCTAAGTTATCAAAGGAGTCAGTATAGTGAGAGCTTCAAATTCAGGCTTTTGTGTCAGATAAGCCTGCTTTGAGATGAGCTTGGCCATTTATTAATGGATCAAGTTGGTCAAATGATTTGAACTATGGAAATTCTCAATTCTTATAGTAGCATAATTACACTTCAGAGTTGTGAGTTAAATGACAGAATGCATATAAAGTGTTGAGGAGAAAAGAAAATGAGGTGATCTGGGATTTATGTATCTTGACCATTCATTAGCTACAGGGGATTTTAACGGTCTCTATTCAGGAGAGTCACTGAGAGGCGGCAATATTTCTGCATGATTTGTGCACAATACGGTAGATAAACCGGGTTTGGAGGTAAATAGAATGGTGGGGTAGGGCAAGGAAACTCCATACATACCCACCGTCTTCAGGCAAGATGCGTGCGTGTGCGCTTGGTCAATTCAGTAGTGTCTGACTCTGGGATCCCATGGACTGTAGCCCACCAGGCTCCTCTGTCCATGGGATTCTCCAAGCAAGAATACTGGAGTGGGTTGCATTTTCTCCTCCAGGGGATCTTCCCAATGCAAGGATCAAACCCACGTCTCCAGCGGCTCCTGCTTTGGCAAGTGGATTCTTTACCACTGAGCTCTTTGGGAAACCCTCAGTCAAAATGGTACCTACCAAAGAGAGACCAAGTGGGAAGAAGCAAACATGCTCATTTAGAAACACGATTGAGGGTAGGAGTGGGTTTCATAAAGGGGCACTTACAACTTCAGGCACATGGGGAAAGAAGTTATAAAAAAATTATTCAGTTACTACTGTGTGCAATGTGTTATTAATATATACATCATTGCATTTTCATAATCTTGTAATATAGTGGTTATTATGTCAATGTTGGAGATTGATTTCCTTAAACTTGGAAAATTTAATTGTCCAAAGACTACATACCGAGCAAGTTCTGAAGTCGTGATTTAATTTCTGGGTTGTAATGGTAAAGTTCATGAGCTTCCCCTGGTAACACTGCCTCCCCCACCTGCTTGTACATGCTGGACATGGGACTGGAAGAAATGGTTCAAGGAAGGTGATATGATGGATACACTGGCCAAGAGAAACCTATCGGAAGGGTCAAGGTGGATCTCACCCTAGCCTTCCCTTTTCAAGATGCATTTGCAAAGGCCACAGAACAATAACCCACAAAACTACACCACCACCACCCAGGGCTGGAACAGGACCAATTAGGGAAACACATTCAAGGCTAGAAACAGGTTTTGGGACAGAGAGAAAATTCTCTGAATCTCGAAGTGTGGGAAACGTAAGCATAGCTTAGATACAGTAGACTATGGCCAGAACAAGTCTGAATGGTCTGAATTCAATTTTGTAATTCTGAACTCTAGACTACAAAACTTGTAACTATGGAAGATTTCCCTTGCTCGTAAACCCATCCATTTCACAAACACTGTGAGGGCACCATTGTGTTTTCTTTGTCGGCTAGGGGTTTCTAAGCAAACCTGCCCGGTCAGATGTAAAAACAGCTTGTGGGTTTGTTCAAGGGTAAAAAAAAATAGTCTGGGAGACCTCAGTCAGTATAACAAGACATGACAGATAAACGACTTGATACGTCCCTTTAGGGACTGGCGTGGTGATGGAGGCCCGAGACTGGCTTCTAAGTCCAGGTTTGAGGAAACAGAAGAATCAGAGACAATTCTGCATGTGGCTCCTTCCTTCTCTAGCCATCTCCTTACATATGTTACTCATTTATTGACTCAACAAACATTGATGGAGCATTACCTGTGACCCAGAAACTATACTGGGTGGTGGAAAAATATCAGTGAGCAATTCAGAAAGTGTCCCTTGTAGTACTCACATTTGTGTGCTGGGCGAGCAGAGGCTGGACAATACACAGATGTATCAAGATGGAAAATAATTTCAGTTAGTGGTAAATCACTTCATGGGAAATAGATAGGGAAACAGCGACAGACTTTATTTTCCTGGGCTCCAAAATCACTGCAGATGAATCAAAAATCCAAAATTACTGCCATGAAATTAAAAGATGCTTGCTCCTTGGAAGAAAAGCTAGGACCAATCTGACAGCATATTAAAAAGCAGAGACATTACTTTGCCAACAAAGGTCCATATAATCAAAGCTATGGTTTTTCCATTAGTCATGTATGAATGTGAGAGTTGGCCCATAAAGAAAGCTGAGTGCCGAAGAATTGATGCTTTTGAACTATGGTGTTGGGGAAGACTCTTAGAGTCCCTTGGACTGCAAGGAGATCCAACCAGTCAATCCTAAAGGAAATCAGTCCTGAATATTCACTGATGCTGTATATTCACTGATGCTGAATATTCACTGATGCTGTAGCTGAAACTCTAATCCTTTGGCCATCTGCCGCAAAGAACCAACTTATTGGAAAAGACCCTGATGCTGGGAAGGATTGAAGGCAGGAGGAGAAGGGGACGACAGAGGGTGAGACGGTTGGATGGCATCACCAACTCATGAACATGAGTTTGAGTAAGCTCCAGGAGTTGGTCATGGACAGGGAGGCCTGGTGTGCTGCAGTCCATGGGGTTGCAAAGAGTCAGA
Organism: Muntiacus reevesi; assembly: GCF_963930625.1. Lineage (NCBI taxonomy): Eukaryota > Metazoa > Chordata > Mammalia > Artiodactyla > Cervidae > Muntiacus > Muntiacus reevesi. Next base: position 70,578,083 of record NC_089258.1, read on the forward strand.
CACATTTGAGTGACTGAATTGAACTGACTGAATAATGAATAAGAAGGAAGTCAGAGAACTGAGGAGAGGTGGCTGAGGGAAAAATGTGAGGGTCAGGGTTAAGGTAGAAGGTTAGGGAAGATTTCTTTGAGGAGGTAGCACCTGTTGTTTGAACAAATACTCCAAGGCGGAAGGAAGAAGGGGCACAGTGAGAACACTTCTGGAACAGAAGAGGGTGACATTGGAGAGGTAGAGAGAAGTGAGAGCAGTTTATAAAAAGCTCAGAGAAGAGCTTGGATTCTCAAATATGTGCAGATGTGTTTTGATCTCAGTTTTTTTTTCTAACTCATAACAAATAAAGCCAGATAAATTTAGTAGCGAATTTCCTTCATCTGAATAAATCCTTCCCCCCACCCTGCCTTCATTTCCTCCCAGAAGGATGTATTGTCGGAGAAGAAGTTAATTTAACAAGAAAAGCTGAAACTGACAATGTGGAACCTTGATTCTCTTACAAATGCAGTCCTGATTATTACAAAATCTGCCTATGACAAGTCTAATATGTTTCTCTTTACTGGTAAATTATTATTCATCCTGAAAGGTGTGAGAACTTAATCCATTGCATTTAAGGAGCTCACAGCCTAAGTACTGCAATTATAAACCCATTTCTTTTTCTTGAAAGGCTCTAAAAAGTGCTTAAAATGTGCCAATGTACTTTCCCTCAGTGTCACTATTGGTTTAGCTCTGTTGACTGAGGATTTATCTACTTGGGATATGTTTTCTCTGGTCCTCTTGTTGCTAATATTTTGGTTGGAGCTTTATTTGCTTCATACCCTAATAAAACAAAACAAAATATTCCAGCTGGTACTATTTCCACAAGTACAGATACTCTAAGAAGTGGTACAAAACAAAGTCAAGAGTGAAGATGTTGGAGTCAAGCAAAGTATATGCATCTCCATCACTTCTTTTAAGAAAATTATGTATTTTATTTTTGGCTGCACGAGGCCTTTGTTGCTGTGTTCGGGCTTTCTCTAGTTGTGGTGCTTGGGCCTCTCTTTGTGGTGGCTTCTCTTGTGGCTCTTGGGCTCTAGGGTGCTCGGGCTGAGTAGTTGTGGCCCCGCAGCATGTGGGATCTTCCCAGAGCAAGGACTGAACCCAGGTCCCCTGCAGTTGCAGGCGGATTCCCAACCACTGGACCACCAGGAAAGTCCTTCATCACTTTCTTATGTCTCAGCTTGAACAATTTACTTCCCTGAGCTTCAGCTTCCTCTTGTACGAAATAGAGCGAATCAGACTTGCCTTGTCTGCTTGCTTAAAGGACGATGTGGAATGTGGTACCCGGATGTCAGACAATGGGCATTCAACTGATATTAACGTGTGCTTTAAAAACTGACAGTAAATATTGCAGTGGTGGATATGTGTCTTTATGCCTATAGAGTGTACAACGCCAAGAATGAATCCCAGTGTAGACCATAGACTTTGGGTGATTTTGATGTGAAATGAAGGTTCACAAATTGTAATAAATGTACCAGTGTGGGGTAGGGTGTCATAGTGGGGTAGGGTGTCATAGTGGGGGAGGCTGTGTGTGTGTCGGGGTGGGGGTTATGTGCAGTGGGTGCATAGAGATGCGCCGATTCACTGCTGTATTTTGCTCCCAGCCTAGGCAGCAGTTCAGTTTCTCAGTCGTGTCTGACTCTTTCAGCCCCATGGACTGTAGTCCACCAGACTCCTCTGCCCGTGCGATTTCTCAGACAGAAATACTGGAGAGGACTTCTCCAGGGGATCTTCCAACCCAAGGATTCAACCTGTGGCTTTGCGTTTCCTGCATTGGCAGGCAGATCTGTTACCTACTAGTGCCACCTGGGAGCCTAAGACTGCTTTAAAAATAAGCCTTATTAATTTGAAAAATAGCGTGAATAAGTATTAGTTGGCTCACCCATCCATCATACATTGGCTAGTCCAGCATCCGTCTGGATACCTTGCTGGTTTTTGAGAATTCTCTTGTCTTACTCAGGTTCTTGAGGCCTTGACCTCTGGTTCTACTCCATTGCCAACCTCAGCTCTGCCTTCTCCATCTGCCTGCCCCGTCCCTTGTTCCTTACTAAATGGCACTGATCAGTACCATGCAGTGTGAGCAGAAGAATGTATGGGAGAATGTTTGGGAGAGTGAGTAGGGAAGGAAAAAAAAGCACAGCCAATCCAAAGTGTTAATATTCCCATTCCAAATGTCTCTAGGTTCTACCGGCTGTCAGGACAGTTCACTGGTACCATCCTATAAAGCTTTACCCTCTTATCGCAGTTTATTAACCCTTGTACCTGCAGTTCTGTTCACTTCTTATTTTTCTTTCTTCAGTCTACCTGGAGAAACTTAAAAAAAAAAAAAAAGCTTACTTTCTTAACACAGATCAATTTTCTTTCTTTGGTTTTGTTAAGGATTATTATGTTTTAAAGGGTGAAGTCACAGCTGTATAAATAAATTTAGAAATTAACACATGACAAATATTTAACTTATTATTTAATGAGAGGTCAAGTAAGATATTCCAGTTGGATTCAAAGGATAGCTCGAGGAATCACAGGTATACAATGGCAAAATTGGTCAGTATTCATAGGGCAGTAAGAAACTGTCTCTTCTATGGACACAATTTTCACATCTATGCACAAGAATCATTTGCATTACTATCAATATTATGCAACTGACAGAGTTTTTAAAAGAACTCAAAGAACAATAAAAGAAGGAGACAACCTGGAAGAATATGCTAGAAGGGATCCTTTCCCTGATTGTTCTTTTTTCTCTTTTTTGTATTTCAAAGCCAGGGCACAGTTTTACTTGACAGCTCACTCCTGGCTTATCTTGAACATGCACAAATGGACTGTTCTCACAGTATCTAAATTGTCCATCAGTTACATAGGATATATAAACAAAGATCTATTCTTTCTTCCCAGAAGAATGTGGCTGCCATCTTTGTTTCCCTTTTGCTACTATGCAAATAAAATACCTGATCCATGAAACACATTCAGTAAATGCCACTTCCCCTTTGCCCTTCCTGACTTGTTCTCAGCCCAGCGTGTCTGTTACATGCTTTGCAATGTCTCCCTGAGCTGGAAGTACTCATCCCTCTGAATGTCCACATATTTGTACTGTAGCTGCTCCATCACAAAGTTGAGTATTTAGTGTCATAAAAGATACAGATAAGTCTTACGAAGCTATATTTGATTGTATTTTGATTTAAATCTCTTTTTCGCACCAGAAAATGGTCTTGAAGAAAATTAGGCATGAGTAGATGGCATAGAATTTGGAAGGAAACAGACAAGATAGGACTAGAAGTCCTTTGAAATCTTTCTAATTATAGTTTCATTAAGAAGTTAAAAAATACTTCTATTAAGGTAGTGAGGTAAAAGCAAGGAGAAGTTATTTAATTACCTTTCATAAAATGGAAGAAGATCTTACTTTTTTCAAGCCATTAGTCAGGATTATAATGTTGTGTGTAACTGTGTTTCTCAGAGTGGGTTCCATGGTCTAACTGCATTAGAATCATCCATGGGTTTGTTAAAAATAGATTTTTAAACTAGAATTTTTTGGGTGGTGGGCATTACCTACTACATCAGAATATCTGGAGCTGACGCTAATAGAACCTGGATTTTTATGAAAGATCTTAGGTGATTCTTAAGTCTACTGAAGTATGGACACTAGGGTTGTAGAAAATATTTTTATATTCCAGAGGGATGATGGGGAACTCCAACTAAAATGGCCAGTGAAGTCCAGTATAAACAACAATGCCATTGCTTTCAAAGACCTAAATCTGACCAGTCCTCTGTCAAAAATTGGCAGGTCATCTGAATAAGTCTATAAACCTCACTGGTCCTGGGTTTCTCAGGAAAGGATTTGAACCTGAAGATCTCTACTACTCTTTCAATCCTAAAGTTTGATTTATTCTTTTTTCTCTTTTTTAAAAATTTATTTATTTATTTTTTTATTTTTCAGTGGGTTTTGTGATACATTGATATGAATCAGCCATAGAGTTACACGTATTCCCCATCCTGATACCCCCCTCCCACAATTTGATTTATTCTTGTGCTAATTAAGCATGAGGATAAACCTTGTCCTTCTCATAACAATATGTTCAGAGAGTACTGTCTATTTGGGTGGGTGGGGCTCATAAACATTCATTCAACTGCCTGATAACAGATTACTACAGACAATATCACTGTGCAGAGTTCACTGATATCCCTTCATGAACAATTAGTCATTCTCATTCTATTCATGTGATTGATTTGTGGGTGTGTTTTCATTTGCTTGGTATATGTAGCACTCTTTTCTCTTAAACTGAAGCAGAAACACACTTTTAAACTTCTTTCTGGGGGGACCCTGCCCCTGAAGTCTAAGAAAGAATTAAATCCGAATCCAGGCGCTCAGCATCATGGGCAAAAGCACCGTTGCTCTTTCAGAAATAGACTGAATGGCAACGTTCCCCTCCCTTCTACCCGAGCTCAATTAATTCAGTTGGACTAATTTTTCTTCCTTTATTAACTGTCCTCTGTGCTTAATGGGACCAAATGTGAGATGCAGAGAAGTACTCAGGTGTCTATAGGACTAATTTTAGCATCAGGGACCATTGTGTGGGGCTCGGAGCCAGGTGCATTTCCGTCTTAATGAGGTGGCACCTCCTTGATGCTTTTGACCTTGTCCATTGTAGGTGGGAATTTGTAGAAACCATTTCGACAGCTCCAAGTGCAGTTGACAGAACTGTCTGCACCATTCATCCTTATCCATTTCTGCACCACACGAGAGGGCCAACTGCCATTTTCTGTAAATAGAAAGTAACATACATTTATCCTGTCACAGAACAGACACAAACGTGGGTTGACACCTCCTGTTGGCTAACTCGGCCAACAGGAAATCAGCATTAATAAATCTCAGATGGTCCTTATTTTGTTTCGAGTCGCACACCAAATTGACAAGCTTCTTATAGCACCACCAAATCTGTGGCCAATACAGAACAGTAGATCCTGCAAGGTAAAACTCAGCGAAAGAAGCTGTGTGAACAGAGCTGTTCCTTCCAGTGATGTCTCTGATCACCTGCCCAGAGACACCTGTTGTCCTATCCTTCACCTCAAATCCGACGCATCAGAAACACTGATACTGTCACTCCTATCTGTAAATCCATGTTTGGTGACCTTTGTGACACAACCTGATGGTTAGTTTTAAAGTGTTTCCCAAGGAAAGATGATGGTGATCCTTGATCTTTGTTAATACTTGATCAGTCACCCTATTGAGTGTTCTTGAGAAACATTAAGTAAAATGACTGCAGTTTCGAACAGTCTTGCGTTAGTTTTTTATTTATTTCATTTCCCCCCAATTCACCCTCTCATACCTTTTCAGTGGCAGCTCATTCTAACAAGTCAAAAACAGTAAAACAAACAAATGAAACCTTTTTCTATCACCATTCTCTTTCTCTTCTTAAGAAATTGCCTTGAAAGGGAAAAGAAGAGAGTTGTTACAGCCCACTTCCATGGAAAAGCTCTTCAGGAGCACAGGCTTTGTAACGTAGTAAGTTCTCCTGAGATGAACACGAGGTAGTTTGAATAATTTGATGGCTGTTTATAATTTCAAGGCTGTTGAGCATAGTTGTAAGTCATTGATTTAATGGTGATGCTAAAGACTTGCTAGCTTGGCTCAAAACATCTTGTTAATATCTACATTTCTTGAGGAAAAATATCTTTCCTTTCTTTTTGTTTGAAGTAGAAAATCTTGGGTAACACATGCGTCTAGTGATAGTAAGAACCAGAGTCTAGGAATACCATATGCTATTTTTGGCTCGTTGGAACTTTCCAGCTTCATCCGTTCTTAAGATGTCAAGAAGCCACTACCTGTAAAATGCTTATACTGCTGCGTATCCTTGAGAGTGAACGGCAATCTTTTTCTCTTAGAAGCTTTAAATTCTCTTCTCCAACTCTGAGTCTCTGCCAACATTTATGAATCATCATCCTTCCATTTACTTCTTTTACCTTAAAAATTTTTTTTGTTATTATTAAATTTTTTTTTCCTCTTTGTAAATTCTTTTTGTAATTTTAGATTTTGGCCACACTGTAGAGCATGTGGGAGCTTAGCTCCCCGATCAGGGATCAAAACCATGCCCCCTGCATTGGAAGCATGGAGTCTTAACCACTGGACCACCAGGGAAGTCCGTTACCTTTGTTTAAATTTAAAAAATTACTTGCTATTTATTTGTCTATTTTAACTGAAGTGTAATTGACCTACAACACTATGTTACTTACAAGTGCACCATGTAGTGACTCTATATTTCTATGCATCACAAAATGATCACCACTAGTATTTTTACCTTTTTATTGCTAATTCCTTCTGTACTCCTCACCATTTTTTCCCCAGTCTCGCGTAACCAACCATATTTCCAAAGTCCAAGATGTGCAAGAAGAAATGCATTGATAAAGGAAATTGCTTTATTTCTAGTATCGGTGATTACATAATATTGTCAAAAATACATTGAGTTCAGAATAAGAAGGACTAAGTATGATTTTCTCAGTTCTATTAACTAGTTGTGTGACCACTGACATTTTAAATAACTTGAGTTCAGTATATTCAAGTGAAAAAGAAATTGTAGTAACTGCCTTACTTAATACCTAGGATGGATATAAATATCAAATACATTAATCTAGTTGGAAATGTAACCATATGTTATTTCTGGAAGGAGTTAAAATGAAAAGAAAAAACAATGAAGGACATTTTCTCCTATAACAGCAGCAATTTTAGCATACTCCAGAATTTTACATATTGATAAAAGGTCTATAAGTCACACACAGACAAAGTAAGTCAGGAATTTGTTTTCAGCTTTTTTTCTGAGAAAATAGTAGTCTTCCCAGTATGGTTTTCCCATGAGTAGTTCTTTCCTATCCCAAATCAGATCATAAAAATCTCTGGGGCCGAATAATCAACCAAAGGGGAGTAATCATTGAAATTCAGGAGTCTCTACAGACTAGAAAGAGTGACAGTACAAAGCCTGGACAGACAGTACAATAATAGCCCCTGGCCAGCCAGGCCAACAAGACTGAAAAGAATCACTTGCTTTTCGAGGTTGTGATGAACACTCTGGAGGAAACACAGATTGGGACCGCTCTCTCAGTAGTTACTGCGTGCACAAAGGAGTGCAGTGTTTTCCCAGTTTAGAGGCAAAGGCAACCCTTCCCTGCAACAAGGTAATACAATGCAAGAGGTACAAGCCAAGGAGACAGAGATGAATGAAAAGAAAGAGTCAGGGTAACACAGGGGGGAGGATCGGGGGAAGGGATAGTTAGGGAGCTTGGGATGGACATGTACACACTGCTGTGTTTGAAGTGGAAAACCAACAAGGACCTACTGATAGCACAGGGCACTCTCCTCAGGGTTATGTGGCAGCCTGGACGGGATAGGGGTTTGGGGGAGAATGGATATACGGATATGTATGGCTGGGTTGCTTTGCTCTGCACTTGAAGCTATCACAACATTGTTAATTGACTATCCTCCAATATAAAATAAAGTTTAAATAAGAAAGTGGGGAGAAAAGAATAATGGTAAGGGCAATAGTAACAGAAGTTAAAAGAGAGGGTCTTAAATATTGCCATAGGGGAGGACTTTCCTGGTGGTCCAGTGGTTAAAACTTCACCTTCCAATGTAAGGGATGCAGGTTCAATCCTTGGACAGAGAGCTGTCATCCCACATGCCTCTTGGCCAAAAAGCCAAAACATAAAACAGAAGCAATATTGTAACAAATTCAGTAAAGACTTTAAATGTTACCAAGTGAGTTTAAATGTAGAGGTGGTGCTCACTGACATCTGGGAGAGGCTTCCAGAGGAACCCTCTAAGAGGAAATTAGGTGTGGATAATTAGAGAATCTTAGTAGGACCTCAACCAAGACTAAGAATTAGCAGATTAGGAATTATAGAGGAACCAAACCTATGTTTTATGTTAACATAATAAAGAGAAAAGGAAAGATATACCCATTTGAATGCAGAGTTCCAAAGAACTGCAAGGAGAGATAAGAAAGCCCTTCTCAGTGATTAATGCAAAGAAATAGAGGAAAATAATAGAATGGGAAAGACTAAAGATCTCTTCAAGAAAATTAGAGATACAATTTCATGCAAATATAGGCACAATAAAGGACAGAAATGGTATGGACCTAATAGAAGCAGAAGATATTAAGAAGTAATGGCAAGAATACACAGAAAAACTATACAAAAAAGATCTTCATGACCCATAACCCATGATGGTGTGATCACTCACCCAGAGTCAGACATCCTGGAATGTGAAGTCAAGTGGGCTTTAGGAAGCATCACTGTGAACAAAGCTAGTGGAAGTGATGGAATTCCAGTTGAGCTATTTCAAATCCTAAAAGATGATGCTGTGAAAGTGCTTCACTCAATATTCCAGCAAATTTGGAAAACTCAGCAGTGGCCACAGGACAGGAAAAGGTCAGTTTTCATTTCAATCCCAAAGAAAGGCAATGCCAAAGAATGTTCAAACTACTGCACAATTGCATTCATCTCACACGCTAACAAGTAATGCTCAAAATTCTCCAAGCCAGGCTTCAACAGTACGTGAACCAAGAACTTCCAGATGTTCAAGCCGGATTTAGAAAAGGCAGAGGAACCAGAGATCAAATTGCTAACATCTGTTGGATCACTGAAAAAGCAAGAGAGTTCCAGAAAAACATCTATTTCTTCTTTGACTTCTCCAAAGCCTTTGACTGTGTGGACCACAACAAACTCTGGAAAATTCTTAAAAGAGATGGGAATACCAGACCACTTGACCTGCCTCCTGAGAAATCTGTATGCAGGTCAGGAAGCAACAGTTAGAACTGGACATGGAACAACAGACTGGTTCCAAATAGGAAAAGGAGTACGTCAAGGCTGTATATTGTCACCCTGCTTATTTAACTTATATGCAGAGTGCATCTTGCGAAATGCCAGACTCAATGAAGCACAAACTGGAATCAAGATTGCCAGGAGAAGTATCAATAACCTCAGATATGCAGATGACACCACCCTTATGGCAGAAAGTGAAGAGGAACTAAAAAGCCTCTTGATGAAAGTGAAAGAGGAGAGTGAAAAAGCTGGCTTGAAACTCAATATTCCAAAAACTAAGATCATGGCTTCTGGTGCCATCACTTCGTAGCAAATAGATGGGGAAACAATGGAAACAGCGAGAGAATTTATCTTCTTGGGTTTCAAAATCACTGCAGATGGTGATTGCAGCCATGAAATTAAAAGACACTTGCTCCTTGGAAGAAAAGCTATGACCAACTTAGACAGCATATTAAGAAGTAGAGACATTACTTTGCCAACAAAGGTCCATCTAGTCAAGGCTATGGTTTTTCCAGTAATCATGTATGGATGTGAGAGTTGGACTATAAAAAAGCTGAGTGCTGAATAATTGATGATTTTGAACTGTGGTGTTGGAGAAGACTCTTGAGAGTCCCTTGGACTGCAAGGAGATTCAACCAGTCCATCCTAAAGGAAATCAGTCTTGGGTGTTCATTGGAAGGACTGATGCTGAAGTTGAAACTCCAGTATTTTGGCCACCTGATGCGAAGAGTTGACTCATTGGAAAAGACTCTGATGCTGGGAAAGATTGAAAGTGGGAGGAGAAGGGGACAACAGAGGATGAGATGGTTGGATGGCATCACTGACTTGATGAACATGAGTTTGAGTAAGCTCTGAGAGTTGGTAATGGACAGAGAAGCCTGGTGTGCTGCAGTCTATAGCATCGCAAAGAGTCGGACACGACTGAGGAACTGAACTGAACTGAATAAGCTACACACATGCTTATCTTTTACTTTTTAAAAATTAAGTAATTTGTTTCTATTTTTTATAAGTTAAAAAAATATTGAGTTAATAGAACAGAAATGACCAGATTTGAGTCAATTCAACTGACATGCAGGCAATATTTTGGGTGCCGAATGGGTATTAATCTTGGAAGAGTCTGCAAAACCTATTGCTGAGATGCTGAAAATCCAGCCACATCCATAATAGGAACTTTCTCAGGTGTGAGCATGCCAGAAAAGGTCATAGAAAAGCATGTCGGAAAAGTTGAAGATGTGACAGAAATGCAAGATTTTGTTCCTAAAAATAACTGCTTTCCATACATACAGAAAGCACCTCTAGAGCTGGGTTAGTAAGCTGCCTACTCCCTCTCTGCACACATCCGCTGTACCTCTCCTCTTACTGGGATCGTCATGATGTAAAGGATGCTGAAGCAGTTGAGAATCCAGGACTTGCCTGGTGGTCTAGTGGTTAAGAGTCCACCTTGCAAGGCAGGGGTTGCAGGTTTGATCCCTAGTTGGGGAACTAAGATGCCACATGCTGTGGAGCAACCAAGCCCAGGCACTATAACTAGAGCCCAAGATCTAGAGCCCACATGCCACCACTGGAGAGGCTGTGTGTGAAACGGAAGATCCCACATGACACAGTGAAGATCTTGCATGCTGCAACTAAGACCCAGCACAGTCAAATACATAAGTAAATATAAAAAAAAAATAAAGTCGTTGAGAAGCATAAAGGTGTAAACACATCACTCGGATTATTATTATAGCTATGATTCAAAATAATCTTTGTCTGTTCTTTCTTGTTAATATCGTGTCCTTTATGCTTTATTAGGTTGCTAGTTCCTCATTTCAGTGTTCACGCTTCTTCCTTCGACAACCACCAGGACTCATCCTAACATGTGCCCAGCACTGTGCTTTGACAGCACTCCAGTCAAGCAGGCAAATCTCTACACCTCATGGAGCTGATAGCTGAAAGAGGAGGTAGAAATCACACGTCTAATGGTACAGCTGTGGGGTGAAGGATATACACATCATTACAAGCTATGATGAGTGTAAACATTCACAGGGCTCATCTGTACCACTTTTCTAGATTCTACAAGTGTGCTCAGTTGCTCAGCTGTATCTGACTCTTTGTGACCCCGCATAGACTGTAGCCCTCCAGGCTCCTCCACCCGTGGAATTCTCCAGGTAAGAATACTGGAGTGGGTTCCCATTTCCTCCTCCAGGGGATCTTTCTGACCCAGGAACTGAACCCACATCTCCTGCATCTCCTGCACTGACAGGCATTCTTTACTGCTGAGCGCCCCCGGGAAGCCACATCAGTGCATATATGTGGAATCTAGAAAATGGTACAGATGAACCTATTTGCAAGGCAGGAATAGAGACTGCAGAAAATGGAAGGATGAACACAGTGGAGGGGGAAGAGGGGATGAGGTGGGTGATTGGGATTGACGTATACACGCCACCATGTGTAAAATAGACAGCTAGTGGGAACCTGCTATATAACAGCTCAGCTCTGTGACCACCTAGAGGCGTGGCGTGGGGGAGGTGGGTGGGCGGTCCAAGAGGGAGGGGTATGTGTTTACAAGTCCATGGGCTCGTGTACAAGTCCACGGGCTCACATACAAGTCCACGGGCTCATGTACAAGTCCACGGGCTCACATGCAAGTCCACGGGCTCACGTGCAAGTCCACGGGCTCACATACAAGTCCACGGGCTCATGTACAAGTCCACGGGCTCACATATAAGTCCATGGGCTCACATACAAGTCCATGGGCTTGCATACAAGTCCCACATACAAGTCCACGGGCTCACATGTAAGTTCATGGGCTCACATACAAGTCCATGGGCTCGCGTACAAGTCCATGGGCTTGCAATGAGTTGGACATAACTTCACAACTAAGCAACAACACCATAGCTGATTTACTTCATTGTACAACAGAAACCAACACAACAGTGTAACGCAACTACACCCCAAATAAAAAACAACAACACGTGTAGGGCTCACGAGAGGAAAGAAGCAGGAAGTCTTGTTTCTACTGGGGATTCAGGGAAGGCCTCTAGGATGAAGTGGCTTTTAATCTGAAACCTGAAAGATGGACAGAAATAAGATAATATAGGTGTGGGGACAAGGGTGCTTTAAGCACAGAGGACAGTAGGTGCAAAGACAGTAAGATGAGACTGACTTGGTATCTTTTGATAAAAAAACAAGAGAGAGAGAAAACCAAGGCGGTGCAGTCCAGATATCAAGAGGATGAGGGATGCGCAGAGGAAAGGCTGGGGTTGGGCACGTTACCTTCAGCCGTGGGTTTTATCTTGTGTGGGATTCCCAAGTTCCCTATTTTCAATCTTCTCACCAACTCATATCTCACCCTTGCTGTGTCTTCTTTATAATTATTTCTGAATTCCTTATGTCCAGATTTTTCAAATAGCTCCATCTTCTGTTGGCCGCCAGTTGCCCTTTTCCTCCTTCGTATTTCATTTTATTCAGTATATTTCATTCAATTATCATTCAATGTATAATTTCATTCAAATATAATTCAGTTATATTTCATTCAATATCATTTCAAAGTTATACACCAGAAAACAATGATGACTGAAAAAACACTATGATAGAAAGATAGAATGATACCAAAGTAGCTGCTGCAGCCAATAACTAGAGTCAACACCACGCATAGTGCACTTGATGTTGAGAAAGGAGCTCTTCGTGGGGGCTTGGGGACAAGAGGGCAGTGTTTCCTGCAACGCAGGGAAGTCAGCGTCGGTGCAGCCAGAGGCTCAAAGGCAAAATGGACTAGTGGAAGATGTATTATGGGAACGCGGGTTTTATTTTCCTTCTCCTAACAGTCATATCAGCTTGTTCCCCATTCATCACTCCGACAGTGGACTGTCATACCAGCAAATGACAAAGGATCCTGAAGCGCAGTGTATCACTGGGGGTACTTAAGGTTACGCCTCCCTGGCCAGAGCCCTTTGGTCCTGCGCACCTGAGTCTGGGATGCCGGGGGAGCATCCTTGGGGTTTTGACGGCAGCTTTCTAGGCGACCTCGTTAGCTCCGAGTATCCCAGAGGAAACAGGCACATCTGAGGAGCACTTCCCAGAGGTCTCGTTTCCTAGGTGACTTGCCCTTAATGTTTTAAATTCTCTCTCTCTCCTCAGTACCTTCCCAATCATCACTCCCATTCTGAGATATAGGGCTCTGTGGGCAGCAGATTGGGAAGGTGGAGAGGTATAGAGGAAGGGGAGTTAAGGAGGATAAAAACCTTTTCCCTTAAGGAATTGTTTGATGGGGAATTCTATGGTTTACATCTGTGCCCTTAAACAGATTCGCTTGGGGGAAAAATGTATTTATGTAATCCTAATGGCTACCAATTTTGGGAAATTGTTACTCACCAATAAAAGGGATGAAAAAGCGATCCTCAGGTGCCTAAGTGCCTTTTGATCTTGGGTGAATTTGCCTTAAATTTCTCACAAGCTAATTATTAATATTACTTTATTATTGTTAAATTTTTCCCTAGGAAAATATAATCTCAGCAATTTCTAGCTTTTGTAAAGTCTGTATCAGCACTAATTTCCTTTCTTTTGCCTGTTGCTTGGTTATTTTTATCTAAAGTGTGAATAATAGTCAGTAGATCCCACAGGGCATCCAATGTCAGGAATTATCTTCTAGATTTAAATATGTGAGTTTAAATGCAGCCCCAGGGTGAGACCCCTGGGGGCTTTCCAGCTGAGAGAATGTACAACCACAACTTGCATTCTTTTTTTTTTGCATATTCCACATTACTGTCTTCTGAAAATAATATGGGCTTCCCCAGAGAAACTCTCCTAGGAGTAAAAGGAAAACTAATAAAAATAATGCTTAGCCATATTATTTTTTGGCTGTACTTTTCCCTAAACTCAGAGGGCCACACCAGAAATGAATGACAAACAATAAGAGTCCATCCTTGTGGAAGGAGAAATTAGCTGCAAACCAGAATCCCCAGGAAGTGATCTTGCTGGGTTACAAATGTGCAGAATTGGTCTAGTTAAATGGTCATTCTCTGTCTCATTAAAAAAAAATCAAGGATAATAGGCTTGCTTTGTTGCGTTCACAATGAGTGGTTAACTGTAGAGATGGAGGAACAATGAGTGAAAGAGAGTGAGCTTTGAGGCAGGGTCTAGGGGTTGGTTTTCAGACTTACTCTGAAAAATAAGGTTGTCCTAAATTCTAGATGCTGAAAGAGATGGGGAGGCGTGAAACTTTCTGATCTGTCGTTTTCTTGTCCCGTTTCCCCCTCTGCCTGTCCTCTCCACCCCACCGCTCTCTTGATGGAAGGCATCCCAGGGCTGGACAGTTCTACATCACAGAGTATCCGTCTGGGAAGAGTTGCTTTTCTCTGATAATGTTTCTTGTCTTTTGGATGTGCTTTTAGATGCTCTGATGTCTGTGATCTCCATGTCTGTTCACAAAATAAAGACGACATTCTCTAAGACTTGGTCCTTAAAATAGATGACTCTGTTCAAAGGGATCTTAAATAAAGACACAGTAAGTATACAGCATCCAGATAAGAAGGTAGGTACTGAAATATAGCTCAGGTGAGAGATCTAGTGGGAGATCATGATTTCGAGTCATCAGACACTGTGCTACTTTAAGTCCTCAGGGTATCTGGAAACTTACAGGGAGAGAGAAAGTATGTCAAAGGAGAAAGGAAACAGAACAGAAATGAGACTTTGCAAAACTCCATCATTTATGGTGCAAACAGCTAGAGAGACTAGCAGAAAAACATGAAGGTGCATAATTAATAGCAATATGGAAAATACAAAGCACATGATGCCAAATTAAAAAAAGAACATAGGCATCTGTGCATTTTTCATATCTGTTTGGGTAAAAATGAAAAGAATAGATGTATGAATATGTGTAACTAAATCCCTCTGCTGTACGCCTGAAACTAACACATCTTTGTAAATCAACCATACTTCAATATAAAATAAAAAATTAAAAATAAATAAATAGACATTCATGTCTACCAAATGCAAAAAAAAAAAAAAAAAAAAAAAAAGAGAGAGAGAGAGAGATCTAAACTATAATACTACCACATGTGATTTCCAGCAAGCATGCCGCACATGGGTATGTACAGTCCCTCAGAGGTAACCTTGAAACAATTCCGTCTGCCAATCAGCCAGCAGCAGAACAGAGCTAAAAAGAACTAAATAACTCACGCGGTGAGAGAATCAATCTTGTTAAGTTGGGTTTCTAAGTGACCCCTGACTGACATACCTCCAACTTGGGGAAGTCTTTGGCGTCTGCCGTGTCGAGACTGAAAGAGCAGCTTGTCTTTTAGGTGTAATGATTACAGAAACTACAAGAAGAGTGAACTTTCAAAGTTAAGCTTGTAAGAGCCTCTAAAAAGGATTCTTGCTGCTATCAAAAGGCAGTTACTCCGCCTGGCTGAGGGCCCAGCACTGGAAGAGGTCATATGACCTGGAAGGGTAAGTTGAGGGTCTGTGATTTAAGTGAAGATGGAGGTTCTTAGATCTGGAAAGTTTGGAAAAATTGAGTCATTAATATAAACCAATTGTGTTTGTGATTCCTGGACTAAGGCTTATTTCAAAGATTTTTTTTTTTTTTTTGGATGCGGGCCATTTTTAAAGTTTTTTTTTTGAATTTGTGACATGATTGCTTCTGTTTTATGTTTTGGTGTTTAGTCTGTGAGGCATGTGGGTTCTTGGTTCCCCTACCAGGGATTGAACCCTCACCGCCTGCACTGGAAGGGCGAAGTCTTAACCACTGGACCACCAGGAAAGTCCCAAGACTTACACTGAAGAGGTTGTTAATCATGCAACAGGAAAACTTAAAGGATTCTTGAAGGACCAATTCAAGGCAAGGTCCTGTGGGGATTCCCCACCCACAATTCCTTCTCCTGATCCTGGGAGAGAAAGACCTTCTATTCTCCTTGTTGCAAATAGTTAGTCTTATAAATGTAATTCGGATGTTGTAAAAGTGAGGAATCTTGTAAAAGTGAGGAATCTTGTAAAAGTGAGGAATCTTTCTCCTGAAGTGGAGCTAGAGTCAGAAGGAAGGAGAGAGATGCTTGTGAGTGATGAGTTTTCACAAAGAGCCTGGGAAGTTGGTGGTATACACAGCTGGGGTGAAATCTTGGATTTTTCTCTGGGATCATGGTTTATCAGTTACCTCTGTTCCATGAAGATCATCCTCCCTGGGAAATAGGAACTCAGGGGATGGGCAAAGAAGATGGAATGCTTTGAAACAAGAAGGGAGGGAGTTTTCCTCTGGTCTTTGGAAGGTATTAGCTTGAGGAAGAGAACAGTGGAATGAAAAATATTGTCCTGTGTCAAAGCTGCATAGGCAATAGTGAGATTTGCTCTGGATGAAAAATTGGAATCAAAAGTGGAAAAGGCAAACTTTCAACAGAACAAGTCTTTAAAATTTTTTTTTTTTTTTTTTTTTTTTTGTGGCTGCACCATGAGACATGTGGGATCTTGGGTTCCTGAGCAGGGATAAAATCTGCTCAGGTTTGGTTGGAAATTTGGAGGTTTAACCTCTAAACAGCCAGGGAAGTTCACCAGTAGAACAAGTCTCAAGAACAGACAGGTGTCTGATTTCAGCTAAAGAAAAATGTTAGCTACTACCTTATTTTCTGACTTTGCTTTCTCCAGCTTTTTGTGGATGGGTCTATGATTTGTCCATGAAAAGAAAAGTGAAAGAGCGTCTGACTTTTTTGAACCTATGGATGGTAGCCCCCCCAGGCTCCTCTGTCCATGGGATTCTCCAGGCAAGAATACTGGAGTAGATTGCCATGCCCTCCTCCAGGGGATCTTCCCAACCCAGGGAAGATGATTTGTCCACATCTATGGATTAAAATCCTGCCCTGGGTTTACACCTAAGTTAGCCAGAGACAGGGAGTGTAGCAACAATCTTGGGCTGTTCCCCATATATCCCTGCTTAATCCACACACGGGAACACAGGATAAGGTCCGGGTCTCACCTGCCCAGTTAGCATTGCTGGTTTCTCATCTTTCTCTTGGAGATTTGTTGCTGCTAAGTAAATGTTCTATCTGTGTTCCCAATTGCCATGAACTTCTTGGTCAAATGCCCTGGTTCCCGGCACACCTTGAACAACCCTAGAGAGATGTTTTAGCTGGAACTTTGATGCAGGTTTGTGGGGGGCATTCTTTATTCTCTGTCTGCATCTTTGTGGCCCATGTCTTTGCTCTGGTCATTGCTGCAGGAACCAGTCGCTGCAAATCTGGACTTTCAGGATGTTGTTTCAGTTGCATTGCCTACCTTTTCCTTTTTCACCCTGGAGATCTGTTAACTCCTCCGGGGGCTCCACTGGGCCATTTCAATGCATGCGCACACCTGTAAATGTAAGAACATCTCCTGGTTGAGTAGCGCTTGAAAAAGAGAAGATGGGAACCAGTGGGAAAATACTCCCTTTTTCTGTCTTAAGTGGATACTGTGGGGAGAGCTGATGTGTTTAAGTCCTTGTTAGAATCAAGTCTCCATTGCCCAAAGCAGTTCTCTCAGTAATCACTGTGAGATTTCCTTTTCTGCACATCTGCCTTACCCTCTCCGGCCCCTAGCTCCTGCACCTTAGAATCACCTTCCAAATATTAATAAAAACTGCCTTCATTTAAGTCTTAGTCCCACACTCTGCTTTTATCAGGAAATCTAGCTAAAGTGTTTTTGTCCTCATCCATTTTCTTTTGTCAAAAGAAGGTGCTTTCCAACCCACTTCTATCCTCTCTGGTGAAAAACTTTTAAAAAATCATAATTTTTTTTTCAAATAAATTATTTTATTTTATTTGTTTTTAAAATTTTTGGCCATGCTGCAAGGAAGGTGGGATCTTAGTTCCCCAACCAGGGATCAAACCCTCACCCACTACAGTGGAAGCACAGAGTCTTAACCACTGGACTGCCAGGGAAGTCCCCAAATAAACTATCTTACAGCAACTTTGGATTTACAGAAAAACGTGAGGAGAGTATAGAGAGTTCTCATATATCCCATTATTAACACCTTACATGCGTATGGTGCGTTGTTACCATTAATTAACCATTATTGTTAACTAAAGTCCATATTTCATTTGGAGCTTCCCAGGTGGTGTTAGTGGTAAAGAATCCTCCTGCCCAATGCAGGAGATGCAAGGGATATGGGTTCAATCCCTGGGTCGGGAAGATCCCCTGGAGTAGGAAATGGCAACCCACTCACATATTCTTGCCTGGAGAATCCCCATGGACAGAGGCGTCTGGAGGGCCACAGTCCATGGGGTCGCAAAGAGTCGGACACCACTGAAGCAGCTTAGAATGCACACCCGCTGTATTCAGACGTCCTCAGTTTTTACCTGATGTCCTTTCTGCGTTTCAGGATCCCATTCAGGACACCACTTATGTGTAGTGGTCAGTGATGCCTTAGGCTTCTTTATCAGATTTCTCTACTCTGAAGTTACTTTTTTCCATACTTTCCCTACTTCGCTCTTTGGAAGGAAGTTTTTAGGTACAGCCCACACTGAAGAAAGGGGGAATTATGCTCTTGTTTCTTAAAAAAAAATTATTTTTATTTTTAATTGGAGGATAATTGCTCTACAATGCTGTGTTGATTTCTGCCATACAACGGTGTGAATCAGAGGTAAGTAGACATACGCCACCTCCCTCTTGAACCTCCCTTGTTCTTGTTTCTTGAGGGCAGAGTATCTAGATGAATTATTTGGAATTCTCCTGCACAAGAGATTTATCTATTCTGTCCCATTTATTTCTTTGTTCAATCATTCATAGATGTCACCAAGGACTCAAGGATGTTTATTCGCCTTTGAGTTATAATCCAGTATTACTTTATTTTCTTCTACAGTTTCTACATTGGCCACTGGGAGCTCTTTCAGTTGCTTTCTGGATTCCTTTGCTGTAACTCCGTCATTGTGTGTTATAGCATTGCAAGATGCTCCAGGATCATCTTATAAATTTTCTGTTTTGGTCTTAAAATTCACCATTGCTCCAAACTGCCCTGGATCTTTTTATTGGAAGGTAAAGCTAGAAACCAAAAGGTGGGTGTTAGGTGCTCTGAAAAGCCTTTTTAAATTCTCTTTTTTATTCTCTTATTTCATTCTCTAAACAGAAGTACCTTTGTTGTTTGTCTTAACTGAGTCTGTCATGTCATGTCTACTTTTCAGGACATAGTATCTGTTTCATCTGGTTGTTATCTATTCGTAGGATAGCTCACACCTTCTCTTACACTCAATCAAACCACGTTTGATTTTCCTAGGAGTCAGTGTGCATTTTTAACTATTTACACAGTCCCAGGAATGTGACAGGTGAGCGTGATCATGGAAATCACTGGCCTTGCTCTACTCCATACCCAACAGAACTAACTGGCTCATGGGGTGAAGAAATGACCTATTAAGAGATCAGTTAAGGTGACAACTTGGGGCCACACCATGAAGGACTAGAGTGCTTCATCCAAGATTTAGTTTATGCCCTGAACCAAGAACTGACATGTGATATCATGCATCCCATAGTCAGAAACATGAATCGAGAAACCAAAGGGTGAGAGCTGAATCCCTCTCGCAGCATCCGTGCATCCTTAGACATTATTGGTTTAGAGGTTCTGGTTCCCATAAAAGAACACATGTACACAAGAGGATGAGTAAGGTTTCCCCTGGGTTGTAATTGACCCTGAGCGTTAAGAGAACTTCATCACTATATAGGGTGGCATAGAGGATATTGTATGAAACTCAGTGGTTACTGGGGTGTGTCTTGGTGTTTTCACACTTTGTGAGGATGATGAATGAGCATTTGGAGCAATCGTGACCTGCAAAGTTTAAGGCAACCAGGGGCTGAAATTTCTCAGGGATAAAGGTTTGTGATACCCTAACAAGAAGCACACTTAAATCCATTAATATTATGGCTGAGTGTAAGGGATATTTGGAATGGATGGTGGAAATAGGAGATGATAAAATAAGTTATGGAGTTGGGAACAGTTGCAGCAGCAAAGACTGGACTTTGTTTCACTAACCATTTCATACTGAGTCTTTTGTAAAGATGGAGCTTAGTACCACCATGAAGGCTGTATGATGGCAAGAATTTACATAGGGTGTAAGCGGAGCCAAGTTGTTCAAAGGCTAAACTGTGCTTGACTTATCTGATAGACATCTTTGTTAAATTTATGTCTCATACGACCTAATTAAGCATCAGTGGCAGTGTGGATTTCTTACTTTCTGCCCTAGGACTTTTCTGCTACCGTCATACAGATGCTAGAGTGAATGAACTCAATTTTTCTGGTATATCTGAAAACCTGGACTTGCCTTCTGAATTAATATCTTTTGGGACAATCACTAACCAATGGGACAATGGAGTTCCACTGTGTTTCTAGCTGACACTTCTGACAATTGTATGTTTCTCAGAAAACCCAGCAAAATCAAGTTCCGGTTGCCAACAGGTGTGACCTTGATACATCATGCTGACAATAGCTTTGCCTCCTTTTCTGTTTTCACTCTCTTCAGATTCTCACTCTACCTCTTTTGGTTTACCTACCAGCTAAACTACCTATTCAAACATCCTTGCATCAGGCTCTGCTTTTATGATAATCCAAGTGAAAATGAACAGGTAGATTTGCAGTGGTCTAAGGAAGAGGGAGAGAAAATTGCCTGAGCAGAGGAATCTGAAATGACATAAAAATTCTCTCTCTAGCTCATGCTTCTGCTGCTGCTGCTGCTAAGTCGCTTCAGTCATGTCTGATTGTGTGACCCCATGGACAGCAGCCCACCAGGCTCCTCTGTTCATGGAATTCTCTAGGCAAGAATACTGGAGTGGGTTGCCATTTCCTTCTCAACTAGCTCATGCACTGGGTTCTAAAATTTTTCCTCAAATTCTATAGCCTGGGTAAGTTTTTTTTTTTTTTTTTTTTAAAGTCTCTTTGCTTTTTCCCTTCACAGATTTTCATGAGGTTCCAGTTAGAAGTCAGGCTCTGTATGACAAGATCTGGAGAACAGAGTCATGCTCTTAATGACCTTATGAGGTCTTGGTACAGAGAAGAAGTCTACAGAAGACTGTGTGAGTGTGACTGTGTGTGTGTGTGTGTGTGTATGTGTATTTGTGTGTTTGTGCACATACACCCATGTGCACTGAGAACTTGGCCAGGGAGATGGGGAATAAAAGAATCATATTAAAAATGGCTTTCAGGTCTTTTCCCACCTGATCTTGAGTTCATATTGAAGGGCCAGGTATGAGCTTGGGGCAGCCGTGTGACAGCAAGAATCACCAGGCTGTTGCTAAATTGCTCTCATTAGAGAGACTGAACCACTGACCCAGGTATGATTGAGGGATTCACTGTTGTCTCTGTTGAGACACAGGAGGCTTAACAATTCCTCCCACCTTCCAGGCAGGCTGCCTGCCAACCACTGCCCTGGTGGAGATCACGAAGGTTCATGATCCTCCAAAATGTGACCGTGATGCACAATCGCCAGTGGCATTCAAACAAACTAACAAGGAAATTGCACTTACCATTGCCCATATTCTTCAGAGCCAGCAAGCCCTTTGTAATTAACCAATGGAGTTAAGAAGTAAGGTTCAAGGCACCAACATTTGCTAAGTGGGGAGCTTCATGTGGCAAACTGATTTGATTGAAAGGCATTTCCCTGTGGCCCTCTGCCCACAGCAAAGCCGGCGAATATCAAGAGCCACGTACACGTGTCTGGCGCACGCTGATGTGTCTACACGCATGTGTGCTCATATATGTGTGCACACACGTACTTTTAAAGGAAAAGAGCATACTGTTATGGAAAAGAGCACCAATTCTAGGGCAAAATGACTGGTTCTGGAACAGCCCTGGTGATCCAGTGGCTGAGACTCTGTGCTCTCAAGACAGGAAGCCTGGGTTCAATCTCCGGCCCGGGAACTAAGATTCTACATGCCACAACTAAGAGTTCAAATGCCCAAAGGAAAATGTCCTGAATGCCACAACTAAGACCCAGTACAGCCAAATAAATCAATATATAAAATAAATTTAAAAATATTTTTGGGTCTGAGTATAGGCTTGGCCCCTTAGTGGGTAACTTTGGGGATTATATTAAATAATTCGTTGAGTAGTATGAAGATTATTGTGTGTCTATAAAAGACATAATAGATGCTGATAAGTGATAATATTATTAAAGTAACTACATTAAAATGTATTTCACATGTTACATAACCTTATAAAAAGACAGACTGAGGAAGAAAGATAGGGTTTTGAGAGAAAGAAATCAAGTACATGAGCAGAAGATGACACATTTTGGATGAAATATTCAAAGAGATCACAGGTTCAGAGGAAAGTCCCACCCAGTACTGGGAGTCCAGGTATCTTATTTTGCTAGGTTTCTCTCTTTTCCCCCTCTATTTTAACTGATAACATCTTTTTTTTTTTTTTGGCTGTGTGGCATGTCAGATATTGTTCCCCGACCGGGGATTGAACTCTCACCTGTTGCATTGGAAGTGTGGAGTTTTAACCACTGGACTGCCAGGGAAGTCCCAACTGGCAACATCCTTTACATAAAATTTTTCTTGAAAAAGGGGAAGTTGTCTTTACCTCTTATTTTGCTTTTCTCATTTTCCTTTCCTTTTCTGGTTATCCGAACCCTACTTTTCTTAAAGGGCTAGTTCGAGTGTCTTGCTTTTTGAAGAGTCTGTCCCAACATGCAGCCCTGGGGGTGATTTCCCCTCAGACCTTCTGTAGCATCTATGGCCTGTATCACCTTCCAGGTAGCTCTTATCTGCAGTGCTTAGTTAAGGCACATAAATAAGGAAAGTCTTTCTGACTGGGCTATAGGCATACAGAGAGCTAGATCTTTTTCATCTTTTCTTTTCTGTGCTAAGTATAATCCTTCATGCATAATAGAGGCTCTGTGAATGATATATTCTGCTATTGGTGATGATGATGTCGCCAAGAGATATTGTGCTGTTAATAATACTTTCCGAAGTCTCCTCACTGAACACCTACATGGAGATGAGTGGAGGGTACAAGTCTATATTATTGCCTCCACTTGATGTAATACAACTTCTGACTTTTGTATGATATTTAATATACCTTATCTCCTCTTGCATAGTATCTATAAAAAACACTAATAACAGGATCCTCAAACATCTCTATAAGGTAAAAAAAGAGTTATATTATTTCTATCGAATGGACCATAATAACTAACATTTAATGGGAGTTTCCTCTATTCCAAGTGCCATTTGAAATGTTTTTCTTTTGTATGAAAGCTTATTTAATCTTTCTAACAGTTTTATAAGGTAAGCATTATTACTATCAGTTTTATACCATATATGCATAAAGAAGGCAGATTATATTTTGTACAATTTATACCCCCTTCCATGTAAGAGGATCATGGATCCCTGCTCTTTGCTACTTGACTTTCTCAGGCTTCCTACAGCTGAGATAGACTTATTTGCACATGAAGATGATATCATCACTTAGGCCAATGAAATGTCAGTGGAAGAAACAGTAGGCTTATTTCAATCATTTGCTTCCTGAAGCCATCCCATGGCTGGTCATTGCTTTATTTTGTTTTATTTTATTTTATTGGAGCATAGTTGATTTACAATGTTGCATTAGTTTCATGTTTATAGCCAAGTGATTCAGTTATACATATACATATAGTCATTCTTTTTCAGATTCTTTTCTCGTATAAGTTATCACAGAGCATTGAGTAAATAAAGTTCCTTGTTCCATACAGTAGGTCCTTGTTGGTTATCTATCTTATATACAGGAGTGTGTGTGTGTTCATCCCAAACCCCTGATTTATCCTTCCCCTGCTACATTTCCCCTTTGGTATCCATAAGTTTGTTTTCAATATCTAAAAGTATGTTTCTGCTTATTTGTATCATTTTAAAATTAGATTTCACATATGAGTGATATCATACGATATTTGTCTTTCTCTGACTTAACTACTCAGCATGATAGTTTTTAGGTTCACTCATGTTGCTGCAAATGCCATCATTTCATCTTTTTAATGGCTGGGTAATATTCTGTTATATATATATGTACCACAACTTCTTTATCCATTCCTCCGTTGATGGACATTTAGGTTGCTTCTTGACTATTGTGAATAGAGCTACAATGAACTTTGGAGTGCATGTATTGCTTCAGATTATGATTTTCTCTAGATATATGCCCAGGAGTGGGATTGCTGGATCATATGTTAGTTCTATTTTTAATTTTTTAAGGACTCTCCATATTGTCCTCCATAGTCTATGGCCATGCCACCCTGCTTTCTTATAATCTGTTATAATGCCTATATCTGTCAATAAGGAAGATGCATAGAACAGAGCCGCAGAGCCTCAGGACCACAGCTGATCCACACTCACAGTGTGACTTGGGTGAGAAACAGATCTTCACTGTGGCAAGCTGCTGAGATTTTTTTTTGGAAGGGTGTTTGTTGTGCAACATAAACACATATGAGCTGCCTAACACGGAAGCAAGGTGATTTGTTCAAGGTTTCATGGTTACTAAGTGCAAAACTCAAATTCAAAAGTGATCAGTTTGGTTTGAAAAGCCCCATATTTAACCAACCCCTCATCATGCTTCATAATAGATAAAGACACTAAGATCTGGAGAGATCATCATCTCAGCTCTTCTAAATCATACAGGAAACTTTTCACTGAGTTTGGGCTAGGACCCAAAGCCCTGTTATTGCTGTTTTAGTCGTCAAGTCATGTCTGACTCTTTTGTGACCTCAGGGACTGTAGCCCGCCAGGCTCCTCTGTCCCTGGGATTTCCCAGGCAAGAATACTGGAGACTGTGCCATTCCCTTCTCCAGGGGATCTTCCTGACCCAGGAATTGAGTCAGTGCCTCTTGCATTGGCAGGTGAATTCTTTACCACTGAGCCACCCTGGAAGCCCACTAAGCCCTGAGCGTTTCCGATGACAGAGTCAGGATCTCGACTTGCAGTGACACCATTCCCATCCCACTGGGAAAGTCTCATGGCTCAGTGGTAAGATAACTCTCTGAGGTGGAGCTGAAGTTGGTCAAACCTCCCTCTTCAGCATTCAGGCTTTGTCTCTGCGGTCATCCTCCTCCGAGGCTATTACTTATGAGGGACGAAGGAGGACAGGAACTGTGCAGAGCTATTTGTTTTCTGTGAAGCCAGGGGATTGGAAATGTTTTAGAAACATCTCGGGTTGACACGAAGGATAAAACGTTAAACATATAGAACCCAACATGGCCTCTCTCGGGACCCCTGTCTTGCTCACGGCAGGATCCACTCCGACAGTGTTCTGCAGACTGAATGAGGGAAAACGAGAGCCTCGTTCAAACAAAGGCTTGAGTACAATGGTAGTGAAGGCTTCGTGCTGAGTCCTGGGAGGGTGTTCATGAGAAAATGCAGCTTGAGTGCTAGTTTGCGCCTAATGCAATGTCAGTGTCTACTGGTGAAGGGTCAGCGCATTTGACGACTGAATTCAGGGCTTTTCTGCTTGGTTTTCTGTAGACATCAGCATCCCTAGGAATCAGAGAGGAACCCGTACTGGGAAATACATGGGTTTTTAAAACACTGGAGTATAGTTGCTTAATGGGCTTTCCAGATGGTGCTAGTGGTAAAGAATCCATTTGCCAATGAAAGAGACATAAGAGATATGGGTTCAATCTCTGGGTTGGGAAGATATCCTGGAGGGGGGCGAGGCAACCCATTCCTGTATTCTTGCCTGGAAAATCCCACGAACAGAGGAGCCTGGCTACAGTCCATAGGGTGGCAAAGAGTCAAATACAACTGAAGCGACTTAGCACGAACATACATGGTTTCTTTGGTTCGTTGGTTTCTGCTGTTTAATGACGTGAATCAGCTCTATGTATACATATATCCCCTCCCTCTTGGATCTCCCTCCTCCCCTCTTCCATCCCTGACTCCCCTTCCCCCAACGTCCCATTCCTACATGTACACATTTTAGGAGGCTACAATATAGAAATCACCACTGCCACAATTTACCTTAAAAATATTTCCTAGTTTTACCCTTTGGGATGCTGAACAAAATGGTCAGGCCATGATCGTATTAGACGATTAATTTACTATTGCCTCCTAGGACTTCCCTGGTGGCTTAGACGGTAAAGCATCTGCCTACAATGCGGGAGACCTGGGTTCAATCCCTGGGTCAGGAAGATCTCCTGGAGAAGGAAATGGCAACCCACTCCAGTATTCTTGCCTGGAAAATCCCATGGATGGAGGAGCGTGGTGGGCTATAGTCAGTCCGTGGGGTCGCGAAGAGTCGGACACAACTGAGCGACTTCACTTTCACTTCCAAGTTGCAGAAGCAGAGACCAGGAAGGTTTCTTTCATCTGCCATCTCTAACATCCAGGATTTTCCAGATGATATTTGTGGCTAGACGTGTTCAGTGGGTTTACCTGAGACTGTAGTATGGAGCAAACCACCAAGTTGGGAGCAAGGTGCAGATTTGCAGAGCAATGAACTTTTTATCCATACCTGTTGCTTCTGAGAAAGTGAAACTGATGCCTTGCCCTATTTGATAAGGGATAATCACATCACATCCCACAGAGCGAAACAAAACAAAACAAAGCCAACACGTTGCCTCCTTAGATGAACTCAGTAAGCAAGAATACTCTGTTTGGAACTAGTCCCCCCAATAAAAGAAGGCTTGAGCTCTAGTTAGTTGCGATCTTTCTAATGAAAATAATTCTGTCCTGGACTTTTGCAATTCTGACTTCTGTACTCATGTGATGAGCTTGCATTTAGAACAATCGTGTGAGGGAACTGATGCTTCCCATCAAGGACAGACCTATTGTGTCTTTGTGGGTTAGTTCGGGTCTTCCAAGAAGCAGATGTGAAAACGGGACTAGATGTACATGTGTTTTCTTCTGGGAAAAGTCTGTGATGGATAAAGGATGCGGAGGAGTTAAGCATCGCCCCCAACCACGATGCAGGAGTGACACCTGTGAAAATGGGGAGGGGAGAGAGGAGTGGGCAGAAAGTCTCATACTGCAGTGGAGATCTGTGGACATCTTGCCCAGGCTAGTGGGGAGTCTCTGAACCAAACTTACCCATCAAACGAACCCCACACTGGGCAGGCATTGCCCACTTCTAGTCCATTATTGTCCTCAGTGATTGGGGAGGAGAAGCCCAAGGGACGCGTGGACCACTATGACAGTAAAGCTAAAGATGTAATGGCTGGCTACTGTCAGTCAATTATTTTCCCTGCAGTCGGCCCTTTAAGGGATATTGGGCCTCCAGATATTGGTAACCTTATGACTTTTCCCCTTAAAACCTGTTGTTTTATTTGGGTATCTCTTTCTTCAGAAGGCTGGAAATCCCTGCAAAGCATTGCAGGGAAAAGTAACATACTGTACTTAACACTTTATAGTGTCTGAGTCAGAGTTGAAAATAATTTGTTAGGTGCTTATAAGTAGTCAACAATTGTAGATGCTGGGTATAGCAGTGAATCAAACAAAAAAGTTTCCTTGCCCTCACAGATCGCACATTCTCCAAGTGGAAGAAGGCAAGCCATAAATCTGAATATAGTTGACCCATGAAGAATACAGTGGCTAGGGGCACTGACCCCCTGTGCAGTTAAAATCCATGTAATAACTTTTGAATCCCTAAAAATTTAACTCATAAAATCTGCTGTTGACTAGAAGCCTTACTGATAACATACAGTTGATTAACCCTTATTTTGTATATTATCTGTATATGTTTATGTTATGTTTATGTTAATATGTATATATTATCTGTATATGTTTTATGCATTCATGATATACCTAACTTACTCATAATTCTCTTGATATTTTTAGGCTATGTGGTTCATCTGTGGGTTTTTTCAATTGTTGCAAACCTCCGAATTTTTTCCCAATGTATTTATGGCAAAACTCCACATTATCAGTGGACTCCTGTATTTCAAACCCATGTTGTTGAAGGGTCAACTTTTTGTTTTGAACTGGTTAAGTGGTCTGGAGTGAATTAACTCAGGGGGATGAAGCAAGAACGGGGTATTACATGAGTAAATACATGAGGGAGATCTTTCAAAGAAGATGGTATTTGGTAAAAGACTCAAAGGGGAAAAAAGGAGGAGCCATGTTGGCTCCAACATGGAAGAAATTTCTGCATGATGTTCCCACACATCTTGGACTAGGTTTTCAAAGGATTTTTGAGTAGTAAACAGGCTTGGGAGCTCAGGAAAGCCTTTCCCTTTAAGTTGGGTAGATTCATTTCTTGATGCATGTAATAAATATGGATGCTACCCCTTCCCTGAAGAATTTCTAGGATAATAAAGTTGCCTCCATCCCCAGAAAAGATTTACTTCCATTCCAGGGTACTAAGATAACAGCTCTTTCTGGAGGGGAGGCCGAACTGACTTCATAGCAGTCCCCATGTGAGACGAGGTATCTCAACTGAATGGTCCTCAACTGTGACACAAAGACGCATGCGCAACTTCCACCTGTTCCTGTTTCGTGGGACTTGGATGAGCAACAGAACTGATGCCAGCACCACGCGTGTGCCGTCTGCTGCTCTATGAGTAACAGACTGTCTAAACCCATTCGGGCTTGTCTCCTTACTGATCCTCTGTCTTGCACTTTAGCTATTGCTTGACTACTTGGCACCACGTGGGTATTGAAGGGAGAGGAAATTCCAGGCAGAGGAAGTTGCCAGTGCAAAGATCTTGAGGTGTAAACATGCCCGGTTTACTTGATAAACAGCACGAAGACCCACGTGACTGAGTAGAATGAGTCGGGGAAAAGTAAACAAGAGATGAGTCCAGAGAGGAATGCAAAGGGTGGGGGTGGGGGTGGGGCAGATTATGTAGAAACTTGTAGGACATTTTAAAGACTTTGGTTTTCCAATCTCGGTAAGATATAGAAATCTAGGGAAGATATTTTGAGAGGAGGAATGTAAAAATATGACATATTACAAGAAGTTCAGGGACTTCTCTGGTGGTATGGTGATTTAGAATCTGCCTGCCAATGCAGGGGACACAGGTTCGATTCCTGGTCTGGGAAGATTGCATATGCCACGGGGCAACTAAGCCCATGAGCCACAACTATTGAGGCCACGCTCTGTGACAGGAAGCCACGGTGATGAGAAGCACATGCGTGGCAACTGGAGAGTAGCCCCTTGCTCACCACAACTAGAGAAGGCCCACGTGCAGCAATGAAGACCCAGCGTGGTGAAAAAAAATTTTTTTTTAAAATTTCAGTTTCTTTTTTTTTTTACGTTCACTTTAGCAATCAAAGCAAAGCATAGGAGGGCAAGGGCAGAGGCAAGGACACCAGCTAGGTAGTGATGGCTACAACGATGCCATCACCTTGGACCAGGGTGACATCAGTGATGCAGGGTGACATCAGTGGGTGCGGTGTAAGTGGGCAGAATTGGGGTATTTTTGAAGATGGATTGAACAGATTTGCTGATGGACTCAATATGGATTTTCTGTAAGGGAAAGACAGGAGAAAATGAGGATTTGGTCAACAATTTGAAGATTCGGGTTGCTAGTCATTAAAATAGGATAACTCTGATTGGGACATACTTGAGGAGAAGGGATATTAGCAGTTCAGTTCCAACAGATGAAGTCATCAGTTAGACATCCATATGCAGACATGACATCATAACAATATTAAGTAGAGATAAAGTGACACTTTTTGTTGTTGTTGTTATTTGTTTTTGCAGCATGTGGGATCTTAGTTCCCTGACCAGGGATTGAACTTGCAGCCCCCGCATTGGAAGCCGAATATCCTAACTATTGGATAGCCAAGAAAGTTCCAGAGTAACATGTTTTTCTATTGACAGCTTTTGTGGGGCAAAATTGACATAAAATAAGCCATACATTTTTGTGTATAACTTAGTAAGTTTTGACATATGTATACCTTCATAAAACCATCATCACAATCAATATAATGCACGTTTCCATCAACCCTTAAAGTTTCTTCATTGCCTTTTGTATTTGTTTCATCTGCCCTACTTTTATTCCCAAAGCAGATCACTGATCTGCTTTCTGTCATTATAGATACATAAATGGAATGATGCAGTATGTTCTCTTTTTTTGTCTGACTTCTTTCACTCAGCATAATTATTTGGAGATTTATCCATGCTGTCTCATGTGTCAGTATTTCATTCCTTTTTATTGTGGAAAAGTGTTCCATTGCATGGATGTAACAGGGTTTATCAATTCACCTTTTGATGGTTATTTGGGTTGTTTGCAGTCTGGGAGTGTTGCAAATAGAGCTGCTATGAAGATTTATATACAAGTGTCATGTCTATTTTCTAATTGAATTTTTTTTACTGTATATCCTAGATATAAGATCTTTGTCAGATATGTGACTTTTGAATATTTTCATCAAATAACTTGCCTTTCCATCCCCTTAACAGGGCCTATCATGGCATTAAAGTTTTTAAATTTTGAAAAAGTCCAACATCAATTTTTTTTCTTATGTGGGTCATGCTTTTGGTGTCTTTTCTAAAAATTCTTTTCCTGTCCTAGGTCCCAAAGATTTCCTTCTATGTTTTCTTCTAAAGGTTTTACAGCTTTATGTTATACATTCAAATCCATGATTCATTTTGAGTTAGCTTTTGTGTGTGATGTGAGGTCTAGATTGAGGTTCACTTTTTTGTCTGTGGTTGTCAGTTGTTCCAGAACCATTTGTTGAAAGGTCTATTCATTCTTCATTAAATTACTTCTGAAGCATTTGTCAAAAATCAGGTGGGCATATTTGTGTTGTTCTTGATTATAGTAACTATATACAAAGTCTTAGCATTGGGTGGAGTGATTCATTCTACTATATTCTTCTTTAAAAAAATTAGTGTTAGCTATTCTAGTTCCTTTGTCTCCATAGAAACTATAGAATAGCTTGTCTATAGCTATTAAAATCTTGCTAGAACTTTGATTCTTTATTACCAGTTTTAAGCAATTTGATTATAATATGCTTTTGCATAGTTTTGTACATGTTTATTGTTCTTGAGTTTCATCAAACTTCTTAAAACTATGTGTTTATAATTTTCATCAAAAGTGGGAAAATTTTAACTGCTATTTCTTCAAATATTTTGTTTCTCCCTTTTCATTATTTCTAGTTATCCACATATTAAGCCACTTGAAGTCTCACAGATTTTTTTTTCACCTTTTTAAAAATTATTTTTTCTCTTGGTGTCTCATTTTGGTTATTTTCTGTTCTCATATCTTCAAACTCACTATCTTTTCCCTGTAGTATCTAACTTATTATTAATCCCATCCAGTGTAGCTTTCATCTCACACTTTGCATTGATTAGTTTTCATCTCACAGGTTCTATTTGAGTGGTTGTGATATCTTCCACGTCTTTAATTAACATTTGAACATATGGATCACTGTTACGATGGCTCTTTTAAAATCCTTGCCTGCTAATTCTCACATCTGTGTCCATTCTGGGATGGTTTTGATTGATTAATTTTTCTCCTCATTCCAGATCATATGTTGCTGTTTCTTGCAAAACTGTGAATTTTACTTTTTTGGGTGCTGGCTACATTTTTTTTTTTTTTATTCTTACATGTATTTTTGAGCTCTGCTATGGGATGCTGTTAAATTACTTGGAAATAGTTTGATTCTTTCATTCTCCTAAGATTTGTTAAGTGAGATCTGAGTAGTTCCTGGTTCAAGGATGACCATTCCCCACTATTTAGGTAAGATCTTTCTGAGTATTCTACTCCATGCCCTGTCGGTCATGGTATTGAACTTACTGGAATCATCTAGAAGAAAAACTAACATGATATTTTTCAGTCTGGGTGGTAGAAATGGGCACTGTTTCTGGATCCAGTTTGAGCCCAGGCATTATTTTCTTGAATCCTTCTCAGTTGTTCTTTTTTCCTAAGTAGTTTACTCGTACACGTGCACTGGCCAGGATTCACCTCTGCAGATCTCTGACATTCTGTCTGCGTAGGTCTTCTATACTAGCTGCGTTGACATCTTAGGACTCTCAATTCTGACTCCTCAACTAAAGGGCTATGCCAAGCTTTGCCTGGGTTCCCCCTCCCTGCATCATAGCCAGGAAATGTCTTTAAGGCAATGAACTTGGGCATTTGTAAGACTCATAGCATTGGTTTTTCTTCTAGATGATTCCAGTAGGTTCAAAGTGGGTGGAATAAAATTGACTCCAAGGTAAGGATTGTTTTGTTATTGTTTGAAAGGCAGGCTTCTAAAGAGGCTTTCGTATATATAAAGGTAGTCTTTTTTCTTCTTCAAATAAAAATTATGTTTGAAAATATGTTAACCAGAAAAGTTATTTAGAGCTCAAAAAGTCCTTAGAAACTGTCTAATTCTACCTCCTCACTTTATTGAGAGTACTGAGGTCTGGAGTAGGTGAAGGTCTTGCCTAGGATCATACCTATTGGGTAGTGAAAGAGCTGGAATTTGAACATGAGGCTCCTAAGTCAATCTAGTGTTATTTCCACTTTACCAGTCACCTCAATAATGAGAAAGTTGTGTCTATTAGCATGCTTAGATTGTTATTATTATAATTGCACGTCAAATAACTTTATATATATTTTTTAACATTTTGAACTTTCAAAATACTTCCACATCTGCTATTGAATTTGATTCACACAATAGCCTGTGAAGTAGTTATAAAATAATTTCATTTGAAAAATAAAACCCTGTCAATTAGGGCAGATCTCAGCATTTAAAAAGGATGTGTCCAATCAGACTGATGGAGAAAACGCTGTTCATCTTCCCCAGTAGTGTCTTCTAGACTAGAGATGGGGGAAAATAGCTCTGTGGATGACATCTTCAGACATTTTAGACTTCATGGAAAAGTCACATTTTTTAGTGTTGACTATATCAAGGGTCACACATTTACACATAGCCCAACTCTGATGTGCAGAGAAAACATACTTTCTTTATGTTGCTATTCAGGCCTTATCTTGATACCACATTGGCTGTTTAGGTGGACAAAATTTCGGTTTGATTCAATCCTATATAATACTTGGTTTATATTCATCATTTAAATCTTCCCTCAAGGTAAATGCCAGTTCTATCTAGAAAATAATATTTTGGCTCTCAGCTATCTCTACCTCTCATGGTGAGAGAGTAGCTAAGATTATGAAGACTGAAGCAAAAACTTAGACAAACTTGGGATAGAAGAGAAGGCATGAGTCTTTGAAGAAGCGTCTTCTGTCTTTAGCAAATTGTGGAGTCATGTTCCTTGTTTGCTGGTTGCTTTTGGCTCTGCTGGGATTCATGATTTATGATTGAAGCCTGTAACTAGTATAAATCACAGTCTGGCTGGTTGCTCCTTTTTAAAATAATTTTATCTTATTATCATTTTAAAAATATTTATTCATTTGATTTCCCTGGGTCTTAGTTATGGCACATGGGTCTTCCATCTTCATTGCAGCAAGTGAACTCTTAATTGTGGCATGTGGGATCTAGATCCCTGACCACGGGTCGAACCCAGGTCTCCTGACTTGGGAGTGAGGAGTCTTAACCACTAGACCAGGTTGTTCACTCTTGGCTTGATTAGTTCAGGGCATGTGGGGAAGGGGACTTCTTGCTGTCCAGGCATCACCTTGGCATTTACCCTGGTATTACAGGTCCCTTGAGGTCTGGTTACAGCTATTATTCAGTTCTGCCTGTAGTAGATTGCAATGATAATTCCAGTTCCTCAGTGCTTCTTTTGTCCATGTATTTTGCAATCCACTTTTCGGTTGCTCTCACTAAGGAAATGGAATCTACTCCCCATGCTTCCCTATCTCTGCCATAAATCAGATCTATTTGTGTGACTTGCATTGGATACTTGTTGGAAAAGCAGGTTCTTTTCTTCATTTCAAAATGAGGCCAAGTGATGGTGTGACAGTTCTGAGTCTTGACAGTCAAGAGGCACATTTCCCCTTGTTCTCAGGTGCCTCTGCCATCCTGAGATGATGGAAGAGCTACCCTGCTGGAAGATGAGACATACTTGCAACAGAGCGGAAGCGACCAGTAATCCCGGTCCAGCTCAGCCTAGATCAACCAGAAATCAGGCTACCCCAGAATCTGAGCTAGGGCAGCCCAAATCAACTGATTGCCACGGTCATGAACAATAACTACTTACTGTATTGTGCCAGTGAGATTTATCTTTGTTGTTGTTATACAGCAAAAGCTGACTGATAAACCACTTCACCCTTAAATGTGGCCACCGTCTGGAAATCTTGCCAACCTTCTTTGCCTACAGTCAGTGTCCTTCAACTAGACCCCAGCTGGGAAGAAAGCTTGTAGATGACCAAACTTGGATTTATTTCTCATTATAGTGAGAAAACCACAGGGTGCCTCAGTAAAAATGTGCTTGAAAGAACCTATTAGAGAATTTGGGCTTTTGCTGTGTAATTTGGAGGAGGGTCTAAGAAAGCAGAGTCTTCTTGATTGGGTGTTGTCAGAAAGAGAAGGCAGTTCTATGATTGGGTGTTTCGGGAAATCTTATCTATAGGGATGAGGTTATAGTGAGAAGTAATTGTAATTGTAAAGAAGTAGCAGCCACTCATTAGGGAAGGGGGATGATGGATGTTTTATGTTGCACAGTGACCTTTGTTCTATGTTGCTTTATCATGGTCTCAGAGCCATTCACTTCACATAATGTTCTGGGAGATCATCAGTAGCAAATGGAGAACAAACTGGCTTGATGGTGAGCATGAGACCAGCTTGTGCTAATAGTGAGATCTGATAGTGGATGCTAGATCAGTTCTAGAAACATCAGCAGCCGTGTTTTTGCTTTCTTATTACCTTCGAAAGCATTCCAGAGGATCCACAGGGATTTCTGAGTTTCATTGATGCCGTACATGGGCTGAAGGTGACTCTGCAGAGTTAGCTTCGGGTCCTTTCTCTTTTCTCAGCTCTATTGTGCACAGTATCTTGTGTCCTCATGAATATACTCCCAGGGTGTAGTGTGGGCATGTGGAGACTTTGAAGTAAGAATAAGTAAGAAACTTCAACAGGTAGGAGGAGAGAACTTTCCTCCTCTGTGCTGGCGTGCTCCTCCCTTATTTACTGTCCTCTTCCTGTTCCAGGTCACAGGAAGGAAAGTGAGGACGCTTCTCTCTACCTGCGTCTTGCTCCTCCTCAACTCTTGGGCTGAGAAGTGTGCTTATTTAGTTTTCACTTTAGAGAAGCAGATTAGGGCAGTGTTATGAGCTCCTGAGAATTTCTAGCTCTGTCACATACTAACCAGATCCTGGACAGGAAAAGGTATCTCATGGTGACTGTTGTGACTCATGCCTCTTGTCAACCACTTCCTAAGGTGAGCAAGGGGGAAGGTGAAAAATGGGGAATTAGCTCTGGTTTTGTGAATATCGTTGTGGGTAAAGAATCAAAACTGTCTGTTTCTCTAAGCTGTTGCTGGTTTTTCAGTAGGCTTAAAATAATTTTTAAAAAAAAATTTTGTGGTAAAAGTCAAAATATAAAGCATACTATTTTAACAGTATTGAACTGTAAAGTTCATTGGCACTAACTACATTCACATTGTTAGACAATGCTCACGATCACTCATCTCCCAAACTTTTCACCTTCCTGGACTGAAACCCTGCCCTCATTAAACACTGATTCCCCATTTGCCCTCCCCACCCCCCAGCTCCTGGCATCCACTAATGTACTTTCTGACTATGAATTTGATATTCTAGGTGCCTCACACAGGTGGAATCAAATGTGACAGTATGTGACAGTATTTGTCTGCACCTAATGTATACTGGCCCCAGAGAAAGAGACGGCAACCCATTCCAGTATCTTTGCCTGGGAAGTTCCATGGACAGAGGAGTCTGGGGGGGCTACAGTCCATACATGTGCAAAGAGTTGGACATGATTGACTGACTGAACACAATGTGCATTGTAATGCAATTTTAAGGTTAACTTAATATATGTCCTACAAACAGGGTTGTACCTTCTTTTTTCCCCCCTGTGCTATACCATAGACCCTCACCAGTCATCTACTTCATACACGGTAGTGTACATATGTCAAATCCCATCCTCCCAATCCATCCCACCACCTTTGGCATCCATACATTTGTTCTTATGCCTGTGCCTCTATTTTTGCTTTGCAAATAGGTTCATCTGTACCGTTTTTCTAGATGCCACATATATGCGTTAATATATGATATTTATTTTTCTCTTTCTGACTTACTTCACTCTGTATGACCCTTTAAAATCAACCACATCTCTGCTGGTAGGGCTAAGAGGATTAGTTTCCTCCTTAAACGTCTTCTTTATGATCTATAGAAAGGATATATTTCTCCTCTTACCATGTCTTTAACTCTCTTTAGGTCAAGTTGACCTAGAATGGGGACAGTGTGTTGTAGCCATTAGGGTATAGAGTAGACGCTCTGGGGTCAAGCTGCCTCGCTCCATTCATAGGTTCACCAAGAAAGTGAGCAAGGGAAATTTACTTATCTTTTCGCACCTTACTTTCCTATCTATGATGTAAGTGTGATAAAAAGATCTGCCTCACACCTCATTCATTCATTGTCATGATCACATGAGTGATTCACCAATAGCATTTAGAACAAGGTCTCATGTCTAGTTAATAAAAATAACATAACTTCTCAGAGCAGTATTTGCCATATAATTACGCAGTACAGATATTTACTAAGGTTATTAATAATATTTTTATTTTTAAATGAAGACTGGTTCATTTCATAAGCCAAGGAAACATTTCCTTCTCCCTTCCTGATCTGTAATATAAATATTCCTTGCCTAAGAGCTCTCTTCCTAGAATAGGGAATGAAAGATAGGTAGGTCCCTTTTTCTACTTTATAGAGCTTTGTTCTCTGTAGTGAATGGCTCTTATAGTGTATTTGAATGTCACTGATGCTTAATGATTATTTGTTGAATGAATGAACAGCTAGTCTTTCCCATAGCTCTTGATTTCTCATCCTTTTATTCAAGAGCTTAAGGTTCTTTTGATGGTAAAATATTGCTTGAAACTGTACTTTCAACACTTAGAATATCACTGTGGGCTGATATCCAAACTCATGAAAAGCAGTGACAGGAAGGTGGCAAGTAATAAGTTTATTGTACAAGCTCTGTCCTTTGCAGAACACATGAGAAATGTCAAGCGGACTTGAATTCCCTTAAACTGTAAAGTTTATTTGTCTATCATGTCCATTTCTTCCTCCTTTCTCCCTGCCGGACTGTAAGTGTATCTTCCTATTTAGATGCAGTAAGGAGATTCACTGATGGATATTGTTTTTATATTGGAGTGAGAATTGATCTGATTTCTCATCATTTCATGAGAAGTCAGTGTTGGAACGTACCACTGGAAGCGTGAGGACCATCCAGGATGGTAAGGCTGCTCTGAGGAGCTGGGTGGTTCCTAGACTGATGGTCTGTGGGGAAAAGGGAAAGAGAATGGCAGTGTGCCTTTCCTGGGCACTGGAACCACAGTGCCACCTGCAGAAACACAGAAGGTCTGAAGCAATCTAGAGTAGTGGTCTTTACAACATGGGCTCATGTTCATTGGTATGCAGGAAGAATTCATGATTAGTCTATCTGTTGTTGCTGTCTAGTCACTCGCTTATGCCTGACTCTTTGCAACGCAATGGACCCCCAAGTTTCCTCTGTCCATGGCATTTCCCAGGCAAGAATACTGGAATGGGTTGCCATTTCCTTCTCCAGGGGATCTTCCTGATCTAGGGATCAAACACACGTCTCCTGCATTGGAAGGTGGATTCTATACCCTTGAGCCCCCAGGGAGGCCATCAGTTCAGTTCAGTTCAGTCGCTCAGTCATGTCTGACTCTTTGCAACCCCATGAATGGCAGCCCGCCAGGCCTCCCTGTCCATCACCAACTCCTGGAGTCTACCCAAACCCATGTCCATTGAGTCAGTGATGCCATCTGGCCATCTCATCCTCTGTCGTCCCCTTCTCCTCCTGCCCCCAATAACTAATGTTTAATTCATTCAAAAATTATGAAGATATAAATACACAGATATTGGTGATACTTACTCAAAAAAGTTGATACATTTCTGGGGTTTTGTAAGAATCACTTACTCTAATGGAAATAAAAATAAATTGGGACCTAATTAAACTGAAAAACTGTACAATGAAAGAAACTATAAGCTAGGTGAAAAGGCAGTCTTCAGAATGGGAGAAAATAATAGCAAATGAAACAACTGACAAGGAATTAATCTCTGAAATTACACAAGCAGCTCATGCAGCACAATACCAGAAAAATAAATGACCCAATCAAAAATTGGGCCAAAGAACTAAACAGACCTTTCTCCAAAGAAGACATACAGATGGCTAACAAACAGATGAAAAAATGCTCAACATCACTGATTATCAGAGATATGCAAATCAAAACCAAAATGAGGTACCATCTGATGCTGGTCAGAATGGCTGCCATCAAACAATACGTTTACAAAAAATACAGCATTTACAAACAGTAAATGCTGGAGAGGGTATAGAGAAAAGGGAACCCTCTTACACTGTTGGTGGGAATGCAAACTAGTATAATCACTATGGAGAACAGTGTGAGAATTCCTTAAAAAACTGGAAATAAAACTGTCATATGACCCAGCAATCCCACTGCTGGGCATATACAATGAGGAAAGCCGAATTGAAAGAGACACATGTAGCCCAATTTTCATTGCAGCACTCTTTACAGCAGCTAGGACATGGAGGCAACCTAGATATCCACTGGCTGATGAATGAATAAGGAAATTGTGGTACATATACAAAATGGAGTGTTACTCAGCTATAAAAAAGAATGTATTTGAGTCAGTTCTAATAAGGTGGATGAAACTGGAGCTTATTCTACAGAGTGAAGTAAGTCAGGAAGGGAAACACTAACACAGTATACTAACGCATATACATGGAATTTAGAAAGATGGTAACGACGACCCTAAATGCAAGACAGCAAAAGAGACACAGATGTAAAGAACAGACTTTTGGACTATGTGGAAGAAGGTGAGGGTGGGATGATTTGAGAGAATAGCACTGAAGCCTGTATATTACCATAGGTAAAGCAGATGACCAGTGCACGTTCAGTGCATGAAGCAGGGTCCTCAAAGCTGGTGCCCTGGGACAACCCAGAGGGATGGGGGGGGAGGGAGGAGAGGGGGGGTTCAGGATGGGGCACACATGTACACCCAGGGCTGATTCATGTCGATGTATGGCCAAAACTACCACAATATTGTAAAGTTATTAGCCTCCAATTAAAATAAATTAGCTAATTGAAAACAAAAGAATCACTTACTCTTAGGGTAGGCAAGAACTTTTAAGGTCACCCATCTTGTTCCATGTTATCTATTGGAGTGTCTGACTGGGTAGCTATTGCTGTCTATCCAAATCCCCAGAACTCAAAGGTTTAAAACGGTAAATACAATTAACCCTTGAATGACATGGAGGTTAGGGGATCCGATCACTAGTGCAGTTGAAAATTTATGTATAACTTTTGACTTCCCCGTAACTACTAATAGCCTACTGTTGATCAGAAGCCTTACTCATAACATAAATAGTCAATTAACACAGTTTGCATGTTATATAGATATCTATATGTTCATACCTACATACCAAATTTTTTCTTAATTTATCTTCATATTTCTAAGCTATACAGTTCATCTGCAAGTTTTTTCAAATTATTGCAAATCTCAAAAAAATCCAATATATTTATTGAAAAAATTCCTTGCATAAGTGAATCCATGCCGTTCAAACTCATATTGTTCGAGGGTCAATTGTATTTATAATTGCTGCCTTCTCTGGCTCAATTTATTCAAGATTCTTTTCTTGATTGCTTGTGGGATAGGAATCAGGGTGAAATGTTGAGGATATGTATGGCAGAGGGTGGGTGGTGGGCTTGGGATGGTTTCCCAGCCTTAATACTACCTAGCTGATCTTACTCTTTAATAAAATTGGCTTTTAGAGATTCTGGATCTTGGCAAAGAACAACAACAACAGAAAAAACTCCCACCAAACTTCTTTGCCCCCTGTCCTTTTCCAGCTTTTATAAGGTCAAAGGAAAATGACTGAAATTCATGCCCTGAGATGAAGAGGGATGCTACAGTTATTAAATTCAACTCTCCAACCATCAGGAGGCCCCTCTGGTACGAAGAACACCTGGTTGTTGAGGTGCTCAGAACCACAGGGCTCCCGATCCTACCCCCTCTCAGGGGCCATGTGGCCTGCACATGAGCTTCCTCAGAGAATGAAGACCTTAAAATGCTCATTGTTAGCAGATATCCTCCTGTATTACACTGAAATGCCCCACCCATTTTTGGGAATTTTTCTCTCTGTTGCTCCATAGAATGTCATGATTTTGGTTGGGGGTCGGGCTGTGGAGGATATAAATCTATGACAGCTGGAAAATGCACTTGAATTTACAGAAGAAACAGTCTTCTTGCCTCAGTACCGTTGTATTAAAGGTGATCAGGGCTGAAAAGTTGTACAAAAGTCTATGGTGTCTGTTGGTTCTGTTAGATAAAGTTCTACTGATCTCAGTGAGTCGTGTTCACGTGTTTGTGGTCAGTCATTTGTCAGAAGGGGATAGGATGGTTGGTCTAGAGTGGTCTCACTTTCATGTCCTCTGGTTGGTTGATGATTGTTTGGTGTGATGGGGGTGATTATCGTTCATCATCCAGGCTGGTCCAAGCTTTTTTACATAGTGGCTAGTCAGGGTTGCAAAAGAACAAGACTTCTTGAATCTGGGTTCAGAGATGGCACATGGTTGCATCTACCATATCCTGTTGGCCAAAGTCCATCTCACAGATAAACCCAGACTCAAGGAGGTGGGAAGGGGAAAGCCTTAACTCTTTGATGGGAATAGATGCAAAGTCACACGGCATAGCACCCATGGCCAGGGATACCAATGTAGAAAGGGGAATAATTTGAGTCATCTTTGTAATTGGCAAAAGATTGATGATGCTAAATACACTTCAGCCAAATGAATCAGTGGCCTTAAAGGACACCTAATCCCTCACCCCTGTAAGTTTCAATGCTCTCTACTACATCTTATCCAAATTGTCACCCAGCTTTTGCTTGAGCACCATCTATAATAGGAAATTTTACCTTCAATTATAGCCCACTTCTGGAGCCAGTGAACTGCATTAAACTGAAGAAATTACTCATCTGTTTTTCTGTGAAATATTAGAATGATCTTCAAAATTCATAATAGATTTAAAAACATATTTTTAATAAGATGCTGTGCATGGTTTCTGAAATAGGGATCATCTCTCCTTCCTTCTCTATCTCTCCCCTCCCCCCAGCAGTTTAGTATAAAGGATTCGTGTATTTTTGAGGACCAGTGCACTACAAAAACATCTACCCAGATCTTGTCAAAGACCCAGAGGTCAGAAATTGATGCCCTCCAGATGGTGTTCTTTCTACATGGCTTTTATGGTGATCTCTGCTATAGAACAGTTCCTGCTGCCCAGAAAGAGGTACTTCCAAAGGGGTCAGGTGGCATTTCCAAAGGGCTCTGCAGACATTCTGAGTTTTCCCGGTGGCAATTCTGTGAGGTCAGTGAGAGTTTTCCCTCTTCTCAATTTATGGGTAAAGGTTTAGATGCAGGAAGCATGCCCTAGTTCACAGGATATGTTGATAGTTGAACTTCCATAAAAGCTCATGGCCCGAGACTCTGACAGCTTGCTGACCTGTGCTTTTATAGGTAGGTGACGACAGGTTGAGTCCTTGGACTTGGCTTCTACCCTGAAACTCTCACTCAGCTGCAAGTCAGAGTCTAGACTATACAGTAAAAAGGGCTGCCGGAGTCTTCTATTTTAGGGTTGGGTTCTGATCTGCTTGTGAAAACATTTTAATGGGTTGTAGACAAGCATTTTAAAAAGGGAAACAGAATAGAGATGAAAAGAATGAAATAGAAAAATAGATTTTATTCATAGAGCAAATTTTATTTTATTTTTTTTTCATAGAGCAAATTTTAATAAAAATGTTTTTATTGTGTAGATATAAATATGTATTTGCATATATGTAGGTATATGTAGTGTTACAATTTAAATTATTTTTTCTTACTCTTGGCCATACTAAAAAAAAAACTTTTTAAAGTCATTATTGTAGTCTAACAGCATTCTTTATTTTAGAACTCAGGAGTTGAGGGTCATGGATGTAAAGTAAGTTGACCCAGGTTACCCAGAAAGTCAGTGGCCAAAGGCAAATTTAGAATTTAGGTTTGCTAATTCCCATGGGAGGCAGCATGGCCTAATGGAAAAAGCAGAGAGTTTTCAAGTGGAAGTTGCCTGAAATCTTTGCCCCAATATATACTGGTTGTATAATGGTAGATGCTTATCTTTATTTTACAGGTGGGAAAACTGGGGCTTGAAGAGGTTAATACTTAAATCTTATGCTTAGGATAGAGGTTAAATTAAATTACATGATACAGAGGAAATAATTGAGTCCTAGCTTATTTGATGAATAATTATTTCAGGCCAGGAATTTTGTTCTCTCTTTCATTCCTGAAGATCTCCATTACTCTGCTTTTTAAAATACACACACACACACACATATATATACAACTTTGGCATAGTAAATGATAAGAAACACCTGCATAATTCTAAATTTAACCTCATGGAACACATAAAAATACATTTATGAGTTTATAAAGATTATAAGGAAGCATATAGTTAATTATAGGATTATAAACTAGAGCTTATAAGGATTATAAGAAACACATAGTTAATCTGGTGGACAAAAATGAAATATATATACACATAAAAAGTTATTTTATAAAACAAAGCAGAACTTGATAATTTTATATTCATATCTCCCTCTCCCAATAAATACTATAACATCTCTGAAGAGGGAGATGCCTCTGTGGGGTGAAGAACCCAAAAGGGGCTGCCTGGAAGAGGTTTGACTCAATGATATTTGAAAGATCAGTAGAATTTAGAAGGCTGGGAAGAAGGTAGCATCTTGGGAAAGAGGGGGAGCACAAATAAAGGCACAGAGGTGGAAGGCCTAATCTAATGATATCATAAAGAGTTTGGGTGATGTGGAAGCCACAGATAAAGAAGCAGGAGTAAGGAAGCCTGGGATCAAATTTGTGGAAGGCTTGGACTGCTAGATCCAGGATTGGGGATGGTAATTTTGCAAGGATGAGGTCCTATAAGAGATTTTGTCTGAGTAGTGGCATAAGAGTAGAGTTTTGTAAGTTTTTTTTCCTATATGGACCATTATTAAAGTTTTAACTGAATTTGTTACAATATTGCTTCTGTTTTATGTTTCAGTTTATTGGTCCAGAGGCATGTAAGATCTTAGCTTTCCAATCAGGGAACAAACTTGCACCCCCTGCATTGGAAGGCAAAGTCCCGATGATTGAACTGTCAGGGAAGTCCGTGAGAATACAGTTTTAAAATAATTAATTCTTAGTTTAGCAGTGCACATAGTATGTTGGAGATGATATGTCTTGTGAAATTTTAATCATGGTGGGCTGAATGATCTTCAGTCTTTGTAACCACATTGTAACCACATTTGTAACCACATGGTCACATTAAAAAAGAAAAAAAAAAAAAGCAAAGGTAATTGAGTCAGTTTGAAGAAATTGAAGTTTAAGGCCAGGCTGTCAACATCATACCTCATGAATCTGGGGTAAAGCAGATTTGGAAAAACTTACCCCAAAGCCTTAGACAAGAGGTGAGTAAGATGCTAAACTCTGGAGATCTGTCATGGAGAGAGGAATCATCCAGTGTTGATGGGGCCAGAAAAATGGTTGAGATGGAGGAATGACCAGTACCCGAATGAAATTGTAGAAATTGTCCTATCAAAGATGACTGATGGCCCCTAGAAGAATATGAAATGACTGGTTGGAGTTCAGCAAGGGCATTGCAGTTGACAGTCTGTGAGGGCAGGACAGGAAATGGATGATTTAAGGTTCTCACCCTTAACCCGAGAATAAAGAAATCACTGCCTCTAAGCTCAGCACAAAGCAAGTAATTACT
Organism: Muntiacus reevesi; assembly: GCF_963930625.1. Taxonomy (NCBI): domain Eukaryota; kingdom Metazoa; phylum Chordata; class Mammalia; order Artiodactyla; family Cervidae; genus Muntiacus; species Muntiacus reevesi. The sequence continues at coordinate 70,621,708 of NC_089258.1, forward strand.
GTACTTTTCTCATTCTTGAGGCTGTGGTCTTTTCGCTATCTTCATAATCCAGAATTGTTCTTCTTTTCATGTCATCCCAAGATTCAGTTTTTCTTCTTAAGGTGGGACTGTTGTGAAAACCAAAAAATATAGGATATAAATATCCTTTGTACCTCTAGTACACTATAAGGGTGCAAAACAATCATATTATCATTGTTTTTATTTTCATTACTTTACTATTGGTATATTCTTTTTGCAACTATCAGTATGTGTTGCCAGAGGTAACTTGCTAGATAATGGACAAGAATAATAATAAAAAATGTAATTAGCATCTTTGAATAAGAGACATACTTTGATGATACTATTTGTATTTTTTCCAGCTTTATTGAGGTATGGTTTACAAAAAAAGAGTAAAGTGTACAATGTGGTGTTTTACTGTTTGTATATATATTATGAAATGATTGCTACGATCACATTGATTACCCATCATCTCAAAAGCTGAACTCACACACCAATCTCTCTCCCTCACTCTATGTTTTGGCCACATGGTAGGATGATGGATCCTAGTTTTCTGACCAGGGATCGATCCTGCACTCCCTGCATGGAGTCTTAACTACTGGACCGCCAGGGAAGTCCCTCAAAAACTGAACTCATAAAAGCAGAGAGTAGAATGGTGGTTTCCAGGGTCTGGCAAGTGGAGGGAAATGGGAAGATGTTTGTCAAAGGGTACATAGTTTCAGTTATGATCTGAGTTGTATTTACATTCATAGCACCAGACTTTTCAGTTGAATATCTGAAGGACCCTGTAACAGAACAGCGAATAAGAATTTGGGTGTGTGCTCATTCATTCAGTCTGCCCAATTCTCTGCGACCTCATGGACTCTTTGTAGCCCACCAGGCTCCTCTGTCAATTTTGTTACCTTTTTTCATTTGTGAATTGTATACTTTGTATTTACTGGAGTTCTGTATTTTTATCAACTTGTAAGAAGACTTTACGTATTAGTAATATCAGCCCTTTTCCTGTTGTATTTCTTGTAAATATTTTTATTAGGTTGATGGTTGCTTTTTAATTCATGGTTTTATTTTACAAACATGTCATATCTTTCTGAAAAATTTTCTCAATACTTTATATTTGTTTGACTTTCAACTTTGTCTCAAATTAGACAAAAGATACGTTTTTCAAAAAAAAGCAAAAACGGAGTACTTAAAAAAAAAAAAAAGCACCTCACATTTGAGCCTGATCAGACAAAGGCCAGAATGAGACAGTATCTCTTCATCTGAGCAAGATGTTTGACTGCATCTACATAGTGGTCCTACCCCCATTTTATAACAACCCACCACAACCATGAAGAAAACAATGGCTGGACTGGGACAGGTTGTGCTTATGAAAAAGGGTGAATATTCCTGGGAAATAGCAAAGGCACCCTCTGTTCTCACACTCTACTTGTTAATTCTCCAATGCCATAGTATTTCTGGAAATGGATAAATAAATCAACATTTCCAGGTCTTTATTTTTCATACTGAGAATTGGGACAAACCTTAAGGGAATAATCATGCAACACGAGGCTGTTGCCTGAGTTCTCTGTGACCAGAGGTCCAACAGTATCTCTGTGACCTCATCTACCCCTAGCAATCTCCTCTGGGACAGGAGGAAACTGATATCCTGTTATGAGGGATTATTCTAGTTTGGAGCATGATTCCTTCTTAATGATGTTGTTTACTTTCCATACCCTCTATAGTTTTTTTTCTTTTTTTAATTTTTATTGGAGTTTAGCTGCCTTACAATATTGAGTTCATTTCTGCTATACAACAAAATGAATCAGCTATATGTATACACAAAAATGGGCTTCCCAGGTGGTGCTAGTGGTAAAGAATCTGCCTGTCAATGCAGAAGATGTAAGAGACCCAGGTTCCATCCCTGGTTCAGGAAGATCCCCTGGAGGAGGGCATGGCAACCCACTCCAATATTCTTGCCTGGAGAATCCCATGGACAGAGGGGCCTCTCGGGCTATAGTCCGCAGGGTCACAAAGAGTCAGACATGACTGAAGCAACTTAGCCTGCACACACATATACATATATCCCCTCTTTTATTGATTTCCCTCTTGTTTAGGTCACCAGAGAGCATTTAGTAGAGTTTCCTGTGTTATACAGTAGGTTCTCTTTAGTTATCTATTTTATATGTAACCCTTATGGTTTTTAAATAATTAACCTTGATCAAAAAGATAGAAACTTATTAAGAGTAGTTCTTCTCTTTGTCATCCTTACTACATGTAATGGTGTGTTGAATGCCCAGTGGAAACAGTGACAGACTTTATTTTTTTGGGCTGCAAAGTCACTGCAGATGGTGACTGCAACCATGAAATTAAAAGATACTTACTCCTTGGAAGAAAAGTTATGAACAAACTAGACAGCATATTAGAAAGCATAGACTTTACTTTGCCAACAAAGGTCTGTCTAGTCAAAGCTATGGTTTTTCCAGTAATCATGTATGAATGTGAGAGTTGGACTATAAAGAAAGCTGAGTGCTGAAGAATTGATGCTTTTGAACTGTGGTGTTGCAGAAGGCTCTTGCAAGGAGATCCAACCAATCCATCCTAAAGGAAATCAGTCCTCAATATTCATTGGAAGGACTGATGTTGGAGCTGAAACTCCAATACTTTGGCCTCCTGATGTGAAGAACTGACTCATCGGAAAAGACCCTGAAGCTGGGAAAGATTGAAGGCAGGAAGAGAAGGGGGTGATAGAGGGTGACATAGTTGTATGCCATCACTGACTCAATGGACATGAGTTTGAGTAAACTCTGGGAGTTGGTGATGGACAGGGAGGCCTGGCGTGCTGCAGTCCATGGGTCACAGCGAGTCAGATAAGACTGAGTGACTGAACTGAACTGAACTGATGATTTCTGTTGGTCCTGTTATTATGGTTTCTTCTTCATTCTTGTCCTTTCTTTAGGCTTGCAAGAATAAAATTCACCAATGTGAAATCAATGTTCACAATACACAGGGCCCAGCATGGGCTGGAGGGTCTGGGTCTATGGACTGACTGTCATTGGCCTTGAGCTCCACTACCGTAATTCACTCTTGACCCTGACTGGGGAGGCCTCTTTGGGCCCATGCTATCAATCACCTAGCACTTTGAGCCAGGGACCAACATTTCCATCCTGTGGGGGAGAGCTGGAACCTCCGGATCTGCATTCATTTAATACAATATAAATCTGATCATGTCTGTTGTCTATCAACAGATGAATTTCACCACGTTTCTCAATTTCTGCTTCCAGAAAAGAAAATGTAACTTTGATAGTTACAAGACCATGCTCTTATCTAGAGATCTCTGTTCCTTTGCAGAGACCCCTGGGAAGAGACCTCCAACCTGCTTGGTGCGCACTTCCCCTGAATGCCACCATGAGTCTGACAACAGAAGACAAAAGGATCTGGTTTGGACGAGAATGTCTCCTGTGCTGTTTAACTTTATGGCCAATAAATGTTCCTGGAGCCCAGCCGCAGAGATGGATCACACATACGTTTAGCTTTAACCTGCAAGCTGTTGAGGGCAAAAGAGCAGAGGAAATTCAATTCCAGGCTCTGGTTGTTCCTGATCAGACTTGACGTGTGTGCCTGAACAATAAGATTTGTGACCTCAGCAGAATAAATATAAACCTAATTCCAATTAGCATGTATAAATAGTTGTGCTCCAAGTACTTGGTCTCCACTTTGGACCTTCCAACACGGGGGAAGGGATGGAGTATAGGCTTTGGAGCCTAGTAGATCCAGGATCTTAGTTTCATCTCTCTCATCACTTAGGAGCTCCCTTGGGTACGTTCCTTCACCTAGCTAAAATTTACTTTCTTAACCTTAAAAATGAGGATAACAATAGTCCCTGTCCTATAACCTTGTTGTAAGTATTAAATGAGGGCAGGGCATGCGATGTGCTTCATGCAGGATCTAGAGTTTTTAATAAGAAAATAATAATAATATCTACTATTAATAATAGTAAAAATATTAAAAGAATGCTATAATCTTTTGCAACTAATAACAAATATCCTATAATGATGCATTTTATCTACCCGCCTGGCCTTTAATAAAAAGAATACTACTAATAAGCCTTTTTTACCAGTATCCTCATTATCAAGGGCTAAGAAGAGAGATCAAATACATCATTACACACATGACTTCCAAGGACTTAAAAGAAGTTCACAGACACAAAGGCTTTCTGACTCCTATGCTGATATTTTTCCTCTTTTGTGTTTTCTCGGGACAAAGGCATAGAGTCTGTGTCATATCTTGTTTGTATGAGAGCATGAAATGTATTTTCTTTTTCACCCATATATCACCCTAAATTGTAATTAAGCCACATCATGCTAAGAGCACCTAATATACAGTTATGTGTGAAATAGGTATGGAAAGACACAAACTAATTTGAGCTCATTTTCAGAAATCAGAGCGGGTATCATTATTGCCACTTTGCAAAGGAGCTCAGAGATTTCCTAGGCGAGCAGAGCCTGTGAAGACTGACTCCAGTTCTTTTCAGACCCAGAGGTAAAACCTAAGGCTTGAACTTAAACGTGTTTCTCAGTCTTTTCATCTATATTAAAAAATAAATAAATAAAACAGGCAAGCGAGGAAACAAAACACTAGACTTTTTTCAGAGACATAGGCAGAAAACCATTTATTTTAATGGGGGAAGGACCTATGGATTCTTCCCAAGGGAGAGGACCTGTTGCCTTAGGGGTTGTTGTTGTTTAGGTGCTGAGTCATGACCTGATTCTTTTGTGACCCCGTGGACTGTAGCCCGCCAGGCTCCTCTATCCATGAAATTTCCCAGGCAAGACTACTGGAGTGGATTGCCATCTCTTCTCCATGGGATCTTCCCGACCCAAGGATCAGACCAGTGTCTCTTGCATCTCCTGCGTTGGCAGACAGATTCTTTACCCCCGAGCAACCTGGGAAGCCCATGCATTAGGGGTTAGACACAGGTTGTTACAATCATCCAGAACAATTCTAATTTAGTGTACTTGGGAACAATCAAAATGAAAATAGTAATTAATGATAGAAGTTATAGTAGTAATGGAAATATAGCGGTGATAGTAGATAATTTCTTAGATATTTTCTGTGATGTGTGTGTTCAGTCACTTCAGTCGTGTCCTGCTCTTTGTGACCCCATGGACTGTAGCCCACCAGGCTCCTCTGACCATGGGATTCTCCAGGCAAGAATACTGGGAATGGGTTGCCACGCCCTCCTCCAGGGGATCTTCCTGACCCAGGGATTGAACCCGAGTCTCCTGCATCTCCTGCACTGCAGGCAGACTCTTTACCCACCGAGCCACCTGGGAAGCCAATTTTCTGTGTTACGCACTTTACAAAGCACTACATTCTCCATCACATTTAAACTTTACAAGAAACCTATTATACAGGAGTTTTTATTCTATTATCCTAATTTTACATATGTGAAAACAGATTCAGAGTTAAGTAAATACCCAGGGTCATTTTAATTCTTAGAGAAATATTTATGGAGTATCATAATATGATTCACGGGAAGATCCTGGCCAGAAATTGGGTGTATAGACTTTAATACAATAGTCAATAATCTTCTTCTTGGAGCTTTCATTTTGGCAAGACAGGCAAAGGGCAGACAAAATAAATAAAACATATAGTATGATAAACGTAATAAGGAGAAAAATAACGCAGAAATGCAGGTTAGAAAGTGTCAGGGATATTGTCATGTTAGTTGAGTGATCAGGAAAGGCCCAAATAAAAAGTTGATATTTGACTAGAAACCTGAAAAACTAAGGCAGTCAACTGCACAAACAGCTGGAGGAAGAACATTTCAGGAAGTGGAAAATGCCCCAAAGTTGGGAGAACGTTAAGAGCGTTTGAAGAGCATCCAGGGCCCAGTGTGATGAGAATGAACTCATGAGATCAGAAAGAGGATAGAGGGTCAGATAAATCAGTAAGTAAGGTAGGAAGTCTTTTAAAAGTTTTGAGTGGAGAAATAATAATTTGGCTTCTTTTCCTTTTTTAATATTAATTTTTTTTTAAAATTGGAGTAGAGTCGCTTCCTGGCTCAGAGGGTAAAGCGTCTGGCTGCACTGCGGGAGACCCGGGTTTGATCCTGGGTTGGGAAGATTCCCTGGAGAAGGAAATGGCAACCCACTCCAGTGTTCTTGCCTGGAGAATCCCATGGACAGAGCAGCCTGGTGGGCTACAGTCCATGGGATCACAAAGAGTTGGACAGGACTGAGCGACCTCACTTCAGTTACAGTTGCTTTACAACGCTGTGTTAGTTCCCGCTGTACCGTGAAGTGAATCGGCCATGTGTATCCATATAGCCCCTCCCTCTTGGACCTCCCTCCAACGCCCCAGCCCCCACCCCAGCTCTGGGGGTCATCACAGAGCACCGAGCTGAGCTGAGCTCCTTGTCCCACACAGCAGATGTCCACTAGGCATCTATTTTACACGTGATAGTGTATATATGTCTATTCCAACTCTCAGTTCACCCCACCCTTTTCTTTGTCCTCACCCTCCGTCTTCGCACGTCCATTCTCTGCACCTGTGTTTCTACCCCTGCCCTGCAAATAGATTCATCTGTGCCATTTTTCTCTTTGTTTTTCTCTTTCTGACTTACTTCACTCTGGATGATAGACTCTAGTCCATCCATGTCTCTACAAGCGCACCAAAAATAATTAAAAATTTATAGAAAAGTTGCAAAGCTAGCACACAGCGTTCCCAAATACCATTCTCCTAGTTCCTCTGATGTTAACATCTTACCTAACAATGGTACATTTGTCAAGACCAAGACATTAATATTGGCACCCTATTACTCCATAAATTATAGACTTGAACTAGATTCTCCCATGAATGTTCTTCTTCTGTTCCAGGATTCATTCCAGGATTTCATGTTGCCTTTAGTCATCAAGTCCCCTTAGTCTTCCCTAACCTGTGACAGTTTCTCAGATTTATCTTGTCTCTCCTGACATTGAGAGTTTTGAAGAGCATTGGTAATATTTCTTGTAGAACATCCTTCAACTTGGAATTGTCCAGTTTTTCCTCTGGGATTGTTACTTTGGGGGAAGAATGTCACAGAGCAAACCGCTCTTCACATCGTGATGTATCAGTGGGTAGATGACATCTACATGACTTCTGACTTGGTGACATGAGTTTTGATTCCTGTTTAAGGTGGTGTCCTCCAGGTTTCTCTACTGTAAAGTTATGATGTGTCTATTTCCCTACTCCATTTTTTGGAATTGAGTCAGTAAGCCCAGCCCATGCTCAAAGCAGTGGGTGTATTCATTTACACCTCCCTGACCTCCTTTTTCGGAGAAGGCAATGGCACCCCCACTCCAGCGCTCTTGCCTCGAAAATCCCATGGATGGAGGAGCCTCGTGGGCTGCAGCCCATGGGGTCGCGGAGTGTTGGACACAACTAAGCAACTTCACTTTCAGTTTTCACTTTCGTGCATTGGAGAAGGAAATGGCAACCCACTCCAGTGTTCTTGCCTGGAGAATCCCAGGGACGGCGGAGCCTGGTGGGCTGCCGTCTATGGGGTCGCACAGAGTGGGGCACGACTGAAGTGACTTAGCAGCAGCAGCAGACCTCCTTTTCAACAGGTGGTCCTAGCTGAAGTGCCCAGAAAAGTCTGGGAGGGAGATCAGTTAGGACTCGGTTGCACAAATCCAGCAGGAGATGCTGACGGCTTGGGCTAGGGTAGCAGCGGTGGAGGTGGTAGGATGTTGGTTTCTGTGTATATTTTATAGGTACACCTGAATACGATTTACTGACAGATTGCTTGTGGAATGTAGAGAAGAGCTGAGGATGACAACAAGCACCTAGGAAAACAGAGGTGCCTTTGCTGAGATGAGAAACAGTGTAAGGTGAGATGGTCACGTTGCTATAAGTGAAGGAGGCATGAAGATGTAAGTCTGGTTCTCCCTGTCTCCAAAGTCCAAACTCACCTCCTGTGTTAACCCCATTACTCTATTTTCACTTTCATCATCTGGGAAGTATCTGCAGACAGAAATTACAATAAAATTCCGAAGTATTATTCTTGCGAGCTTACTCGACTCCTCTCCTTTTGTAGCTGGTTCTCCCTCCAGGGGTCCAGCAGGTGTGTTTCACTAGCTCAGTGGTTCCTCGGCAGCTTGCCAATAGCAATACTTGGTATGGGTAGCACTTGGGGCCAGCCATCTCCTATTATGGTCATCATGATCTTTTATTGGATTCCTTTATCATCTCGCTGCAAATGCTGGCTTCTTCCCTCCTAATTAAAACAGCCACTTTTTTTTTTTTTTTTTATTATCAATGACAAGATTCTCCAATAACAGATATCCTAAAGTGGTCCAAATTGGTCAAGGTTAAGGAGATGCTCTATGATATTTGGCACTGAAAAATGATGCTGTTTAGAGATGTTTGGCCACATTGGACACACTGATTTAAACAACCTAAATGGAAAAGAACTCAGATATCTGACAGCTCCTCTCCTTTTTTGCCTCTTTTGTTGATATTGCTGGGAACTCTGCAGTAGAATTGAAGCCAGAACCATATGGAGAGGGGGTCAGCTGAACCTGGCTGTAGAAACATAGATTTGAGGTATTGTTTTCAGCAAATCATGGGAACATGCTGGTGGTTATCTACCTGCTAAAAATATTTTGTCATTATAGTTAGAATAATATCCAAAGTTCTTGTTATGGAGAAGTCCTAAGGGATCCAGCCCCTTTCTACCTGTTCATTCTTAGTGTTCCGGAGAAGCCAACCTCTGCCCTGACACTCTCAGTTTTAGCTGAATCCTCTTGTCCTTTGCATTTGTACCATTTGCATTAAGTCTTCTTTCTTTGGTTTTTGCCTGACCCATTGATTTATACTTTTTTACATCTCAGGTAAAAGTTTACCTTTCCAGAGGGGGCTTCTTCCACTTACAGTTCTAAAAACAGGACCCATCTGTTATTCTTTCTTAGAGCAAATACTTCTCTTCACCACTTTCTAGCACAGAATACTGTTCATTGCAGGTCCTGCACTTTGAATAATCTGAAATGATTGTGTATTTCCTCACTTGCCTGATTATTTTTTGACTCCCTCTGCAGGACTAAAAACTCTTTCATGGCAGAGGTATTATTTTCTTTTTACTCTGCGGTATCCTCAACAACTGGACGAATGCCTTGATTACTAGTGATCAACCAGTATTTGTTAAGTGAATACATTAGGTGTTCTGAGGAGTTCCTAAAAACAGATTATGAACAATTCACTTCATCACCTTCAACAGGAATATGTGGGAAAATATATCCAAGGGTAAATAAACTATGGGGGACCATTTTTTTTTAAAGGAAGCATTTTTTTATTTAAAGAAGTCACAATCTGGGGACCTCCCTGACTGTTCAGTGGTCAAGACTCTGTACTTCAAAGTCCAGGGAGGATGGGTTCAACCCCTGGTTGGAGAAGTAAGATCCCAAGTAAATTAGTAATAGTAATAATGTCACAATCTCAATACCCTAATACAAATATTTTCCTACTTTTGCATATTTTCTTCTGTTGTTGAAACAGACAATTCATTCTACGTAAATTGCAACTGCTCTGTTGATATAATATTAAATTTTATATTCTCATTTTTGTCATTTTACCATAAACATTTTCTGTACATTAACTTTTTTTTTAAGCTTTCAATTTTGCATTTGAGCATAACTAATTAGCAATATTGTGAAAGTTTCGTGGACAGCAAAGGGACTCAGCCCTTCATATACACGGAACCATTCTCCCCCAGAGTGCCCTCCCATCCAGGCTGCCATATAACGTTGAACAGAGTTCTGTGTGCTACAGAGTAGGTCCTCGTTGGTTATCCATTTTAAACATAGCAGTGTGTACATGGCCCTCCCAAACTCCCTAACTATCTCTTCCCCCCAGCCCTTATGGGGAAACCTTTTGTTATGAGGATTCAAATAGCCGTTTTGAACTGTTTAAGAAAGAGCAGCTACAGTGGGGTGCAGTACAACGTGCATGAGGGGAACCCAGCAGAATAAGATCAGAAGCAGACATCTGAGCTGAGTTAGTAAATTTCTTCCAGGAGGCAGCAGCCCTGTGGCAGGCCGCCTCAGTTCCATGGTTCCAATTAGTTTCCATGGACTGACTTTCTGCCACATATCAAGTACCCCAAGAACTCCAAGTTGTTTTACCATGCAGTCCCCCAAGGAGTTGTCAACAAATAGAGAAGGAGGGATGGGAGCGCATTTTGGAAGTCAACTATCTTTAAAAGTTCATTTATTTGTTCCCATTTCAGTCTCTTATGAGCAATAGCAGAAACCTCTAAATGGGTATTTGATTTTTAAAGATGGAAAGTAAATGGGAATCTGGGCATCTCAAATTGGGTTTGAGTCTGATGCCTAAAATAATAATGGAAAAGTATATAAAAAGACTCGTGTCTTCTGGGAAAGGGTGCTCTCCTTATAAAAGGGGATCCTGAAACTAATGTCATTTGGTCCGTTTACAAGCTACAGCATTTGGTATTTAAGACTTTGGACTGTGTCCTTTTGGTCAGAGTCCTCAGTGTTTGGATGTGTATCAAACCAGATAAATGTGGGCCATGGAGCTGGTGTTCAGGTGTAATTCTTGAATATAGTCTCTGGATCCAAAATCTGTTTAACCTTGGCAAGAGGCAAAGCTAGTCCAAATTCAGGGGCAGATGTGGGCACTGAGGGAGTTTTGTGAGCTGGGCTACATCTCCCAGTCCATGCTGGAAGAATCAGGGAGATGCAGGAAGGGAAAAACAGATTTGATGTTCCTGGGCACAATTCAGATTCTCTAAAGGGCTAAGATGCTTTAAGATTTGAGCATAAACAAGCCAAAAGAGGAGATGGCTTTAGCAAGAAAACTTGTACTGAGGATTAGAAGCAATTAACAGGTTACTTTACCCTATATCCATAGAGCAAACACCATGTCAGGTTTATTTCCCTGCTTGTGGTTTTCGCTTTTTTCTTCTTTTGCTCTTTTTATTTCTTTTCTCTTCTTTAAAAAAAAATTTCTCATTGTAAAGCAAGTATACCGAATAAAAATTTAATTAATAAAAGAAAAACTCTGTTTGATGTTCAGTCTCTCCTAGAGGAGGGACCCTGGTTTTTCAAATTTTAGATTTGTCTAAAATTTGTCATGTACCACTCTTTAACACTTTCTCCCAGTGCAGTGCCTAGTGAAGAGTGAACTGTAGAAGAAAGCTGGTTCTCTCTCCTTTCCATCTGACCTGGCACAAAATGCACCCTTGTTTCCTTGCATTTTACGTTCTGCTTTCCTTCCAACCCCAAAGATGTTTTTATGGCATGGCCACTAAGGGGTTAACGACTGCCAAAAACATAACTATTCTTAAAGAGCAAAGCGATGGAAATGGAGACCAGGCGGCTACCTTTGGAATGATGTTGTACTGACTTGTAAAACTATTTGGCCGTGGACTTTATGATGGTGGAGTCAGGGATTACAGAAAAACAATGTAGCATTTCATCCCAGGTCTGTCCAGCACGTTCTGCCTTCCAGAGATACCCCACTGCCTTCTTCCCAGTGTTTTCTTCAAGGACATATAGGACTTGTTTTGAGAGGTGCTGGAAGGGCTGGCAAGCAGGCAGGGAGGCTCTGACCTGACTGGAAAATTCTGTCTCCCTGACTGTGGGAGCTGATAATATTGCCCCTGTCCTGCTGGAGATAGTAGGTTAGTTTCAGATTGCTGCGTACCGTGTCAGGGGTTAGAACACACGGAGAAAAAATAAATCTAATCTTCAGACACAGTTGTTCTTTCCTCAATCTACCACATCTACCAGGGAAATCAGGTCTGGCAGCTCAAGTGCCCGAGAGCAGCACAACGTGTACTTTCTGCCTTTCCACAAATTAGACTCTGGGAGACACGGCGAGAGGAAGAAAAGGAGGAACAGAGGAAAAAGCAGCAGAAGAGAAAGGCAAGGGTGAGAAGTCTGGGGCAAGGGACCAGACAGAATCGAAGGTTCCCCCTCCGCATGTCCAACCCCCATTCTTTGAATATGTGTACAAATAGTTAAATAGTTCAGACACATTGACAATATTGTCTCGACAGCTGAACTTGGTTTGGAGTCTCCTTTAGAGGATAGCAGAGTCGTTTTAGTCTGCCTCTTTGCTTCTGAGACGAGAAAATTAACACAGTAAGAGAAGCGGCTGTGCATATATTATCAGAGCCCCTTCTCCTGGCAGGGGTTAGAAGAGATTAGAGTTTGTTAACACGTGTGGCTTTTTGAAATAAGGTGTATCTTTCAAGGGATACTTTTAATTTGCACTTTGCTGCCGGCGTGTAGTTAGGAGAGGGGACAGTCATATGGTGCGTTAATTCCTGTCACCCAGGACTGGCCCACCTACCCCCAGGCATGGCTGGAACTGGGGACCCACAGGAGCGAGAGGAACTGAGGCTTCTTACTTGGCCACGTGTCTGGCTGGAACACTGCCCACCACCCACCACCCAAGACTTGGGTACCATCTTGGTCTCCATCCTTGTCAGGGAGTGACTTCCCTTCCAACCTGCCTTGGCCCTTTGAAGCAGTGCTCCTGTCATCTCAAATGTGGAAAAGGATTGTATTTGTCAGGCTTCTTCAGAGAAAAAGAATCAACAGTAAATACATATATATATATGCACACACACACTACTTTGTATGTAGTATATATGGAAAAATACTTATACGATATACATATAAAATATAAAATTATATATACATATATAAAAGGAGATTTATTACAAGGGAAGTCCCATGGTCTGCCATCTGTAAGCTGGAGACCCAAGAAAGCTGGAGGCATAATTCTGGTCTGAAGTCAAAATTAATGCAAAAAAAAAAAAAATCCCTATGGTGAATGAGCTATCAAAATTTTTAATAAAAATGGGCTCAGTGTTACCAATTTTTCTTTTGCTTCTGGCTTCAATGCGGCTCAGCTCGGCACTGACCCAGCCAATGCCATTCTGCAGAGAGAGTCCTTTCTCCCTGACGTTGCTTCCTCACCAAGGGAAGAAGAAGAGGCCATAATGTAGCAGCTGGGCCCAGGCCAGAGTGGTGACTTCGGCCTCCAAGCCTGTTGCTGAGACTTTGGTTTAATACGCTGAGTATTATCTCTTCTACTGCTCACCTGCTGGGGTCCTAGTAGAAGTGGTAGTTTAGTCCCTAAGTCATATCTGACTCTTGCAACCCCATGGACTGTAGCTCGCCAGGCTCCTCTGTCCATGGGATTCTCCAGGCAAGAATACCGGAGTGGGTTGCCATTTCCTTCTCCAGGTCCTAGCTCGGTGTAAAAGGAACTAGCCAGTTGGGAATGTTCTCATACCTGGGCAAATGTGCCAAGGTCATCATTTTTTAAAATATAATTTTGTTTATTTATTTATGTATGGCTGCTCTGGGGTCTTCATTGCTTTGTGCAGGCTGTGGCTGGCTAGAGTCCATGGGGACGCAAAGAGTCGGACATGACCGGGAGACTGACATTTCCACTTTTCAGTTGCAGTGAGTGGGGCTGCCCTTCAGTGAGGCTTCTCATTGCAGTGGCTTCTCTTGTTGCAGATCACAGGCTGTAGGGCATGGACTGAGCAGTGGGGCGCCCGGGCTTAGCTGCTCCTCGGCACGTGGGATCTTCCCGGATCAGGGGTCAAACCCGTGTCTCCTGCATTGGCAGGTGAATTCTTTACCACTGAGCCAGCTGGGAAGCCCTAAGGTCATCATTTGAGAAGCCTGCTCAGCTGTCTTGGAGTCAGGACCACTTCCTTTGTAGGACTTTAGGGGGTGGCCATGAATAAGACTCCATGTCCTGCAGGTCTGTTCTCTGGGACAATGGTTGGGGATCTGAGGACAGCATTTCATGGAGCCTGGTGGATACTTTGTCCTCTTTGCATCCTAGGTGGGGCTCTGGCCCTTAACACCTAATTGCACTTCTGTCAGTCAGACTTCCCTCTGGTACATGATTTGAAACTCTCTCAAGTTAAACTGTAAATGATTAATAATCTATAAGTACTTCTGTGCAATAGTACTAGCTTGAGTCTTTGATCTTTGCTAACAGAAATAGTGCAACAATAGATACCAGGCAAGATGGAAGGGAGGCAAAAATAGCAGTGTTTTCTGCTGGTGTGAAAGCCAAGCCATAATATTCTGATTCAATTCAGTTCAGTCACTCAGTTGTATCCAACTCTTTGTGACCCCATAGACTACAGTACACCAAGCCTCCCTGTCCATCACCAACTCTTGGAGCTTGCTCAAACTCACATCCTTCGAGTCGGTGATGCCATCCAACCATCTCATCCTCTGTCATCCCCTTCTCCTCCTGCCTTCAATCTTCCCCAGCATCAGTGTCTTTCCCAGTGAGTCAGTTCTTCACATCAGGTGGCCAAAGTATTGGAATTTCAGCTTCAGCATCAATCTTTCCAATGAATATTCAGGACTGATTTCCTTTACAGCTGACTGGTTGGACCTCCTTGCAGTACAAGGGACTCTCAAGAGTCTTCTCCAACACCACAGGTCAAAAGCATCAATTCTTCAGCACTCAGCTTTCTTTATAGTCCAACTCTCACATCCATACATGGCTATTGGAAAAACCATAGCTTTGACTCGACAGACCTTTGATGGCAAAGTAATGTCTCTGCTTTTTAATATGCTGTCTAGGTTGGTCATAACTTTCCTTCCAAGGAGCAAGCATCTTTTAATTTCATGGTTGCAGTTACCATCTGCTGTGATTTTGCAGCCCAAGAAAATAGTCTCTCACTGTTTCCATTGTTTGGCCATCTGTTTGCTATGAAGTGATGGAACCGGATGCCATGATCTTGGTTTTCTGAATGTTGCACTTTAAGCCAACATTTTTACTCTGCTCTTTCACTTTCATCAAGAGGCTTTTTAGTTCCTCTTCACTTTTTGCCCTAAGGGTGGTGTCATCTGCATATCTGAGGTTATTGATATTTCTCCTGGCAACCTTGATTCCAGTTTGTGCTTCATCCAGCCTGGCATTTTGCATGATGTACTCTGCTTATAAGTTAAATAAGCAGGGTGACAATGAACAGCTTTGATACACTCCTTTCCCGATTAGGAACCAGTCTGTTGTTCCATGTTCAGTTCTGACTGCTATTTCTTGACCTGTATACAGATTTCTCAGCAGGCAGATCAGGTGATCTGGTATTCCCATCTCTTGAAGAATTTTCCACAGTTTATTGCGATCCACACAGTCACAGGCTTTGGTGTAGTCAATAAAGCAGAAATAGATGTTTTTCTGGAACTGTCTTGGTTTTTTGATGATCCAACAGATGTTGGCAATTTGATCTCTGGTTCCTCTGCCATTTCTAAACCTACTTTGAACATCTGGAAGTTCACAGTTCGTATACTGTTGAAGCCTGGCTTGGAGAATTTTGAGCATTACTTTGCTAGCGTGTAAGATGAGTCCAATTGTGTGGTAGTTTGAGCATTCTTTGGCATTACCTTTCTTTGGGGTTGGAGTGAAAACTGACCTTTTCCTGTCCTGTGGCCACTGCTGAGTTTTCCAAATTTGCTGGCATATTGAGTGAAGCACTTTCACAGCATCATCTTTTAGGATTTGAAGTAGCTCAACTGGAATTCCATCACCTCCACTAACTTTGTTCGTAGTGATGATTCCTAAGGCCCACTTGACTTCACATTCCGGGATCTCTGGCTCTAGGTGAGTAATCACACTATCTTTATTATCTGGGTTATGAAGATCTATTTTGTATAGCTCTTCTGTGTATTCTTGCCACCTCTTCTTAATATCTTCCGCTTCTGTTAGGTCCATACCATTTTTGTCCTTTGTTGTGCCCATCTTTGCGTGAAATGTTCCCTTGGTATCTCTAATTTTCTTGAAGAGATCTCTAGTCTTTCCCATTCTATTGTTTTCCTCTATTTCTTTGCACTGATCACTGAGGAAGGCTTTCTTATCTCTCCTTGCTATTCTTTGGAACTCTGCATTCAAATGGGTATTTCTCTCCTTTTCTCCTTTGCCTGTAGGTTCTCTTCTTTTCTCAGCTATTTGTAAAGCCTCAGTCAGACGACCATTTTGCCTTTTTACATTTCTTTTTCTTGGGGATGGTCTTGATCCCTGCCTCCTGTACAATGTCACGAACCTCTGTGCATAGTTCTTCAGGCACTCTGTCTCTCAGATCTAATCCCTTGAATCTATTTCTCAATTTCACTGTATAATTGTAAGGGATTTGATTTAGGTTATACCTGAATGACCTAGTTTTTTTCCTTACTTTCTTCAATTTAAATCTGAATTTGGCAATAAGGAGTTCATGATCTAAGCCACAGTCAGCTCCTGGTCTTGGTTTTGCTGACTGTATAGAGATTCTCCATTTTTGGCTGCAAAGAATATAACCAATCTGATTTTGGTGTTGACCATCTGGTGAAGTCCATGTGTAGAATTGTCTCTTGCGTTGTTGAAAGAGGGTGTTTTCTATGACCACTGCGCTTACTTGGCAAAACTCTGTTAGCCTTTGCCCTGCTTCAATTTTTCTCCAAGGCCAAATTTTCCTATTACTCCAGGTATCTCTTGACTTCCTACTTTTGCATTCCAGTCCCCTATAATGAAAAGGACATCTTTTTTGGGTGTTAGTTCTAGAAGGTCTTAGAGGTCTTCATAGAACTGTTTAACCTCAGCTTCTTCAGCATTACTGGTTGGGGTACAGACTTGGATTACTGTGATATTGAATGGTTTGCCTTGGAAACGAACAGAGATAATTCTGTCATTTTTGAGACTGCATTTATTCTGA
This sequence comes from Muntiacus reevesi, assembly GCF_963930625.1. Taxonomy (NCBI): domain Eukaryota; kingdom Metazoa; phylum Chordata; class Mammalia; order Artiodactyla; family Cervidae; genus Muntiacus; species Muntiacus reevesi. Next base: position 70,638,416 of record NC_089258.1, read on the forward strand.
TTAGTTGACTTTTTTTTTTTTTTTTTTTTAAAGATGCAAGCTCCCATGCCATTTGGGACTTGGTTAGCTCTCCTCAATGTTTTCCATAAGAATATATTTGACAGGGACTCAGTTAAGTTCAGTTCAGTTGCTCAGTCATGTCCAACTCTTTGCAACCTTAAGAACTGCAGCACACCAGTCTTCCCTGTCCACCAGCAACTCCTGGAGTTACTCAAACTCATGTCCATAGAGTCAGTGATGCCATTCAACCATCTCATCCTCTGTCATCCCGTTCTCGTCCCACCTTCAGTCTTTCCCAGCATCAGGGTCTTTTCCAATGAGTCAGTTCTTCGCATCAGGTGGCCAGACTCTAAAACTTTAGCCACCTGATGTGAAGAGCTGACTCATTGGAAAAGACTCTGATGCTGGGAAAGATTGAGGGCAGGAGGAGAAGGGGACAACAGAGGATGAGATGGTTGGATGGCATCACCGACTTGATGGACATGAGTTTGAGTAAACTCCGGGAATTGGTGAGGGACAGGGAGACCTGGCCTGCTGCTGTCCATGGGGTCATAAAGAGTTGGACGTGACTGACTAACTGAACTGAACTGCACTGATTGTTGTTGATAACAGTAAATCAAGTGTGTTTTTTTTTTAATTTATTTTTCTATTGGAATATAATTGCTTTACAATGTTGTGATACCTTCTGCTGAACAACAAAGTGAATCAACTATAAATATTACATTTATCTCCCCTCCCTGCTGGATCTCCCTTCCACCCCCATCTCACCCTTCTAGGTCATCACAGAGCCCCAAGCTGAGCTCCCTGGGTTATATAGCAGTTTCCCACTAGCTATCTATATTGTACATGGTGGTGTAAATGTATCAATCTCCCAGGTCATCTCACCCTCCCTTTACAATAGCCAGGTCATGGAAGCAACCTATATGTCCAACAACAGGTGAATGGATAAAGAAGATGTGGTATATATACACAATAGAATATTAGCCACTAAAAGGAACAACATGGGGTCATTTATAGAGACATGGATGGACTTATAATCTGTAACGCAGAGTGAAGTAAGTCAGAAAGAGAAAAATAAATATTGTGCATTAAGCCATAAATGTGCAATCTAGAAAGGCAAGTGTTTTGCAAATTATGAATTATCTCACAGGTTCATCCAGCCTTTGAAGTAACTCTGTGAGATAAGAAACGTCATTCCTGTTCTGTTGATGAGAAACCTGAAGTTCAGAAAGAATAAGTTATTTGCTCATTTATTCATACAGTGTATCTCCAAGTGGTAGAATTGAGACTCAAACCAAGGTCAGCCAGCTACACATTCCTGACTCGTTAAGGCTGAGACTTCTTCAAAACCACACTCTGAGAGCACTTATGCCCACAGTGTCCCAGCTCAAGCTAGAAAGCTCTTAGGGATAACTCTTTCTTTAGAGTGTGGCCCATTGAGACAGGAATGGTCCAAGAATACCGTGTGTCAAGTGGGGTTTCCTCATGGAGACTTCAGCTTTATCGAGCATGTTGGAATATCTGCATAGATTTCTTTCCTCTGGCAGTCCTGGAGAGTGGTATTTCTGTAGGGAAGACAGCATATCAGACTCCAGAGAATGAGTCTATTGAGACTCTGCTCTTGAGGGGTGTGTGTATATGTCAGTCAGTCGTGTCTGACTCTTGTGACCCCACAGACTGTAGCCCACCAGGCTCCTCTGTCCATGGGATTTCCCAGGTTAGAATACTGGAGTGGGTTGCCATTTCTTTCTCCAGAGGATCTTCCCGACCCAGGGATCGAACCTGGGTCTCCTGCACTGTAGGTGGATTCTTTACCATCTGAGCCACCAGGGAAGTCACTCTTGAGGTACTTTTCTATATTCAGTTTCCAAGTCTGCTGAGGCTGACCCTTAGGAGCCTTGGAAATTCCTACAAAGCTGGAATCACGCTATCTTCTTACCTGGGCAGCAGCAGATGCCTCATGTGTATTCAGCAAAAGGCAGAGCGAAGGGGAAATGTCTTCCAGACTTTGGTTAATAGGTCAATTAGCTCATATTTGGGGAGACATGGCTTCCCTTCAGTATTTATCTATCTGTGAGCGTTAACAAGCTAAATCGTTATGGGAATACACAACCATGATGAGTGACTCCGACTCAGAGGTGACCTGATATTTTCTTTCTTGGAGACATTATTTGCTGGCTTTGGTTTTCTTGTGATCTCACAGAAACACATTTCTTCTGCAATCCCTTCTTTGAGGAAATAGTATGTCAGACCCAGAATCTGGCACCAAAGCAAAGATTCCTTTTACTGTCTGCATTCTGATGCTTGCCAGAGCAGTAAAACTGGGACCGGATTGCAAGTTTCTGCAAAGGGAGAAGAGGGAAAACCAGAAGAAAACAGACAGTATTCCTGCTTAAAAATAAACTAGCTGGTGGTGAACTTCTCTGGCCATCCAGTGGTTAAGAATCAGCCTGCCAATGCAGGGGACACACGTTCGATCCCTAGTCCGGGAAGATCCCACATGCCTCAGGGCAACTAAGCCAGTATGCCACAACCACTGAACTGGATCTCTAGAGCCCGGGTCCGTCACAAGAAAAGCCACCCCAATGAGAAGCCTGCACGCCACAACTAGAGGATAGCCTGCGTGCAGCAACAAAGGCTCAGCACAACCAAAAATAAATGAAATTTAAAAAGAAAAAGTTTTTTAAAAAGTTAGCTGCTGGTGGTGCAGGGGTTGAGGGGGGGTAGGGGGTGGAGGGTGGAAACAATGACCTCATTCTTCATTCATTGATGATGTCTTTTTACAAACAAAGGAAAAGCATGTCGCCTCCCTAGCACCATATGTAGGTCCATCATCCTCTGAAAGATAATGGTGCTGAGAGGAGGGAAAACTAAGATCAGAGTAAAAAGACAAAAAGTAAGAGACTGGAGTTTTGAATCCTTCTACTTTACAGTAGGTGGAGACACTGTACCTTTAACACAGTTGACACGTAATTTCTTCATATTTTTATTATCCTATGCCTTTCTCCCTCACAGCGTACTTCTTTCTGTAATTATAGATTTTGCCATCACACTCAGCATGTATATGGAGATAGTTATTGAGGGAATTATTTTCTTAATATTTCAAAAGAAAACTGAATTTTAAAAGGCAGAGGGATGTTCTGGAAGCTACATCTCAGTTTAACTAATAAAACCAGCCAACTGGGCTTCTGCCACATTTTCCCATCTTTTTAACTTGCATTGAGTTTCTTCTACTTCAATCCTAATGACACATGAGCAACTTGGGATTTTTTTTTTTTTTTTTGCTTTTTGTTATTGAAAGAAATGGAAAAGTCTTCTCTTCTTATTATCTAAAAGAAAATAATGCTATTTCTCTTCTCTCAGCTGATGATTTGAACTGCTACATCTTGAGAGTGTGTGGACAAGCAAGCATGTGGGTATACACACACACTACATTAAGAGCAGTCACCTTGACCTCTTTCTAAAACATAATTTTCCCCTCTATGTTTAAGTCTTTCTATTTCCTGCTCTTTCTTAGCATTACCTGTCTTCCAGATGTATCTAAACCTTTACACTGGATTCTACACATTTTCTGCTACGAGTAAAAGTGGGCGCTGACTGAGCTTCAGAATCTTCTCCATCTACCTTCCAGCTGCCTAGGTAACGCAGCTCTGCCATGCTAGTTTAGTTTCAGATATTTCTACCCTGTCAACTTACGGGTTATGCTTCTTCAAGACTTGGCAAAGTGTCTGCTTGGTAAGGGAAAAAAAAAAGAGTAGATTGACGTTAACACTCGACACATGCTTTTTGCCAAACACTTGCTTACAACATATGTCATAGCTATTTCCTTTTGTCTTAAAATGCTCAGTCCATTCTTAAAAATATGTTAAAAAATGTTATCTCTGCCTGCTCAAAGAAAGACTGTCTCTGTTAGCATTAGTTGTAAATGGATGAACGGAATCTGTTAAATTTACTAAAGGTCTTTCGGTGTTTTCTATCTTTTGGATCTCTATTACCTTTTTGTTTTCCATTCAGACAGAAGGGCACTGCTTGTGGAAGGCATAATTTAACTCTGAAGAATTTTTCTGGAAGCCTGGCTCCTATAAAAAATTTCTTCCTTTTAATGAACTTGATCAAATTTTAGCCTCAGGATAGGTGCTGGATTGATCTGTCTTTCTCTTTTTCCATCTTATGTCTCTCCTTTCTCCCCCTCTTGCATAATCTTTCTCATTATCAAATTATTTCTATGATTCATGTCTTTTCTTATTCCTTTTCACTGGACAACAAGCATCTTCAACCCACCTGCCAGATCAAGAGAATTCCAGAACCCTTCTAGACACAGTAGAAAAAAATTCAGAGACAGCGATCTCATGGCTCTTTCACCAGTTGGATCACCAGTCAGATCATCAGTAATGTCAGCTCCTTTCCCTCCCTTCCTAGATCCCCGTGAGGACCAAAGGTGTGAGCACACTTTCTGTGCTCACCAAACTGTGCTATGCTTAGTCACTTAGTTGTGTCCAGCTCTTTGCAACCTCATAGACTGTAGCCCGCCAGGCTCCTCTGTCCATGGGGATTCTCCAGGCAAGAATACTGCAGTAAGTTGCCATGCCCTCCCCTAGGGGATCTTCCTGACCCAGGGATCAAACTAGGGTCTCCTGAATTGCAGGTGGATTCTTTATCAGTTGAGATACCAGGCAAGCCCAGTGAGCCCAGCCAAATTGCAAAGTTAAAATGTGGAGCAGAGAAAGGTTTACTGCAAGGACATGCAAGGAGATAGGTGGCTTTTGCTCTAACCCCCCCCCGAGCTTCTGGAAGGGTTTCAGCCAAGCATTTTTAGAAGCTGGATGAGGGAGGCGGGGTCTTGGGTTCTGTGATCAGCTTGTGCACTTTTCTCTGATTAGCTAAAGGTGAGACACAGCAGGTGGTGTCACAGGGGTTAACATTATCAGTCCTAGGGTCCAGGAGGCCTGGGCTATCTGCTCAAGGTCATTAAATAGTTAACATCTTCCGTTTGGTGGGGGATTGTCACATCTGCAAAACAACTCAGGAAATGTACATCAAATACTGTTATCTATTCAACAGGTGCTTCAGAGAGGAGCTAAAGCAGAGGATTTGCAGGAAGACCTCTCCCCACCCCTCTCCCAAGGCCTCAAGGGGTTCTTCTCCCTTACAAAGGCATATGATATATCAGCAAAAGGAATTAGATGTGACCACCATGATTTATTCCTCCTCTGGGCTCTTTTGTTGCTGTTGATTTCATCACTGTCACACTTTCTAGTCACCTCTGCAGCTGCTGAAGTTCCTGGCATTTTCTCTGAGAATATGGTAGGTCTCTAGACTTAACTTCACCAACATACAATAAACATCTGAGTAGCATCGATTTCTTTAACATCCAGAGTTACTAAAAAGTTACTTGGGTTTGCCAAATTTGAAAAATGTAGCTATAACTTTAAATGTGATTTCTTGAAGATTTAAATTAAAAAGTATCTTGATAATTCTAACAACAACAACAACAAAAAAAAACCCTTTAAGCAATTGTAATCAGTGGCATGTTGGAGCAGACTCATAGCAGAGAGAAATAGCAGATAATTAAATTTTCAGGAATTTTGAGAGCAAGTTGTAAAATATTGACATCACTAAAAACTAAATTAGAAATTAGAAAGAAACTATATCAAAAACAGTTGCAATGAAAACTCAAACTCCTTACTTCCTAATTGTTTTACTGTATTTTACTATTATCACTGCTTTCCAGTTTTTAAGGTCTATTTTTCACATATAGTGAAAATGAAAAGTGAAAATGTTAATTGCTCAGTCATGTCCAATTCTTTGCAACTCCGTGGACTGTAGCCCACCAGGATCCTCTGTCCATGGAATTCTCTAGGAATATTGGAGTGGGTTGCCATTCCCTTCTCCAGGGGAACTTCCAGGTCCAGGGATCAAACCCTTGTCTCCTGTTAGACAGGCATTCTTTACCATCTGAGCCACCAGGAAAATACTGTGTAACATTATTAATGACACGTCTCTTCCCAGTTCTGCACTGCGTAAAGTTTTACATTGGTTGCTTGAAATGGATCATTGTACACCTATGGAGATGGCCAAAATTGATAAATGTTACAAATCAGGACTTTTTCCTGAGAGAGTTGCTTGTTTAGCATTTATCATCACACCACTGTATGTGATTATTCCTATTTTAGAGATAAGAAAGCAGAGGCTCAGAGGTTAAATAGTCAATGAATACACGAAGGCATGGTATGTATGTAGGGGTACATTATCCAGGATTGTAGAGGTAACTAACTAGATCAATGTTGTGAAATGGAGTATTTCCTGCCATATCAGTAAACAAGGATGTCATAGCCATCAGCAATTTCAGGCTTCCAAATACGAACTTCTGACCCTGGAGGTTGGTCAAAAGGGAGAGCAAAGCCTGTGATCCTGAAGCTGTTGGCTGCTGCTACTCCCTAAGGTGAATGAGGAAGTAAGGATGTGGAAAACCAAGAAGCCAAGAAACAGGAAGCTGGCCCTAGATAGCTGAGATGCATATGAAAGAGATCATTTCAGTGAGCTCAGAAGCTTGCATCTCCCATATAGAGAAAAGCCCTAAATTCCGTAACTCGAGATATCTGGTTTTCCTTAATTATCAATACTCTTTTGATATTCAGACTACCTGCCTCTTGCTGCAAACTTCTGTACAACCTCAGGCCTCCCCTCACCCCTACCTCTCCCCCCAACCTCCTCTCAAGTGACCCTGATAGGCTCTCTCTCCAGTCCTAAAAATTCCCACCAAATAAACACAACTCTCCATTTCTAGGTTGTGACTATTTTTTAAGTCAACAATGTGAAACTTTGCATTGGTTTTACATGTCAACTCTGATATTGGTATTTAGTGAACAATTGCTCTATGTCAAACACAGTACAAGATGCTCTTATATACCTGGTCCTGAGATGAAGATAACTATTATTGCTCTTATAGATGAGGAAACTGGGGCACAAAATAATTAGATGATTTGTCCAAAACCCTTTTAAAAAATGTTCATTTGTTTATTTTTGGCTACACTGTGTCTCTGTTGCTGCTCATGGGCCTTCTCTAGTTGTGGTGAGTGGGGGCTATCCTCCAGTTGCAGTGCATGGACTTCTCCAGAGAACACCGTTTCGATCCCTAGTCTGGAAGATTCTATATGCCACAGTGCAACTAAGCCCCTGTGCCACAGCTGTTGAGCCCATGGGTACAAAATCTTTTTATCGAGTTCATCTTAGAGTCCATCTCTCTCTGGCCTCAGAATAGATGACCTACACCATCTACTTCAAAACTAATAGGTCCAAATCTTGATGACATGTCCTCTTCAAAGGTTACTTCCATTAGACAGAAAAATGTGCAAAAATATGGGCCAGTCATGCAGAATCTTTAGCATGTATATGTCATTCTAGTGAAGTGCTTTTAGAAATTGGGTCCCCAGTGAAGGAGGGATTGGGAAACTTAGCCCTGTAAGAAAAATCAGCAGGGGAAATATCAGATCACTCCAGTTCTTTGTCCTCAAGCTCTGACCCAGTAATTCTGGGTCATGGGAAAGTGACCTAAAAATATAAAGACCCAAAATTTCATTCAGTTGGGTAAAGTTTAAAATGCGAACACCGCTGCATCTCTGCATGACATTTAGTGTTTCCTTTTTTACTCCTCAGGTCCTTACGTCCTGGGAGAACTCTTTAGGCAGGTTTTTTATGGACATACAAGCTAAATACTTTGACAAGGTAAATAAAACAACAACAACAACAAAACACTTTCACTTTAGCTCATGGGACCCAACTGTTTCAGTTGCTGCACCATGCAGAACTTTAAAGACAAGCACAAACCAGAGGAGACCAGATTCTACATTAATGTTAGGTCTTCAGTTACAAGCTACTTTGGAGAAGAGTCTGCAGAACTCTAAATCTCAGCCTTGGTTCCAAAAAAGAATACATGAGTCAAAGCATCTTTCTTAGAATCGAGGGAGAATGCCACTGGGGAATGGTGGGTTTGTGGGTAAGAGGTCGGGCAACTTTCCATTTTCATGTACTGTTGATAACCTTGCATCTGTTCCTATGTATGTTAAGGGGTCATTTTGATTTCAGAATCTCCTAATGGGATAACATATCCCCTTACAAATACCACTTTATTTTTCTGCTATGAATCAGTTGCATACAATGGTGTGTGGGTACTGTTGCTGTGTAACTGTATTCCAAACCTAGAGGCTTGAATCACTCATTTAATTTTGCTCACGATTTTGTGAGTCAGGAGTTTGCGTAGGCTTGATTGGGCAACTTTCACTTGGGGATCTCCCACACAATTGCAGCCAAATGGCAGTTGGGGCCAGTGTCCTCTAAAGTCTTGGCTGGGTTAGACCTATAACATGGTTCCGTGTGCAGGTAGCAGTGGACGCTGGCTGTTGGCCCATCTGGGGTTGACAACCAGAGCTCTTGTATGTAGTGTCTACAGCATGACAGTCTCAGAATCGTCAAGCATCTCACTTGATCCTTGGCTTCTTCTAGAGTCCATATTCCAGGAGAAGCAAGTGGTTATTGTGTGGCCTCCTGCCGCCTGGTCTCAAAAATCATGTGGTATCCTACCATGTGTAAAATAAACAGCTAGTGGGAAGCGGCTGTGTAGCACAGGAAGCTCATCTTGGTGCTCTGTGCTGACTTAGATGGGTGGGATAGGGTGTTAGGTTGGAAGTCCAAGAGGGAGGGGATATATGTACACATGTAGCTGATTCACGTCATTGTACAGCGGAAATCAACACAACAGTGTAAGCAACTGTATCGCAAAAAAAAAAAAAAAAAAGTCAGTGATATCCTTTCTGAATTCTATTGGTCAAAGCAGTCATAGACCAACTCAGATTCAAGGGAAAGGAGCGTAGACCCTCCCTTCTTCAATAGAGTAGTGTCAAAGGATTTGGAATACAATCAAAATGCAGTTATAGGAATAATAACTGTATCAGTTTGCTGATTGGCTTCCCTGCTGGCTTAGAGGGTAAAGCATCTGCCTACAATGAGGGAAACCCAGGTTTGATCCCTGGGATGGGAAGATGCCCTGGAGAAGGAAATGGCAACCCACTCCAGTACTCTTGCCTGGAAAATCCCATGGGTGGAGGAGCCTGGTAGGCTACAGGCCATGGGGTCGCAAAGAGTCGGATGACTTCACTTTTAAATTTGAATGACTTCACTTTTCAATTTACTGATTATATAGCAATAGCAAAAACAAAAATTTAAAAACAATGAGTCATCTATTTAGCTCAGTATTCTGCAACTAGTAATTTAGACTGGACTCAGCTGGCAGAGTCTTGCGCTCTTTGCTGGGTTTGCTCTTGCATCTGTGGTCAGCGTGCTGGCTCTGACTGATCTCCCTGAGGACTCTGTTTGGGCAGAGTTGACTCTGGTCTGTGTGGACTCAGGTCCTCCAGTTGACTACACTTAGCTCCTTCCCATGGTGGAAAGAAGGTCTAAGTAGTCTTGAGACCTCCTTGCAAAAGTGCCCCCCCCCCCCATCACCTCTGCAAGCCCAATTCCAGGTTGTGGAGAGATAAAGTGAAAGTTGCTCAGCCGTGTCCCACTCTTTGCGACCCCATGGACTATACAGTCCTTGGAATTCTCCAGGCCAGAATACTGGAGTGGAGAAGATCCCTTCTTCAGGGGATCTTCCCAACCCAGGGATTGAACCCAGGTCTCCCGCATTGTAGGCTGACTCTTTACCAGCTGAGCCACAAGGGAAGTCCATGGGGAGACAGAGTCTGTCCTTTAATGGGAGTTGTACAGTCATTTCAAAAGGATCATCTGGATAAGGAGGGGGATAATTGCAGCCATTTAAAAACTAACCTATTACAGCAAGTCATCCTCAGGTAGTGTTTACTTTGCATCAAAGAAATGTTCTAAATATTCTAGATGTATTTGATCTTTAAAGCAATCCTAAATGTGGGTTTTTTATGACATTATCTGTATTTTATAGACAAGAAAATGGAAACACAGAGAACATGTTAATAAGTGATGTACCAAGGTCACAGAGCTAGAAAACAATTAACATAATACTCACGCCCAGGCAGTGTGGCTCTCGAGACCACGGCTGTAACTCCTACGCGGGTAACACAGTCTCTGTTCATAGGGGTGACATTGTGACAGTTAATTGGGGAGGGTTTGTTTCTGTATGCCAACACGAGGGTCAGATACTACTAGCACATGGCATTTCGGTCAGTGCTGGTTCTCTCGACCACGCTCCATGTCCTTTTAAACTGTTTTGTCTTCTAAGTGACATTCAAGTGAATTCAGCGTGTATCATTAAAGGTACAAGGAAATTTTATTACAGACTTGAAAAAGCTAACAGAGGAAGTGCGCACTCCCTGAGTTGGGTGGTAGAATTTGGTGCTTCTTTAGTCTTATTTCGTCATTTATCAAGTGAGGGAGTTAAACTAAGTGATCTGGTTTCATGACATTCTAAAATCTAAGTGCCCTTAGCATCATAGTCATAAGTTGATCTAAAGCTCTTTAAGGATTATCTAGAATAAGGATCACGAATGTACTATGAACAGCAGGATGGTATTTCCAGTTTTTGATTTTCTATACGGGAGTCTCCTCTTATTCATGATTTCAGTTACCCATGATCAACCATGGTCTGAAAATACTAAATGGAAACTCCAGAAATAAACATTTTCTAAGTTTTAAAATGTGGGCCTTTCTAAGTCGTGTGGTGAAATCTTACGGGATCCCACTAGCTCCCGCCCAGACGTGAATCATCGCTTTGTCCAGTGTATCCGACCCTATTAGTCACTCGGTGGGATCATGGATCCAACCCACTGTCGGTATGGCAGTTCTGGTGTTCAAGCGACCCTGATTCTAAACAATGAAGACCCCAGAGACAAGAAGAGTGATGCTGGAAATCTGGTTGTGACAAAGAGAGGCCATAAAGGGCTTCCTCTAAGTGAAAAGATAAAAATTCTTTACTTACTGAGAAAAATGCTTAGAAATTGCATCTTGAGGTTGCTAAGATCTATGTGAAGAATTAATCTTCCATCCATGAAATTGTGAAAAAGGAAAAAGAAATTTGTACTGCTTTTGGGGTAGCACCCCTAACTGCAAGTGACGGCCATGGTGAATGGTAAGGCTTAGTTAAGATGGAGAATTCTACAGGATATTTTGAGAGATACCACATTCACTTAACTTTTATTACAGTACATTGTTACAATTTTACTATCTTAACTATTTATTAGTTATTATTGTTCATCTGTTACTGTGCCTAATTTGCAAATTAAACTATATTATAGGTCTGTATATAGAGGGAAAAAAGTACATAATAGGGCTCAGTACTATCTGGGTTTCAGGCATCCACTGGGAGTCTTAGAATGGATCCCCTGTGGATAAGGGTGGGGACTCCTGTATATTCTTCAAAAATGTCTTAAACCATCTCCTTTTCTAGTTCCTAGAAACACATGTCCTGCTGATAATAAGAAATCAATGATTTCTTTATAAAACGTAGCCCTAGAGAAACAGTATATTTGCATGATGTGTTAATGAATGTTTGGATAGGCATTACAATGATTACTGCTTTAGCAAAATAATAATGATGATAACAATAAAAATAATAATGGGACCATGCAATTAAGAAGAGAGGTACAGGGTTGTCCCTACTGGTCCAAAGGCTGCACTCCCAAATTAGTGGGCCCAGGTTTGATCCCATAGCCAGGGACCTAGATCCCACATACCCACAAAGAAGATCAAAGATCCCACGTACCACAGTTAAGACCCAGCACAACCAAATAAATAAATAGATATTTAGAAAAGAAGAGTGGTACAAAGGAGAAGAGATGAAAAGAGAGGGAAGCGTATGGGAGAAAAATGAGAAAACATGGAGGTAGCTCAAAATGACATCTTTTGGCTTTTCATATAAAGGTTTGGTGAAGCTGACTTCAGAAACAGTCATTGACATGGGGATTGTTTGCCAAGTGCTAGGGGCCATCTCATGCGAAGAGTTGACTCATTGGAAAAGACCCTGATGCTGGGAGGGACTGGGGGCAGGAGGAGAAGGGGACGACAGAGGATGAGATGGCTGGATGGCATCACCGACTCGATGGACATGAGTTTGAGTAAACTCCGGGAGTTGGTGATGGACAGGAGGGCCTGGCGTGCTGCGGTTCATAGGGTCGTAAAGAGTCGGACACGACTGAGCGACTGAACTGAGTGTCCTCTGGGAACTTCCCAGGTGGCTCAGAGGGAAAGAATCTGCCTGCCAGTGCAGGAGACGTGAGTTCAATCCCTGGGTTGGGAAGATCCCTTGGAGGAGGAAACGGCAAGATCCACTCCAGTATCCTTGCCTGGAGAATCCCATGGACTCAAGAGCCTGTCGGGCTGCAGTTCATGGGGTCTCAAAGAGTCAGACATGACTTAGCCACTGAACACATATGCTGTGTCCTCTGCAGAAATGTGGAAAGATACCTGTCCTTCGCAGGTGGGTTTTCTGACTGGTCAAGCTGGACGTACCTTAAGGAAGATCCCAGAGCCTGGAGGACATTGGATGATGCTTTCCATTACCCTTGTCATCTGGAAACAAGAGGCTCAGCATCTCCATCATTTTATAGGTACTTGTTTTAAAGGAAAAGTGCAGAAATGATCTTTTACCTACACAAGTACAGGCAAGATCACAGGGTGAAGTTGTAGAAAGAGCAGTGGTGTCATAGAGAGTGAGGAAAATGTTTGTACAGACTCTTGCCATTTAATCTTGCTGAGCCTTCATTTTCTCATAAGAGGAAAGTAGGTGTTGGATTGGGGTGGGTGGATGGGTGATTGGAAAGATACTGCCCTGGATGAAAAATAAAGTCATTTTCTACAGATGTTCTGATTGTTAAACTGATGACAAAATTCTTGCTTCCTCATTGCTTGCTGCTGTTGCTGCTGCTAAGTCGCTTCAGTCATGTCGGACTCTGTGCGACCTCATGGACTGCAGCCTACAAGTCTCCTCCATCCATGGGATTTTCCAGGCAAGAGTGCTGGAGTGGGTTGCCATTGCCTTCTCCACTTCCTCATTATGGCATTCTAAGCTAATGCAGAACTGCTAACATTATAAACACGTAGAGAAGCGTTAGTCGTTCAGCTGTGTCCCACTCTTTGAGACCCCATGAACTGTAGCCCGCCAGGCTCTTCTGTCCATGGAATTTTCCGGGCAAGAATACTGGAGTGAGTTACCATTTCCTTCTCCAGGAAACATGTAGAAAAGCATGTCTCAACCAGCATGTTTATAATGATCCATTTACAAATTTCAGAAAATTTGCCAGCCTGTATGAGCTGTCGACAGCACATATCAACACAATCCCAAGATGACAGAAATATTCATACCTAGACAAATCAGAAATGTCAAGTTGGTCCAAAGGTGTATAAATAGATACAGGACTTAGTGATTAGGGAATAGGACTTTAATGTCCATGCAGAATAAAAGATGTAGCTGTGGGTCCAGATGAGACCAATTTCTGGAAACAGACATCAGCAAAGAGCTGGGGTCCCTAAGAGCTGCCAGGTTGTTAGCTGAATGAGCAAACATTAAGTCCCAAGAAATGGCATGGATATATCCCCTTTATGTTTTGGGTGAGAGCAACTAACAAATCTCCAATTAAGAACTGAAGTTCAAAGCTCAGCCCATGCCCAGGTATGGAATACCAATTTACACTCCACGGACAGACATGAATTCTAAGCTGATAAATTAAACACGTGAATACTGACCCTGGAAAGAATTCTAAGAGGTGCCCAGTAGAAGCAAAACAAAGTTTCCCTTCAGAGCTTTTGTCTTACAGGAGGAAAAGGATTCACTCAGGAAAGAAACATTTGAGCTGAAGATAAATACTCATTCAAAAATTACACACTCTAAGAGGAAATGAACTATAATGAAGGGATTCAGAAGATACAATGAACGGCAGGATTAGTATTCTAAGAACTTGAGAGAATAAAATAATCTGAAAATATAAAAATTAAAAAATAATAGCAATTTAAAAATAGATAAAAATATAATAAAAGAATGGTCATTAACAATTAGAGAAAATAAAATGTTGGAAGAGAATGTAATAACTAAAATTAAAAGCTCAATAGAGACTTCCACTTCTGGAAAGAGGGAGCAGATGTACTTTCCTTATTCTTTTAAGCACAACTGAAAACCCTGAAAAAATATAGATGATATGTATAATGTAATATAATTTTATTTTAACATGTCATTAAATGATAAATGTCATAATGTTATATATTGTGATAATATTATATATGCTGTGATATTACATATTATGGGGGCTTCCCGGGTGGCTCAGTGGATAAAGAATCTGCCTGCAATGCAGGAGATGCAGGCAGATGTAGGTTTGATCCCTGGGTTAGAAAGATCTCCTGGAGGAGGGCATAGCAATGCACTCCAGTATTCTTGCTTGGAGAATCCCATGGACAGGGGAACCTGGTGGGCTACAGTCTACAGGGTTGCAAAGAGTTGCACATAGCTGAAGCGACTGAGCAGGTATGCACATTATATATTATAGCATATTATACATTGTAGGCATATTATTATTTGTGATTATCTGACACACAAAATATTATACCAGAAGACAACTCTGAAAGATGGAAAAAGTGAGGCAGATGGGTTAGAGTCCTAGGGCTCCAAGGAATGACATATTGGTGAATTCTCTAGGATTTCTTTTTGCCTTCTGTATTCAGACTCAGGGCTGAAGAAATTAGCAACCTGGAAATGTCAATGATTATACACACAAAACTCCATCCAAAGCTTGCTCGCCCAAGTCAAAGGACCAAGAAAGGGGCAGTCTAGCAAGACAGAAAACTGTTAGATGATAACAACTCTGCCCCAGCTAAACACCACACTAACAGAGTGTTCACACCCTCACCCTTTTGCAGTGGCTGAGTGAGGACCCTAGACTTTTACCCTTGTTAAGCTGTGACAAGGAACCTCAATGACTCTCCGTGGTAGTGTCAAAGTTGAATTGGAACTTTCATCTCCACGAGGTAGTAATGATCCTGCCCTCCTTCCCTCATCCCTGATGTCAGCAAAGGCCACATGGGAAAACTTATTCCCAGCACTGATGAGATGCCTCTTTGTCTACACTCTGGGAGTATGCCTAGTGGGTGCCTAGTGGAGATTCAGGCCTTTGACAATCACCAGAGGTAGTAAGACCACTCTTTCCCCTGACCATGTGGTCAGTGGAGGCCACCTCAGGAGCCAGAACTCCTATCCTATCAAGCAAGAATGACAAGTGCCCAGCACAGCTGTCAATGAGAGCTGAGTAGGGAGCTCTGACTTCTAGGACCACTGGCAGTAATGAAGCAACACTTGCCAGTTCCCTTGCTGGAACTGTGTCAGAGGAAACCAGGGAAAACAGAAGGGTTAAATAAGACCCAGAGTCTCATAACATAATATCCCAATCCACAGTTTCAGTAAAAAATCACTGTCCTACCAAGAAACAGAAAAAGGTGAAACCAAATGAAAGCTCCAATACTGTCACCAACGAAGGTTGGCAGCACTAAGATAATAGAGATGTTCGGGTTCTCTGACAAAGATTTGAAAGTCATCAGTATGAAAAATGCATCAGTGATCAATTACAAATAATTTAAATAAGTGAAAAAAGTCTCAGCAAAAAAAAAAAAAGATAGAAATTTTCAGCAAAGAAATAGAAAACATATGAAAAAAAGGAAATTTTAGAACTGAAAAATGTAATCACTTGAAAAAAAAAAAAACACCTGTTCTCAGCAGCAGATCCAATTGCTGTAGAACCATTAGTTGAAAAGATGCTTCTGAACCTTTGTCAGAAATTAAGTGCATTTATTTGTAACAGTCTCTTCCTGAGTTCAGTTAATTTATGTCTCTATCCTTCTGCCAATATAAACATAGTCTTCATGGCTGTAGGTATAAAATATAGCATCTTTAAATTAGAAAGACTTATTCTTCAGACTTTATTTTTATTTTTCAAAATTATTGTAGCTTTTCTAGTTCCTTTTCCTTTTTATGTATATAATTTACAAATATCTTGTCTACATACACATAATGTGTAAATACACACAAGGTGTAAATACACACAGGGTGATGTGTAAATACACATAAATGTGTAAATATGCACAACGTGATGTAAGTAAAATCCAGTGCTGTAAAGAACAATGTGTCATAGGAACCTGGAATGTTAGGTTCATGAATCAAGGTAAATTGGAAGTGGTCAAACAGGAGGTGGCAAGAGTGAACATGACATTGTAGGAATCAGTGAACTAAAATGGACTGGAATGGGTGAATTTAATTCAGATGACCATTATGTCTACTACTGTGGGCAAGAACCCCTTAGAAGAAATGAAGTAGCCTTCATAGTCAACAAAAGAGTCCAAATTGCAGTACTTGGTTGCAATCTCACAAACGACAGAATGGTCTCTGTTCATTTCCAAGGCAAACCTTTCAATACCAGAGTAATCCAAGTCTATGCCCCAACCAGTAATGCTGAAAAAGCTGAAGTTGAACAGTTCTGTGAAGACCTACAAGACCTTCTAGAACTAACACCCTAAAAAGATGTTCTTTTCATCATAGGGGACTGGAATGCAAAAGTAGGAAGTCAAGAGGTACCTGGAGTAACAGGCAAATTTGGCCTTGGAGTACAGAATGAAGCAGGGCAAAGGCTAACAGAGTTTTGCCAAGAGAACTGGTCATAGCAAACACCCTCTTCCAACAACACAGGAGGACTCAACACATGAACAGAACCAGATGGTCAATACTGAAATCAGATTGATTATATTCTTTGCAGCCAAGATGGAGAAGCTCTATACAGTCAGCACAAACAAGACTGGGAGCTGACTGTGGCTCAGACCATGAACTCCTTATTGCCAAATTCAGACTTAAATTGAAGAAAGTAGAGAAAACCACTAGACCATTCAGGTATAACCTAAATCAAATCCTTTATGATTATACAATGGAAGTGAGAAATAGATTTAAGGGATTAGATCTGATAGACAGAGTGCCTGAAGAACTATGGATGGAGGTTTGTGACATTGTACAGGAGGCCGTGATCAAGACCATCTCCAAGAAAAAGGAATCCAAAAAGGCAAATGGTTGTCTAAGGAGGCTTTATAAATAGCTGAGAAAAGAAGAGAAGCTAAAGGCAAAGGAAAAAAGGAGAGATATACCCATTTGAATACAGAGTTCCAAAGAATAGCAAGGAGAGATAAGAAAGACTTCCTCAGCAATCAATGCAAAGAAATAGAAGAAAACAATAGAATGGGAAAGACTAGAGATATCTTTAAGAAAATAAGAAATATCAAAGGAACATTTCATGCAAAGATGGGCACAATAAAGGACATAAATGGTATGGACCTAACAGAAGCAGAAGATATTAAGAAGAGGTGGCAAGAATACACAGAAGAGCTATACAAAAAAGATCTTCGTGACCCAGATAATCATGATGGTGTGATCCCTTGCCTAGAGCTAGACATTCTGGAATGTGAAGTCAAGTGGGCCTTAAGAAGCATCACTATGAACAAAGCTAGTGGAGGTGATGGAATTCCAGTTGAGCTATTTCAAATCCTAAAAGATGATGCTGTGAAAGTGCTGCACTCAATATGCCAGCAAATTTGGAAAACTCAGCAGTGGTCACAGGACAGGAAAAGTTCACTTTTCATTCCAATCCCAAGGAAAGGCAATACCAAAGAATATTCAAACTTCCACACCTTGTACTCATCTCACAAAGCAACAAAGTAATGCTCAAAATTCTCTAAGCCAGGCTTCAACAGTACATGAACCAAGAACTTCCAGATGTTCAAGCTGGATTTAGAAAAGGCGGAGGAACCAGAGAGCAAATTGCCAACATCCACTGGATCATTTAAAAAGAAAGAGAGTTCCAGAAAAACATTTACTTCTGCTTTATTGACTATGTCAAAGCCTTCAACTGTGTGGATCACAATAAACTGTGGAAAATTCTTAAAGACATGGGAATACCAGATTTCTGCCTCCTGAGAAATCTGTTTGCAGGTCAAGAAGCAACAGTTAGAACCAGAAAGAGAACAATGGACTAGTTCTAAATTGGGAAAGGAGTACATCAAAGCTGTTCATTGTCACCCTGCTTATTTAACTTGTATGCAGAGTGCATCATGCAAAATGCCAGGCTGGATGAAGCACAAACTGGAATCAAGGTTGCCAGGAGAAATATCAATAACCTCAGATATGAAGATGATATCACCCTTATGACAGAAATTGAAGAAGAACTAAGGAGCCTCTTGATGAAAGTGAAAGAAGAGAGTGAAAAGTTGGCTTGAAACTCAGCATTCAGAAAACTAAGATCATGGATTCCATTCCCATCAATTCATGGCATATAGATGGGAAACAATGGAAACAGTGAGAGACTTTAGTTTTGGGGGCTCCAAAAGCACTGTAGATGGTGACTGCAGACATGAAATTAAAAGATACTTTCTCCTTGGAAGAAAAGCTATGACCAACCTAAACAGCATATTAAAAGCAGAGACATTACTTTGCCGACAAAGGTCTATCTCGTCAAAGCTGTGGTTTTTCCAGTAGTCATGAATGGATGTGAAAGTTGCACAATAAAGAAAACTGAGCACCAAAGAATTGATGCCTTTGAACTGTGGTGTTGGAGAAAACTTGACAGTCCGTTGGGCTGCAAGGAGATCCAACCAGTCAATCGTAAAGGAAATCAGTCCTGAATACTCATTGGAAGGACTGATACTGAAGTTGAAACTCCAATCCTTTGGCCACCTGATGCGAAGAAGTGACTCATTGGAAAAGACCCTGATGATGGGAAAGACTGAAGGCAGGAGAAGGGGATGACAGTAGATGAGATGGTTGGATGGCATCACTGACTCGATGGATATGAGTTTGCGCAAGCTCTGGGAGTTGGTGATGGACAAGGTAGCCTGGCATGCTGCAGTCATTGTGTCTCAAAGTGTCGGAGTTGACTGAATGACTGAACTGAACACACACACACAAAATTCTGAGATTTTGGTAAGAATTGCATTAAACCTGTCATCAATTTAAGGAAGTTGTCTTCCAGTCATTGAATAGGGCAACTTTTTCCTCTATTTTTATATTATTTGATTACTTTTCTCTGAGTTTTGTGGTTTTAAGCACATAGGTTCTGTAAATGTTTCCTAAGATTTATACATAATTCCTTCATTTTGGGGGGAACAATGATAACTGCTGTCATAATAATGGTATTGATTGTATGTCTGTATACATGTGCTCATGGCTAGTATGTTGGAACTCAGTTGATTTTTTATTGTGCATTATACATTCTTGTTGAGCTCAGTCATTAGTCCTGGAATTTTTTTTTGTAGATTTCTTAAGATTTTCTAATGTATGAAATGGAGATTTTTTTTCCCCAAAAAATGTCTTTTTCATTTGTAAGTACAGCATGTACTTTTACCATCACTTTATTTGAGGAAATATTTAAAGAACATCTATTTTTAAGAGCTTTTCTTTTTTCAGAGTGTTCCTTTTTAAAATAAGCTTTATTTTATAAATAGATGTCTTGATTTTTGAGAAGATTAATAGTTTTTCTTAAGAACTACCCTCTCAGTTACTTTCAAGTAGGCAATACAGTATTATTAACTACAGTCACCATGCTGTACATTATATCCCCATGACTTATTTGTTTAACTAAGAGCTCATATGATTAAGAAGAAAAAGTTCCCCCCACCAATATTCTGTTTCCCTTGAACTCTTTTTTTTTTTTCTTCTGATTTGTGTTAGTGTTTTCATGTATTAGATTTCAATATCTGATGAGCATTGGTTGTCTGTCTGTTTTTAGGAATGTGGTTCTAAAAAGTGTGTTTGAAGTGCTATGTTCACTGATGGGGATCATAAAAGTTGCCAATAAACCAGAATAAAAGTTTCAGAAATAGAGGCAGACATAAGAAAAGGCAGACTATAATTTTTAAAAAAGGATTATTGCTCACCTCTTCTCTGTAGGATTATACAGCTTCACCCATTATGTTAAATTTTTTTTCTTAAATTTATTTGGCTGCACTGGGTCTTAGTTGCAGTCAAGCAAATTAAGATCAAATAAATTTGATCTTCATTGCAGCATGAGATATCTTTTTTTTTTTTTTTTCTTTTTTAGGTTGCAACATGTGGGGTCTAGTTCCCCGATCATTGAACCCTGGCCCCCTGCATTGGGAGCATAAAATGTTAGCCACTGGACCAGCATGGAAGTCTCTCCACCCATTATATTTGACTTGTTTGTTTATTTTTATTCATTGTCCTCTGCCTCAGTGACTCTGAGTATGATCATGTGATATGCCTTGGCCAATGGGATGAGACATGTGTCACATCTGAGCAGAAGATTTGTGTTTGTGTGATTTGACTATGTCAAATGTTTCTCTGCTACCTCCAACAGAAAAGCCTTTCCACAGTTATGGATTCTCCTTCAATCTGGGTTACAGGATAAGAAAATTCATGGGGTGCAGACAAGCCCAGTCCAGCTAGGTAATGACTAGTAGAGCTGAGGTCAATTACAGTCCTAATGACAAAATGGGTGAGCAAGAAATAAGAGCCTTTTCATATATTACTTATGTATTAGGGCTATTTGTTATGATTTGAAAGAAAGCTGCCTAATAAACCAATAGGCTAATCTTAGGCTGTTTTTCTTATTCTATACACTGACCTTGAGGAATCTTATCCAACTAAAATACTGAGGACTCTTAACGTCTATTTGAAACTTTATCTTTCTTTCAAGCTTTAGACCTATATTTCCTTTCGCTAATCATAGCCCAAAAGTCATTCCATTTAAAGAAACTTTTCTAAATCCTTTCTCTTTGTACTTGTCCAGCCAAAGTTACATGTTCCACTCTGTGTTTTAGAAACACCTTTAACACGCCTTTATTTATATTATTTACCTCATTGTAATGCAATCATTGATTTTATATATGCTTTTTGCCACTAGACCAGATCTCCTTGAAAACAGAGACTTATCATTAAAGCCTATAATACAGCTTGTGTCACATAGTCATGTTCATTAAATATTTGCTGAAATAATGTGATGGTAAAAGTAATAATGGATTCAAAAGTTAATATTATCACAGTTTTAGAGAAATCTACATCTCCACATGTTGGAAAACTACTATGAAGCAACAAACATGGCTAAAAATAAGGAAAAAGAGGCACAATTTAAAAATACATTTATTTTCTACTTAGATAAAAGCAGGTCATTTTCAATTAGAGGAGGGGCAGCCCTAAATATTCAGTACAAATATATGAAATTCTATTGATTTTACACCTTTGTTTTAAAATCTACAATTTTATAGTAAGTGCAGAGAATCTTTTTTTTTTTTTTTTTTTTAAGAATAAATGGAAAGAAGGGGCTAAAGAGGAAAGGAATAGTTCACTGACAATCTATCTGTTAGACTGTATGCTACATATTTTTCGTTGTCATATTTCATTCTCTTAAGAACCCTTCATGGGTCTTTTTCAGTTATGGTTTTCTTAGGGTGTATGCCCAGGAGGGGGATTGCTGGATCATATGGTAGCTCTAATTTTAGTTTTTTAAGGAACTTCCATACTATTCTCCCATTGCAGCACTATTCCCAATAGCCAGGACATGGAAGGAACCTAAATATCCATTGACAGATGAATGGATAAAGATGTGGTATATATATAACAGGTGTCTAGTGAGGGGCCACTGTAGGCACACAGAACTCAGCTCGGCGCTCTGCGGCGACCCAGATGGGAGGGCTGGGGGAGGGCGTGGGAGGGAGGCTCAAGGAAGAAGGGGTCTATGTGTACCAAAGCCGATTCACTTTGTGACACAGCAGAAATGAGCATGACACTGTAAAGCAACTATACTCCAATAAATAAAAGAACTCTCCATGATGTGCATGTGTAGACACAGACTGGAGTTAAATCATCTGTCCTGGACCACTCTTCTGCTAGTGAGCAGAGCCAAGGTTCGAGCTCTTCTGTCCGATTTCTCATCTGGCAGTGTTTTGATGATTTACTCTGCTTTCTCTCTAAGAGCCCTTGCTCATGTGTGTACCAAGAGGTCATCGTCCTCCCTTATACACCACTATGAGAGGAAAGAAGATGAAATGTTGTGATAAAATGTTAGCATTCTAGAGAGAAGACAATCAGGACCTACTCAGAGTTTCATGGCTCCTTCTTCCTCAATGAACTGCTTGCGGATTTGATGCTTCCACATGTTTTCAGTGATCAGTCTGTGATTTATCATCCTGACACAAATATGGGTTTGAATGTTTAAAGTGGAAAAGGAGTTTCCCTAGACAGACAGAATGACCTAATTTTCAGCCATTAATAAAATGTCCATTTCTATTTCCTTTCTGGCATCTGAAGGACTGCATTATAGGCTCACTGACCTGCTACATTTAATTTGAAAAACAAATCCTTTTTTGAAATCATGGTGATCAAACACGTTATTAGAAAGAACAGGACTCTATTTTCACCCCTGGAACTAGAAACAGTGGCTAGGCTTTGACATGCTTTGCAATAAGAAGATATTATTAGAATAGAAATTATTATGAGACTAGACAAGTGTTTGCGTTTTTGAAACTACAGGCTAGTTTTTATATACAGTGTTTTTGAGCAACAACCTTTGTGAAATACTTGAGTATTTTAAGAATAAGTTTAACAGTCTAATGATTGCATTTTGTTTCTCACCAGCTCCTTTTGGTTACAGGCTTTCCAGAAGCAGATGCTGAAGAGGAGGAAAAGGAAAGTGAGATGCTTGGTCCAAGATGCAG
The DNA here is from genome assembly GCF_963930625.1 of Muntiacus reevesi. Classification (NCBI taxonomy): domain Eukaryota; kingdom Metazoa; phylum Chordata; class Mammalia; order Artiodactyla; family Cervidae; genus Muntiacus; species Muntiacus reevesi. The sequence continues at coordinate 70,661,129 of NC_089258.1, forward strand.
TGGATACTTCAGCTGTAAGCACTAGGCTGTGTGCACTTTCAAGTAATCTTCCTTACTTTTTCAAACACATCATTACCCTCTGCTTGCTTATCTCATTTCTTGCACATACATGTTTGTTGAAGAACATTATAAAAAAATCTCATTGATTTCATATTGAGTGTCCACTTTGTGTCTGTTGGGGGTGGGGGGTGTGTGTGTGTGTCTGTGTGTGTGTATGTGTGTGTGTGTATAGGTGAGAAAAGTCCTATTAGGGACATGAAACGTGGAAAATAGAGAACAACTGAAGACATGAAGAAGAGGGTTGATTTTTTTAGGTAGGGTATTCAAGGCAAGCTCAAATCAAATGTGAACTGAATCCTGAATTGTTAGAAAAATTTACAGGAAGGACAAGGCATGGGTTCTGGAAGCAGAGAGAGCAGGAATTCTCTTAGAATATACACGCAAAAGTTTTCTTCACTATTCAGGACAGCGTTGCTGAAGTATGGGAAATGGGAAGAAGAGGTGAAAATGATTCCAAGCATGCAGGGAAATATAGCCTTGATAGGGAATTTTGTAGTTTATTTTAATCGCAATGGGAGCTCACTGTGGAGGTTTAACTAGGAGATCGATCTAATCTGATACAAATGAAAAGTTCAAGTCTAGGAACTAACAGTTTATTTGTTTACCTATTTACTTATTTTTGCCTGTGCACATAGCAGGTGAGATCTTAGTTACCTAACCAGCAGTTGACCCGTGTCCACTGCAGTGGACTGCCACAGAAGCCCCATAAAAGCTAAAGGTTTAAAGTCCCGATTTTACCACTGTTTTAAATTGAGGATCAGCAATAATGATGAAGAAGGTAGCCCAATAATTTTGTGTCTTTTCTCCCATTTCCCTCTGGTTAGCCCGTGGTTTGGCTGAATGTGTTATGGCAAGAATCAAGCCTGCGTGGAGCCCCTCTAGCCTGGCGGTTTGCCTGCATATGTCTGAAGTCTGATGAAGTCTGATGCCAGTTGGCGATAGAAATCAACACAGTGTATTTGTTCAACCACTGGAGCATTTTCTGTCTGGCTGGGGGTGGTGGACATCTAGTGAGTTTGATGAATTGTGGCGTAATTCACTGTCAGCTGGGACTAGAACGGAACCCCAGCCACAGACCGAAAAGGTGACAGCCTTTCAAGCCGCAGTCCCTGGAATGACAGCTCATGAGCTTTGCCTGCAGCCTCTGTTGGCTGGCGATAGCATGTGCTTTCAGCCATGCTGCCAGGGGCCATGTGGCCATCTGTCCTACGGTATCGGGTTTCCGCGGTGTCCTGTCATTGAGTGAAAACTGCTCACAGACCAAGCAGAAGGGAGAAATTTTTAGCATTCCCCACCTTTTCATCTAAAGAAGGAATGGTTTCTGGGTGATCTGTGGACAAGGGTATCACCCATCTGAGATTGCCTGGAAATAGCAATCTGGGAAGTTAATGCAAATTTTAGGTTCAGAATGGCTGATTTGTAGTTGCTACATCTCTGTGGTTATTCTGCAACTCTTTAGGCTGCCGATAATGTCCGTTGTAGGGTATTGCCTATTCATCTGATCTGCAATGTGATTCTTCCTTTTAGTGTTCTGCAGTAGGAGGACACTGAGAAATACTGCGTTTCTCTCTATGTGTATGATAGTAAAAGTCTAAATCTACAGGATTGGTCTTTCTTGGTTAGTCTCTAGGTATGATTCTGGAATTTCTTGTAGTTGTCTTATTATTGAAAGGCTATAAATAAGTGTTTTATTCAGTACTCTTTCTTGTAAGACAGGTAGAAGACAGGCATAATCACCAACCCCCTTTCTGCAGGTATAGAACCTGATAGCTAGAGGTTCGCTAACAGAGCTGTGCAGAAAGGAATTAGTAAACCACTAACAGGAAAATCAACTTTAACCTAGACAGCGTATTAAATAGCAGAGACATCACTTTGCCAACAAATGTCCATAGAGTCAAAGCTATGGTTTTCCCAGTAGTCATGTACGGATGTAAGAGTTGGACCATTAAAAAGACTGAGTGCCGAAGGATTGATGTTTTCAAACTGTGGTGCTGGAGAAGACTCTTGAGAGTCCCTTGGACAACAAGGAGATCCAACCAGTCCATCCTAAAGGAAATCAACCCTGAATATTCATTGGAAGGACTGATGCTGAGGCTGAAGCTCCAATACTTTGACCAACTAATATGAAGAGTCAACTCATTGGCTCTGATGCTGGGAAAGATTAAGGGCAGGAGGAGAAAGGGGGTGACAGAGGATGAGATGGTTGGATGGCATCACCAACTCAACGGACATGAGTTTGAGCAAACTCTAGGAGGTAGTGAAAGACAGGGAATCCTGGCATGCTGCAGTCCATGGGGTCACAAAGAGTCAGACACGACTTAGCGACTGAACAACAACAACCATATATTCAAATGTAGTAGATGAGGACTTGAACATCCCCCCTCAGAGAGCATATGTATTTTTTGGAGAGATGTGATACATACTTAGATTGACTAAAATTTAAATTGAAAATGCAATATTAGAGAGATAGTCTAACAGGAGGATGGACTATATCATATTAAAAATCTAGACTTTACCCTATGTATGTTGTGGAACTGTTGACTGGTAGGAAAATAGTCATATCTGTCTGTTAAAAAGATTGATCTGGCAGCAGTGTTTAAATACACACATGCATATGCATATATACATATCCATATACTGAAAGCAGAAAGCAAACTACTTGATTATTCAATGAGCAAAGAAAAACCAAGTCTAGATCCTGGGGCTCAGGATTCTCAGTCAATGGGTTTTCTATCTTTGTATATTCTTCACCCATTTGATATACACTATCAGATTCAAACTATGTATGTTTGTATTAAACGAGAAATGACTCTTAGAAACAACTAGGATACAGTTAATGGTACTAGGTTAGTTGAGTGGCCATTTGGAAAAATAAAATGCAATTGGATCTCAACTTCTGCCTCGGATGGTGAAGAACCCACCTGCAATGCAGGAAACCCAGATTCAATCCCTGAGTCAGGAAGATCCCCTGGAGAAAGAAATGGCTATCCCACTCCAGTATTCTTGCCTGGAAAATCCCATGGATGGAGGAGCCTGGTGGGCTACAGTCCGTGGGGTCACAAAGAGTTGGACACAACTAAGTAACTAACACTTTCACTTTTCACTGTCACAACTTTTACCAAAAAATTACAAACGGATCATAGATTTAATGTGAACACCTGAATCTTAACTTTTAGAAGATACCATAGTAGAATTACATATATGTAATTATATATGTGAATATTTATACCTGAAAAATAAAATGCCAGTCTGTAAGAAAAATGACTGATAAACTCAGTTAGATCACCATCGTCACCATCACCATCATCTATGTGCAAAAGCCACAATAAGCAAAAGTCAAAAGGTGTGACAAATCAAGAAAACATACTTGCAGGCACTAATTTTTCTAATATTGATTCTCTAATAACAAACTCCAATAATAGAAAAAAAAATAAGCAAAAGGCAATTCACAGAAAAAATATAAATGGCTCAAATATATGAAAAGATGTCCAATCTTACTCATAATATGAAAAATACAAATCAAAACTATACTGTAATACCAATTTCACCACCAGTTTGGCATATATGTTACTATTGACAGGAGACTGGGGAAGCAGGCCTTTTCAGACACTCTGGATAGGAATGTAGATTGTTATAGTCTCCATGGGGGAGCAGTGGGACAAAGGCTATCAAAATAGCAAATGCAAAATAACTAATTACCTTTTGAGCCAACAAGTCTACCTCTAAGAATGTATATCTGAAGATATACTTTGCATTCATGAAACTATGTATACCTGACTTTATACAAGACAATATTTTTGAAATTGCAAAATATTAGAAACAATATCCATCAGTGGTGCATTATGAAATTACAAAGCAGACTGGCTATGGAATAACATGCAACAGTATTCAAGAAACAAGAAGAATTTCTTTAAGTCCTATTATAGAACTTAATAAGAATGAAAAAAATCAAGGAGCAAGCAGGTTCATCTATATTCTATACTTACATAATATGGGAAAAGATTAGATGTATGTGTGCATGTATATTCAGACAATTAATTTCTTATATATGCATGAAATATCTGAAACAAAGGAAAGTGATAGAATTTGTTGACCCAAAGGAGAGAGACTAGTTGTCTGAAGTTGAGGACCGGACAGAGAATTTTCACTATGTGCTCTTTCTCTTCTCATTTGGTATTGTGTAAATGCATAATGTATGGAAACTTAATATCAAAGAGTAAAACAGAATTAACCATCAGGAGATAAAAATAAGTTCACAATAATATAGACTATCCTAAATTACTCAGGTATTCTTTCCCCATCTAGTTTCTTATTTAACCTTTATCTCTCTGTTATCATTTCTTTTCACAAATAAGGAAATTCAATTGTAGAGATAAGTAACTTTTCCAAAATCACACAGCTAAGGATTGAAACTTAGCTATCACTAATTTGGCCCTGCTTGCATTTTAATGACCAGTTCTTTTCTCGTCTCAATAAAGATTTTTTTTTCTTTTTCACAATGGACAATGCATCTATCTGGCACAGAGCATTTCCAGAGTCATTTCCTTTTTATAATTTAGGAAGTTTAGGGGTAAGGGTTGAGTCCAAAGAAAGTCTGCAGCCCATGGAAAAGAAACAAAATCTGAATGCACAGTTTGCTTCTCCCAATTTAGACTTCAGTTAGCCACTCAGCAGTAGATGCAACTGGCAACTCCACCTTATGGCAACTTGAAAAATGTAATAAATCATTCATCTTTGTTTGAGAGGTCACTTTATTACAGGATGCAAGGGGCGATGAGCAGCGAAATACTCAGAAGGGCACCAGGAGAGATGCTTTGGTCTGCACACCCTGTGGGCGTTATGTTTATTCAGTTCTATTTTACTTTCAAGGAGAAAATTGTGCCCTGTAATTATGTGTCTCTTACTTGCCAGTTCCTGAGAGATCCTCTGACATGCAGGGTGCCAATTATATTGACAGATCCTGTTCCTTGGATTCCACGGAGACCTGGCTTATCCGTGCCCTCTCCCACCTGCTAAGAGCAGATCATTAGAGGAGGTAGAGAGACATCACCAGAAATGGTAGGCAGCCAATAAGATGGAGGGGCCAAGTTTTCTTTTAATCATCACCCTCCCTCTGACAGAGCAAGCTGCAAGGATGAGACTCATGTAAAACAAGAAGTCTCAGAAGCACAAAGGTGTAAGAACACAGAGAAAGAGTTCATGCTGGTCTCATTGAAATGAGATTGGCTGAGAGGCAAGTCTCCAATTCGTGGCTTGGTTTTGTTGTTATTTGATTAAAAAAAAAATAAGGCATCTATTCTGGTAGGGTTAATTAAAGTCTGGGTTGAAGCATGAAGATGCCATTTGGCAGTAGTTCTGTGACTTGGGAGCTGAAGGTTCTGATTCAGGTCTTGTCCTTCATAATTAGAGGGACTCATGATATTAACTTGGCTAGACAACTGTGCCCAAATTAAGAGATCTGTAAGAGCTTATTTTCTTCTTTCAGTAAGCACATATTACATTTAAAGTGACGATCTAGTGTTACTTTGTATGTTGTGTGTGAGCTCACTCAGTCCTGTCCAACTCTTTGGAACTCCATGGACTGCAGGCCACCAGGCTCTTCTGCCCATGGAATTTTCCAGGCAAGAATACTGGAGTGGGTTGCCATTTGTTCCTCCAGGGAATATTCCTGACCCAGGGATTGAACCTATGTTTCCTGCATTGACAGGCAGATTCTTTACCACTGAGCCACTTGGGAAGCCCAGTTTATGTGTTAGTGGCTGTTAAATTAGTGCAATCTTTTCAGAGGGCTGTTAAGGATGTTTCAAATATATCATTATCATGTTCCTATATATTCAATCAACAATTCCACATCGTCATTTTTCTTAAGGAAGTATTTGGAAAAATATGCAAAGATGAACAGAAAGGATGTTTGTTGTGTTATTTATAGTAGATAAAAACTGTGAGTCTTCTTTAAGTATACAAAAATGATAAAAAAAAGTAAATACGCAGTCATTGAAATGAAACTATCAATCTGTATTTACCAATTTAGGAAAATGTTCATGTGTTATGTGAGAGAAACAATGCACAAAACTGTATTTGCAGTATGATTCTAATTTTTATATGCATGATATTTATAATACACATATAAAATACATGATAAAAGATACCCAGAAATTCTCTTTGTTTAATAGACCCACTAATATCTTTCTTTTCTTGAAATTTTTGTTTGCTCACAGTTTTTAGTTTTTCTACTGCAAACTGGAACTGGTAAGATGAAAAAAAAATTCTGCTAGGGGATCTATCACTCAAAGCACTTTATCTGAATTTTAAATCAAAGTGACAATAAAAAATAGATGGTATTATATGCTCTAACTAAATAAAACTAGTGTACTTATTATACACTGAATGAACATCTTTCATATTAATACATGGCAGAAAGACTGCCTAAGGTAAGACCCACTAGAAACTTTAAATTGCATTATTTTTCCCTTGCTAATATGTTATCCTTGAATTGCATTTTATCTTTTATTTATGTGAAACCTTACTTATCTTCAATTTATATTCAACTATTTTCTTATTTTCTCATTGGGAATTAATGACATTGACAACTGTGAGTAATATTAATGGTTAATTTTAAATTGATGTTTTTATCCAAAGAGGATGATCACTTGATACATAAGACTTATGAAGACAGTAAGCAGTTTCCTATTCTGCATTCTTCAGTCTCTCTCCATAGCCCCTAACACAGAATTATTCATCAAATAAATTGAGATGACAATGATAGTACCTCCAACTACACATATTTCATTCATTTCCTCACAGATATTTATAGAACCAGTGACAACGGATAAGGTAGTGAGCTTGAGGCAATGGGGTATATAAAGTTCATTATTTCAAAGAGCTTTTCTTCAGGTGGGTGATATTTACATATCATTTGAATCCATGTAATATGTAAGTAAAAGTATGTGTGAACACAGTCTATGAGACTTCAGAAGAGGGAAGAATTGATTCTGTTTTCAGACACCTAATCAGGCTCCATGAAATCTGTCTGGACATCGAAGGCTTTGAGGTATTTCTCCAAATGGATATTAGAAGGCGGTCCATTGGGTCTGTCACAAGCTGGAGATGGAAAAGCTTGTTTGGAGGGTGACTCCCAGTTTGGATTGCCAACAGAATGAATTATAAGTAAGTAATCAGTGGAGAGGTGGATTTGGATCAGAATATGGAGAATTTGAATTCTAAACAAAGAAGCCTGCACTGTGTTCAATAGGCCTTCAGTAAGTTGATAAGTCTGCAGCATTTGAAAAGGGGCTGATATGATTAATTTGTGCCATAAGAGAATCAATCTGGCAGTACCTCATAGGATGACTGGAGAAAGAAGACATTTATTTTTAAATGTCTCAATTAATCATCACAAATTTGTCAATAGCAAATGATTCATTCCTTTCCATGTTTATAATGCTCATTACTATATTTTTTCCTCCAAGTTCATTTTCAATCAGCTTTTCCCTGATAAGAGACATGTGCTTGCTTGAGGATGAGAAAGCAAGGAAGATCACGGACTTAAATTTCAGAAAGACTCTTTGTTTTTACTGCAAGTAGACCTCTCATCATTCTAGCCCAAAAAAAGCATTCCTGTGCTGGCGGAGCACTTATTTTCTGGAATCAGAATATTTAGTTCTGAAGTCTATCACTTACCAGATATGTGACTTGGAAAACTTACCTGTATTTTCTGTTTCTCAGTTTACTTACTATTGTATAGAAATAATTATTGAATTATTCAATAATAATTATTGAAGAGTTTCTGTGATGATCAAATAAAAATAGGACTAAAATGCCCAGAACAGTGATTGCCTCATGCGTGTGTGCAGGCTAAGTTGCTTCAGTTATGTCTGACTCTTTGAGACCCCATGGACTGTAGCCCACCAGGCTCCTCTGTCCATGCTATTTTCCAGGCAAGAATACTGGAGTGGGTTGCCATGCCCACTTCCAGGGAATCTTCCCTATCCAGGGATCGAATCTGCGTCTCCTGCATGGCAGGCAGATTCTCTATTGCTGAGCCACTGGGGAAGCCTGGATTGTCTCATAGTAAGCCTTTAAGCAAGCCTTTAAGGACTGTTGAAGATATTGTTTTAACCTCCTTTATGAAAAACAAACAGAAAAGCAAAAAAACCCCAAGATGTTAAGTTGCTTCTGGATTTGAATTGGTTGTAGTTTCCAATTCTGCAAGGAGAAAAATCAGGCCCGGTGGTTGGTTGGTTTGTCTGCTTATGGGTTTCGGTTTAGCAAGAGATGCCACATAACTTATAGAGAAGATGGTAAATTAATACAAGGCTAGGGAATTCATTTCACAGCTTAAGTGAGAAAATTTAATTCTTATAAAACATATTTTAGGTCCTAAGTGAACAAACACAATTTCCAATAACAAACACAATTTCCAATAACAAAAATAGTTTACAAATTTAAATGGTCAAATTATTTTAGTTAGAGAAGCCTTACTTTAGGAAATAGAAGAAAAGAATTTCATAATTGAGCTTAGAAAGTTGGTATGGTTTAATTCTGTAAGACTTCAAGCTCCTTTTTCTTTTTGTTTCTATGGCACTTGTTCATTGCCATGGACTCTGAAATACAAATAGCAGATAATTATTATTCTTCCCTGGATTTCATGGTTAAGAGGATACTCTGGATGGCATAGTTGTTATTATTGCGACTTTCATTTCTTTACTTAAAGTTACTCCAAGACATTCAAGTCCATGATTTCTTATTTTTTATCCTATTTAGAAAATGTGGACCCTACACTGCAAAGTCATTCAGTGTATGTCCAGATTTGAAATTCCATGAATATGGACGTGTGGATTCAGTATTCCTGAGTGGGTAAGTGCTTGCTGGAGTATTGCACTCCTGAGGTGACATGGTAAGTGGTTTGATTTCATCTTGTGTGGCCATGTGATTTCATGATTGCAAGTGATTTTGAAGATCATTTATCCCACGAGTATCTAATGAGGGTCCATGAAAGGTCAGACACTGCAAAGCGCAAGATTAACCAAAGCATACAAGGCGTCTGGTCTCACTGAGCTTGCATTCTACTGCAGGAGACGGATGATATGTGACAGAAAGAAATAAACAAGGCTATTAAGAGTGTGTTAAGTTCTGAGTAAAATGAACCTTGGCAACAAGTGGCTGTGGAGACTGTTAGATCAAATTGTTGGGGAATTCTTACTGAGATGATGACATTTGGGTTGTATCTGATCTTAGACACCTCTTTCCAGATCCTTTGTCAAAGAGCCTGTGGTATTCAATAAAGACAGTGGAGTTTTTTGTTTGTTTATTTTTAATAAACTTTGCATTTTAGAAGAGTTTCAGAGTTATAGAAAAATTGAGAAAATAGTACAGAGTTTCCATATGCATCATACCAGATTCTCCTGTGGGTAACATCTTACATCAGTATGGTGGATTTGTTATAACTAATGAGCCAATTTTGACACTGTTATTAACTAAAGGCTGTACTTTATTCCTTAGTTTTTACCTTATGTCCTTATTTCTCTTATAGGATTCCATTCAGGAAATTACACTACATTTTTTTGTCCTATCTCCTTAGAGGTCCCTAGGCTTGACTGTTTCTCAGATTTTTTTTTTTTTTTTTTTTTTTTTGATAACCCTGACAATTTTGTGGAGCACTGGTCATGTATTTGGCCCTCAAATTAATATTTGTCTGGTGATTTTTCTCACAATTGGATTGGACTTAGACATGTCTAAGAGCAGACTACAGAGGTAAACTGTCATTCTCGTTACATCATATCAAGGATATATAGAAGCATCATGAGGTATCAATGAATTATCACTGTGGATGTAACATTGGTCACCTGATTGAGTTAGTAATTGTCAGTTTTACTCCCTGAAAAATTGCTCTCCCCCACTCCTGTTTTCAGTACCTGTTTTTAGTGTATTATTTGGAAGAAAGTCACTATGTGCAACCCACACTTAAGGAATGGGGATTTATGTTTCAGGAGTGGAGCATGTGTGCAAACTATTTGGAATTCTGCATGGGAAATGTGTAGTCTATGTCACTTATTTATTCATTTAATTGTTTATATTGGTGTGAACTCACAGATACATAATTTATATTTGACTTATAATGCAGTTTTACCTTATTTATTTTGTTACTCAAATTTTTTTCAACTTTGACCATTGGGGAATCTTTCCGTTAGTTTTTTGTATCCCTTTGATATACTGCCATCATAGTAGTTGGTTTTTTTTTTTTTTTTTTAGCACTTCCTTACTTTCTGGCACTATCAGAAGTTCCAGGTTCATCTTGTAAGTATTCTGGTATAGTCTTAAAATGAACCGTTTCTCTGAGGAGACCTGGGTCCCTTTTACTGGAGAACTGAATTAGAAACCAAGGTCTGCGTGCTTATTGCTGCTGGGGTGTTGTTGCTTCTAGTCCCCAAGCTGAGAGGGCAAGGAAATGTGTGTATGTGTGTGCTCAGTCACTTCAGTCGTGTCCGACTCTTTCAGACCCTGTGGACTGTAGCCCCCCAAGCTCCTCTGTCCCTGGGATCCTCTGGGAAAAATTACTGAAGTGGGTTGCCATGCCCTCCTCTAGGGGAAATCTTCCACACCCAGGGATTGAGCCTGGGTCTTCTGTGTCTCCTGCATTGTAGGCAGATTCTTTACCCACTGAGCCATCTGCAAAGCCCATGTGTGTGTAATAACACATAAATAAACATAAGAAATTTATAAATATTTCTATATGTAGCTGACTCCATGTATATTAAGCTAAACATGGGTTCAGACTGATGTCACTAACTCCAATCCATTGTCACATTGTCTCTTCAAGCTTCATCCCCTTGCTGATCTGAAAACTCCAACAGTTAGAAACCTGCATCCCTGCATCCACCAGCCATTGACTTGGTTGTTCAATTTCAGTAAACACACACAGTTATTCCTGAATCCTTAACCTGTGTTCCCATGGGAAACAGCTTTATAAATGAGAATATGATGCTAATGTAAAGTTTTTTTCTTATTACTATGACTCGGTTTCTTTATAGTAGATTGCTGTTCTGTTTTTTGTTTTCTTGGTCAGGGAATTTTTCTTTCAATTTTTTTTTTGATGTGGATTATTTTTAAAGTGTTTATTGAATATTGCCTCTGTTTTGTTTTGTTTTTTTGGCCCCGAGGCGTGTGAACTCTTAGCTCTCTGACTAGGGATTGAACCCGCACCCCTTGCGTTGGGAGGCAAAATCTTAACCACAGGAATGCCAGGGAAGTTTCCCTTTATCAAATTTTAGATGGCAAGCTTTATTTACAACTTTATGCTGCTTAGATAGCAAGAAAATGAAGGAGGGTTCTTTGCCATCGAATCTGTGTAATAAATGTGTGGATAGAAAAAGACCATAAGTATTTTGTGGGTGTGAAATAGAATGTGAGAAAGGGTATGAATAAGCTCTTCTTTTTATGAAAGGAATGAGGGGAGAAGGCAGAGGAATCTAGAACAAAGAATATAGAAAGCTTAGTTGATAAGAACAGTAGAGATAGAAGATAACCCATTGGTTGGCGATAGAGGAGGATTTGGGGCTTCCCTGGTGGCTCAGATGGTAAAGAGTCTGCCTACAATGCAGGAGACCTGGGTTCAATCCCTGGGTTGGGAAGATCCCTTGGAGAAGGAAATGGCAACCCACTCCAGTGTTCTTGCCTGGAAAGTCCAATGGATGGAGGAGCAGCCTGGTGGTCTACAGTCCAAGGGGTGGCAAAGAGTCAGACACAACTGAGTGACTAACACTTTCACTTTTTCAGAGGAGGATTTTGGAAGAAAGGGAAATGAAACAGTTTCCTTACATAGTGTGAGCATATAAAGATACACTCCAATATTTTCTTCTAAACATTTTGCATTTCACAATTAAGTCTTCCTTTTACTTGTATTTGTGGTATTATAAAAATAATCCTTCTTTTTCATGTGGTTAACCAAATATCTGAGTTCTTGTTATTGAATAGTGTATCTTTTCCTTGTTGATCTGTGTTGGTGTCTCTTTGATTCATGCACTTCTTTCTTTATTTGTATGGGTCTGGATTCTGAATTCTTTCTTCCATTGATCTATTTCTACATCCTTATGTGATTCTGCATTGTCTTAATAATTATAGCTTTATGATAATTTAATATCTCATTAGATAAATTGTTCTGGCTTGTTTCCCCCCCAAATTGTCAGGATAATTATGTCACAATTATTCTTGCTCATATTTGGTCAACTTCCATGAAAAACCCTATTGCGACTGTGAATGGCGTTGAATTTATAGACGTAAGATTGAGTCAATGCATTTATGAACTAAGTCCATTTGGGTTGCCACAATAAAAGTACCATAGGCTGGGTGGGCTCATAAATAAGAAAAATTTATTTCTCATAGTTCTGGTGGTTGGGAAGTTCAAGATCAAGGAGCCAGCAGATTTGGGATCTGGTGAGAGATTTCTGATTTTCAGAAAGGGCCATCTTCTTGCTGTATCCTCACAAGGGGTGACGGGAATCTCTGAACTGTCTTTTAAGAGGGTGCTAATCTCAATCATGAGGCTTCCACCCTCATGGCCTGATCTCTTCCCCACAGCCTCATCTCTTAAGACTATCACTTCAGGGATTAGGTTTCAACACATGGATTTGGGGAGGGGCACAGACATTTGACTGCATTCTTCTCTTGATCCTTCCACATTCATGCCCTCTTTGTGTAAAATACATGTATTCCATTACAATAGTCTCAAAAGTATTAACCTGTTCCAGTGGTAATGTTATGTCTAGGCCCAAAGTCTCATCTAAATATCATCTAAATCAGATATGAATGAGAATTAAGATACAATTCCTCCTGAGACAAATTGCTCTCTAGCTGTAGCTCTGTGAAACTTGAACAAATTTTTTGCTTCCAAAATGCAATGCTGGGACAGGCATAGGATAAATGTTTCCATTCCAAATGGGAGAAATAAGAAAGAAGAAAGGACAGGTCTTAATCAAGTCCAAAACCCAACAGGGCAAACAACATTAAGTCCTAGGGCTCCAGGATAACCCTTGGCCTAATACCCTGCCCTCCAGGCCCCCTGGCACCGGGGAGCTCACCCTTTGGATGCACTTGAGCAGAAGTCCTGCTTTTTGATACACTGGGGCGAGGGTCTTGCCTCCGGATCCAATGGGGCTGCTGTCCTGCCCTTGCAGCTCAGCAGGCACAAGTTGGAGCCCCAAGGCTCTCTGCCTACAGCTTTGTGCAGCCCTGTCCCTGCCATGCTGGGTACTTTCTGCCTGGGTCCCTTTCTGCCTCTGGATGTTGGTCTTGTGTGAAATCTAGGTGGAGGTGTCCATGCCCCCAGCGCCTAGGCACCCAGTGGAGGCAATGCACATGGAGGCCACCAAAGTTTGCTGCCTGTGTTCCCTGGAGAGTGACTACTGAGGCTTGCGCAGGACTGAGTTCTGCCAGAGCTCTATCTGGGGCAGCTGAGAAGCCTGGCAATGGAGAGCAGGGGGCACAGCCCAGCCCACGAGGTGAGATGGTGCTGGGCAGTGGCTCCAAGGGCCCCTCCTGTGAGACGGCTCCGCTCTCAGGTCTTGCTCTCTGGGACTGTGATGGGAGGGACAGTCTGGAGGATCTCTGAACTGCCTTACAGGTCATCCTCTCATTGTCTTGGAGAAGAGCTCCTGCATTCTGTTGAGATGGCTGATCACCTGATTCATCACCTGATCATTTCACCTCTTGGCTACACTCTTAATATTCTTTCCTGAGCAAGCTTTCTTATTCTTTCTCATGTTAATAGGCTGAGAATTTTCCAAATCTTTAAGTGATGCTTTCTCTTTTAATTAACAATTTTGTTTTTAAATCATTTTTCTTTTTCACATTTTACTGTAAGCAGCCAGTAGCCAAGCCATGCCTTCAACACTTTGCTTAGAAATATGCATGCATGCACACGCTCAGTCGTGTCTAACTCTTTGTGACCCCATGGACTGTAGCCCACCCAGCTCCTCTGCCCATGGAATTTTCTAGGCAAGAATACTGGAGTAGATTGACGTTTCCTTCTGCAGGCAATCTTCCCCACCCAGGAATCGAACCCATTTTTCTTATGCTTACTGCATTGGCAAGTGGATTCTTTACTACTGCGTCACCTGGGAAGCCCTACTTAAAATTAGCTTCAGTTTAATGTAAAGTTTCATTACTAGCAAGTTCTACCTACTAGAACATAAACATAATTTGGCCAAGTTCTTTGCCGTTATACCAAGGATGACTTTCTTCCATTGTCCAAAATGTGTTTCTCATTTCTATCTGAGAGCTCACCAGAATGGTCTTTACCAACCATTTTCTTACCAGCATCCTGTTCAAGATACCTTAGGTTTTCTCTAAGAAGACTGAGAGTTTCTCTAAAGCTTTCTTTTTTCTTTCTGAGCTCTCATGAGGATCACTCTTAACAGTTTATTGTAACGTCGACTGATTTTTTTTTTTTAGCATAAAAGTCAGAACTCCTCCAGCCTCTATGCATACCTGGTTCCAAAGCTGCTCCCTCATTTTTAGGTATTTATTCCAATAACACCCGACCCCCAGGACCAATTTCTGTCTTAGTTCATTTGGGCTGCTATGATATAAATATTACAGACAGGGTGACTTATGAACAAATGAATTTTTTTCTCACACTTCTGCAGGCGTAGAAGTTCAAGATCAAGGAGCCAGCAGATTTGGTATCTGGGGAGAGACCCCAGTTGGTTTTCACAGATCACTATCTTCATGCTGCATCCTCACACGGCGGAAGGGGAGACGGAACTCTCTGGGATCTCTTAGAAGGGCATCAATCCCACTCATGAGATCTCTACCCTCGTGATTTAATCACCTCCCCCAAATCTTCCATACAAATTCCATCACATTGGGGGTTAGGTTAGAGTACATGAGTTTGGGGAGGAAACAAACATACAGTCTGTAGCAGTTACATCTAGGATTCTTTGTGTTCACTCAGTACGATGTCAGCCAGCAATTCCACTCCTGGGCACACACCCATAGAAAACCATAATTCAAAAAGACACAGGCACCCCAATGCTCATAGCAGCACTATTTACAATAGCCAAGACACATGGAAGCAACCTAGATGTCCATCAACTGATGAATGGATGAAGAATATGGGGTAGACATATGTAGTGGAATATTACTGAGTCATAAAAAAGGAACAAAACTGGGTCATTTATAGAGATGTAGATGAACCCAGAGACAGTCACACAGAGTAAAGTAAGTCAGAGAGAGAAAAACAAGTATCATGCATTAATGCATATTTGTGGGGTCTAGAAAAATGGTATAGGTGATCTTATTTGCCAAGCAGAAATAGAGACACAGGCATAGAGAACAAATGTATGGGCACAAAGGGGGTGAAATGGAGTGTGGGGTTGACATATGCACACTATTGATACCATATATAAAATAGATAACTAATGAGAACCTACTGTATAGCCCAGGGAACTCTACCCAATGCTCTATGTGGTGACCTAAATCAGAAGGAAATCCCAAAAAGAGGAGATTTATGTATACGTATAGTTGATTCACTTTGCTGTACAGTAGAAGCTAACACCACATTGTAAAGCAACTATAATGCAAAAGGGAAAACTTTATTAAAGAGGAGGAAACCAAGGCATTATATTGCTGCACTGGCATTATATTGGAAATACCATTTTAAAAGATCATTGGTAAATACCAAGGATTATGACTGGGGCAATGTTTTTCTGGAACTCTCTTGCTTTTTCTATGATTCAACGGAGGTTGGCAATTTGACCTCTGGTTCCTCTGCCTTTTCTAAATCCAGCTTGAACATCTGGAAGTTCTCAGTTCACGTACTGTTGAAGCCTAGCTTGGAGGATTTTGAGCATTGCTTCGCTAGCATGTAAGATGAGTGCAATTGTGCGATAGTTTGAACATTTTTCCCTTTATGTCCTTATTCCTCAAATAGTTATTTTAAAAGATGTATAGCACATATTTTCCAGCTTTTAGCATTGCTTTATATTATTTGGTCATAGTGTTAAAAATAGAAGTTTTTTACATTTGCTCTTTCTCCATAAAAATGGACAAGGAAAAAAAGTTTATGTGAAGACCAAAACCTACCATGTAACATTATAAAACAATTTGGAAATTGTGGCAACAAAAATAACCATTGCAGCATTTTTGACTTCTGTAAAAATGACCCATTTCCCAACAACTCTTTACACATCAACATATGTTGTTCAAATATTTGATATGATTCAGCCATTTCATTTTTACTTTGTGAAGCACATATTGCAAATAGTCTAATCATATACAGTCATTTGTGCAAGTAATTTTCTCAAACAATAAAACAGTACATAGATGTGTAAGAAAGCATGGCTGTTTAAATATTTGAATAACACTCAGATAATGTATTTTAATCAAATAGAAGCGATTTCCCCCTTTTCCCTATTATTTGATGCCGATTTATATAGTCAAATACTGTTTGTAAAGTTCTCTTTTGAGCATCATACATTTAAATCACATCACTTTAACACATAACTCCAAGCAGTACCACTATTGAATGTAGGAAAATGGACCTGATTCTGGTCTGTGCTAAGGGACCCCTTCTCCCTCTAGCTCTTTGGAGATCTTGTCTTGAAATTTCCTAAGCGCCCCTAACCTTCAACCGTCAGGGTGGCATTACCTACTAGGCAAGGTTCCATGAGCCCATACACCTTCTAAGTGGGACATTCAATTTTCCAGCCATGTGTGGGGTCAACCAGATGCCCGGAGGAGCCCTGTAACTCATGCAACCACTCACTTGTCACTTTCTGGAAGATGGTATGGGCAACCCATCATACTTGCTACAGTTACCTAATTTCATTCTTGGGGAATTGGACCATCAGAAAGATACTGACACATGAAATCCCTTGGCAGTCCAATGGTTAGGACTCTGTTTTCACTGAAGGAAGTACAGGTTTAGTTCCTGTTTGGAGAACTAATATCCTGAGAGTTGCTCAGCACAGCCAAAAAACAAAACAACAAAAAAAAGATGCTGGCACAGTGGTTTGGGGCGACACAAAGATTATTTGCTTATGTATTCTAGAGGGGGCTCCACCCCAAAGATGTGTTAGAAAAACACGCCCTCTCCTATCCCATCTCTGTGGTCTGTTTCACTGAGAGCAAATCCCAGTGGACCACTTTAGCCAGCAAGTTTCCTAAGGGTGGAAAAATCTTAGAGGAAGCACAATAACCTTTGCATTCCCATCTTCTCCTTAGGTAGTCTAGTTTACAGTTATTTCCAGAGGAGTTAAATGGGCCTCACTTTCCTGGTGTGCATGCTCAGTCGCTTAGTTGTATCTGACTCTTTGTGACAACATGAACCGTAGCCCACCAGGTTCTGCTGTCCATGGAATTTTCCAGGCAAGAATACTGGAGTGGGTTGCCATTTCCTTCTCCAGGGGATCTTCCTGACCCAGGGATCAAACCCGCATCTCTTATGTCTCCTTCATTGGCAAGCGGATTCTTTACCACTAAGGCCACCTGGAAAGCCCACTTTCCTGGGAGGGGGGTTAATACCATCCTCCATGCCCACAGTTGCTATGAGAATCCTGAGAGATGGAGCCTGGCTCCTGAATCTTACTGATGGCTCCTGGGTTCTAAGACCAAGCCCCAGAATCCCAGTGCAATCAGTTGCTGAGGCCTGAGCAGTGTGATGAAAAATGGTGGTAAAAGCTTCATATAAATCTACACTTTTTTTCTTTTTTTGTAGCCCAAATGCCAAAATATGGCAAGAGAGAGGCCATTTTCACTGATTTCTGGCCCATTCAGAAATACTGGAAATCTCTGGAGAAGCAGTGGTAGGGAAATTTACAGCTCAGTTTTGCTGACCCGGTAAATTTAGATGAGAATCAAAATGTGTTATTGGTTCGTGGGTTTTTTCTTTCTTTGCAGGGGAGCAGACAAGTTATAAAAGAGGCTCTGAAAACTCATCCAAATCTGTCCATGATGATGTGTCAACATTCTGGGAGAAAAGGCTTTTGGGGAAAAAAACAGTCTTTTCGTTTTCAAAACTTTTTGTTTGCTTTTCCTGGATTACTCCTGCCTAAGACTAAAAAACAAGTAGAAAAACAGTGATTTAAGCACAATAGTGGTAGATATAAATCAATTCTCATTCAGTTTTTCTGTATTATGAGTGGGATCTTTGGAGCTATTAATTCACTATTCACAATGTTGTATAAATAGAGAATGATGATAGAACCACACATTTAATTATTTATTTTCTGACTGAGGCATAGAGAAGTGTCTTCAATGGTATTATTACGGAGTCACACATCAGGTTGTTGAGCAAATATCAGAGAACAGAATACAGATGATCCAGGGGTCTATTATCTCATGCCCTCTAAAACAAGAGGTCTAGAGGAGGATTCAAGGGATTTAGGAAGCCCATCCTTCATATTTCAAAAGGCTTAAATAAGGAGTTGAACTCAGGGACTTCTGTGGCAGTCCAGTGGTTAAGACTTCGCCTTCCAGTGCAAGGGGTGTGGGTTTGATCCCTGGCGGGGGAACTAAGATCCCACGTGCCTTGATGCCAAAAAACCAAAACATAAACAATACTGTAGCAAATTCAATAAAGACTTTAAAAATGGTCCACATGCAAAAGAAAAAAAAATATTTAAAAAGGTAAAGAAAAAGAGTTGGACTCAGATTCTTAGGCCCCTTCTGCTCACCCCATTTTGTATTCTGCACAGTAGACTTGGAAGAAAGTCACAGGGATTCTGAGAACTTGACCATCTCCCTGGGGGACATTGGGGCTAATCTCTCCTGAAGAAAATTGCCAAAATCTTATTAGTGCAGAGAGAAGTTTGAAGGGTAAACTCTAAAAGGAACAGAGTGGAGGAGGGGGAAAGAGGGGAAGGAAAAAATGGGATGGGAGGGATCTATTGATTCTCTAATGGGAGTTAATTTGAATTTTTTGGTTAGAATCCCTGGGCACAGTGCTACCGCATCAATTTAACGGGCTGAAGTGAAAGCAGCAGAGACAATACCAAAAAATGTGAACCACACAGGGAACATCCCTCCATTTCATCTGGGTGCTTGCTCAGTTGCATTCAACTCTTTGTGACCTTGTGGATTGTAGCCCATTGGGCTCCTCTGTGCATGGGATTTCCCAGGCAAGAACACTGGAGTGGGTTGCCGTTTCCTTCTCTAGGGGATCTTCCCAACCCAAGGATTGAACCTGTGTCTCCTGCATTTCAGGTGGATTCTTTACCACTGAGCCACCTGGGAAGCCCCATTTCAGCTGAAGTTTAGCCAATTAGCAAAGTCAGTGTCTGCAAACCATGCTACTCATTTTGAGCCTGAAGCTTTCTCATGTTGGAATGAAAAACAAGCACATATGCAAGTAATAATAATACAGTCTTATGAAACTAATTCAACACATGTGTTTATTATTTGCAAATGTACTGGGTGGATTAAATAGCACAGATTTATCATCTTGTAGTTCTGGAGGCTGGAAGTCTAAGATCAAGCTGTCCTCAGGGTTGGTTCCTCCTGAAGGCTGGATGAAGAACCTGTCCCAGGTTTCTTGCCTCACTTCTGGTGGTTTGCTGACATTCCTTGGTTTGTGGATACGTTAACCTAGTTCTTCCTTCAACTTGGCATGTCTTTCTCCTTGTGCAAGTCTGTCTTTATGTCCAAATTTCTGCCTTTGGAAGAATGCAGTCTTAACGGAAGAGCACTCACCCTAATGACCTCATCTTAATGTAATCAACTGCCAAGACTATATTTCCAAATAAGGTCTCATTCATTGGTACTGGCATAATTTTGGCACATGAATTTTTTGAGAGATACACTTTTACCCATAACAGGCATGGGTATAATAATGAATTTTAATATTGCCAAATTTAAAAGGGAATGAACAGAATAAGTAAAAGGTATTACATTTCAATTTAAGAAACTAAATTCTAGTGTAGCTCCTGTGTCATAATTAAAGGAGGTCATAGTCATATCAGAACTATCTTATTTGTGGTATTTGGGACAACATATGGGAGTGGCTTTGAGGATAATACTGATAAAGAGAGCCCCAGGCAGAAAGGTGTTAACAGACATTGTGGGACATAATTTTACGACTGAAATATCTCTTGCCACAGAAAGCATCATGACACAGCTTTTTCTAGGAATAAGTGAAGACTTTCTAATATTAAGCCATTTGTGTTCTTTTTCTACTTTCATGAAGTCAAGTTTGGTCCTGCCTCTTCCTTCACCACACCTTCCTGATCTTATCTTTAAATGCTTTACACCTGAGGTTTTGTCTGAGCCAAAAGTGGGCACGTGTGTGTGTGTGTGTGTGTGTGTGTGTGTGTGTGTGTTAGTCGTTCAGCCATGTTTGATTCTGTGTGACCCCAAGGATGGTAGCCCACCAGGCTTCTCTGTCCATAGAATTCTCCAGGCAAGAATACTGGAGTGGGTTACCATTCCCTTCTCCAGGGTATCTTCCCGACCCAGGGATCAAACCCTGGTCTCCCACATTGCAGGCCGAATCTTTACCATCTGAGCCACCAGCAAAGCCCAGAAATGGCAAATTCCCTATAAAAAGTTTTAGTCAGGAACAGAGAATAAACATTTTCTGTTGAGCATAATTTGGTTAGGAAACAGGTGAGTGTACTTCCTGAGTGATGCAAAATTACAAATAGCTCTGTGATCTTGAAAATTATCCCTTGATTTCACCCATATTTATCACATATTGAATATCTTAGGAAATGAATCACCATCACATGATTAAAATAACCTCTGTATTTTAATTCTCAAGGTTCCTATGGGAGTAAAATCAAGCTTCTCTGTATGCATAAAGGAATTGAAGAAAGGATGCAAAGTCTTACAGAAAGAATAGTAAAAATGCTTTTAGAACCCTACAATGCTAGCAGTATTCTATGACTGGAGAGACTTGGTTAAAAATTGATAAATTGATGCTGGGGGATTAGTGGATTTAACCTAAAGAAAACACACACACACACACACACACACACACACACACACACACACACACTTCCTGATGTTGTAAGTACCCTACATACAAACCTTCAAGTTGCAAACTTTCAAAGATGTGAATGGTACATTCTCATGTCCAATCATGTAAGGTACTTCATGTGTCTGGCATTTATTGTCACGTGCGTGCATCCTCTCCTAGGGGTTATCCTTTCGTGCACTTTACGGTACTGTATAGAGGGCAGGAGGGCCGTGTCTTTATTTCAAGACTGGGAAGCAAGAATAAAAGCAGCAGTGATGTAGCTGGTACCTAATGTACCTTTCAGGGTACTGTACCGTAAGATTAAACATTTTTTGTTACTTTTGGTGTTTTTTTTTTAATGTATTATTTGTGTGAAAAGTATTATAAATCTACTACAGTAGAGTACTCTATAGCTGCCCTGGAGAAGGAAATGGCAGCCCACTCCAGTATTCTTGCCTGGAGAATCCCACAATGGAGGAGCCTGGCTGGCCACAGTCCTTAGGGTCTCAAAGAGTCGGACACGGCTGAAGCAACTTAGCATGCACACACACACTATATAGCTGATCATGTTAGTTGGGGACCTAGGCTAACTTTTTTGGACTTCTAAACGAATAGGACTTAGGAACACACTCTTGGGATGGAACTCATTCCTAAGTAGGGGACGTACTGCTCCAGGATTCTAAGCATGTATGATTTTGTTGGACTTATAAACAAATTGGACTTATGAATACACTCTCAGGATGGAACTCATTTCTATGTAGGGGACTTACTGCTCCAGGATTCCAAGCCTGCATGATACCCACTTTCTCCATAGTGTATTTACTCAGAACGAATGGGTTGATCATTGAGATCTGTCAGTTACTATCTCAACTCATATGGAGGAAAATCACACTGAGAATCGTCCTGCTGGGTTGATTCTAGACTCTCCTTATGTCACCATGTTCCACTCATGTCACAACAAAGGTTCACAGAAAGTTAGAGACAGTAGTGATCACTTAGTTCTCGCCTCTGTAGATAAGGACGCAGGTGAAATGACTTGCCCAAGGTTATTTGTGCTTCCTGGAATATCCCGATCTAAATCCCCTGGGGTCCCCTCAGATGTTCTTTTCACCACATCATAGTTGGCTCAGGAACTTTCACGCCTGTGTTTAGAAAAATTCCTTCATTTCATTCCAGGTGCTTTAAATTTATATTTAGAGCTAGTTGTACTGTTTCAAGGATAAGAGGATATTATAGAGCACCCCTGGATTATTTCAGTTGTGTGTGTTTGGGAGCTTGGAGGGAGAGGGAGAGCTAGAGCTCATCAGTGAAGTACATTGTCAATCACTTAGCTACAAAAATAAATAAGAATCTTCAGAGAGAACATCTGTTTATAATATGTGCTTATATGATCTGACAGTCTCACTTTCCAAAATTGAATTAATAAATCATTCACAGTACTGGCTGGAATAGTTAATACACTTTCCTTGCCCCAGCAGAGAGGAAAATGGCCCTGCTTTCCTTAGCTTTATGACACATTAAGCCTAAATAGAATTAATGATTGAACTCTTGAATCATATTTACTGTGGAGGGCTCCATGTGAAGGCCAGTGAGCAACAGAAATATGCAGGAAACTTCTTTTATTATTAAAAACAGCTTTTTTTTATCAGCTCTGGAAACTTTGTTCAGTTGTTGAGTTATTACTTGATAACATAAACCATGTACACATGCACGTGTGTGTGTAGGAATTTTCCAAGACTTCATGTATATAAAACTATTAGGATTGGGATTTGGGGATTGCCATGTACCCACTGCTATATTTAAGCTGGATAACCAACCAGGATCAACTGCAAAACAATTTATCAGGAAAACATACCCATGTTTTATTTTTAGTATTTTGTATTATCATACTATTTATTTTTTATTTAATTTTTACTGGAGTATAGTTGATTTACAATCTTGTGTGAGTTTCAGGTGTATAGCAAGGTGAATCAGTTATACTAAGATATATATCCCCTCTTTTTAAGATTCCTTTCCTATATAGGTTACTACAGGGTATTGAGTAGAGTTTCTTGTGCTATACGGTCGGTTCTTATTAGTTACTTATTTTATATATAGTAGTATGTATATGTCAATCCCAGTCTCCCAATTTATCCTCCCATCCCATCATGCTATTTAATATGTCTTGAATTTTCTGAATCTCTTTATACCCTGTAGGGAGAGAGAAAGAGGGTTAGAGATGGAAGGACAGAGGAAGGGAAAGAGAGAGGGAGACAGAGGGATATAGAGAGATACAGAGAGATTCAGAGATTGAATAGAAATGCAATTCTTGATGGCCTTCAAGGGACAATTTAATGGAAGTAAGAAATCTTCATCTTAAAACTGAGTTCTTAAATAATTCCTGATATTTTCTAGTCACTGGGACATTCTAAAGTAGACGTGGAAGACCGCAATAACAATTAGATATTTTAAAGGGCAGAGATAAACACACTGAATTCTTCTCTCCTCTTGCTAGAGCAGTTAATTATTGAAATCTTACGTGTATTATATCTAATGAATAATTAAAGCATAGTTTTAATGAAATATACTTTAGGATTTTAAAGTGAGAGCAAAACATGGTATTTTACTGCAACAACATCAGGACATGTCTCTCTTCCCTTCGGCAAGTATTCTTCTCAAGAAAATACTGTTTTTATGGTCAGAATATATTTTTTTCTGTCTTACAATTCTAGAATAAGGAGTGTAGATTACAAGGTCATTTCCTCCATCCTTCTGGCTTTAGACTAAACCACTTCTAAAATCATCCCAAGTATATTTTTGAAGGAGCTCCATGGATTTACTTGTTTTAGGTTTCTTTTAAATGACACATGTTATGTGCACAGACATCATGCATATCATATACTTTAAGTTAGAGAGATACGTCTCCAGTAAAAATAAATGAACCTTTCATCTAAAACAAGACTCTGTACCAATATATGCAGGAGAGAGATGGACATTCCACTCAATCATAGGGTTTTTCAGAAATGTTAAGGTTTTATTTTTATATTTTTTCATTGATATCTTGTTGATCATCAAAAATATTATTGAAAGAAGGAAATAGGTAGGAAGGTAAAATAAAATATTTACCATTATCAAATGATGGCTAACTAAAGTTCCTTCTTTGAAAAATAACACATAGAGAAAAGGAGAAGAAGAGATGGCCTCTTTGAGACCAAATTTTCATTTTTCTCACTAGACATAAGGGTAGCATCATATTATTTACCTTTTTGTATGAAAATTTCTTCTGCTTCTTTCTGAATATTAATTTCTACAATCCAGACATGCAGAGGATATGGCAGGAAATTTGGGGAACTATTTATAACCCCTGAGATAGGGATTTTTACTTGAGTAAATAGTCACACAGCCTTGTCCAAGATAGCAGGCTGGCTAAACTAGAAAAATGCTGTAATTCTCGGAAGCCAGAAACTAGAAGTCCAAAAGCATATGTGTGCATTAAAAGTTTTGGCAACTCAGCAAGTGTGAGTAGAATAAAGGAGTAACATCTCAAGGCACCAAACTTGACAAGAACACTAGCCCAGTTCTTTTAGAGCTCTTCTTAGATACTACCTTTTTATTCAGAAAGGAGAAGAAACAGAAGTTGAACTTTTGGTTTGTAAAACAAATGAACAAACAAAACACTTTTGTCTTCTTTTTACATCCTAAATACTAGCTTAATATCCTAGATTAACTGCATTTTTGTAGCCAGAGGCACATAAGGAATGAACCCTACCTTCAGTCCATCATCCAAATTTTACCCAGTGCTGTAGATGTCTTTGCTGAGTTAATTAATCCCTTAGAGATTTCTCTTCAAATCAGATTTGTGTCCTTTGTTTCTGAGAAGCTGAAGAGCTGGCAACGTGCTAAGCTTTTGCTGTCCTCAATTTATAACTTGAGAACAATGATAGATAGCAAATTAATCAATTTAGGACATGATAATCAGGTAGAAGTATGAGAAGAAAAAAAGACACAGAACTGTGATTTATTAGTTTTTAAGTTTTCACCACCTGGATCTCAAGGTAGTAACTGAATTTATTTTCTGATCTAAAAAGCCCCAAATTCTTGGATTACAAATCCTTGCCAACCCCTACGTTGACTGAGATGGTTGACATTTGTTTATGAGCTGGATAGGAGAGTGACAGGGCTAGTGCAGTGGGAAGCAGATGAAAGGAAGTGAGTGAAAGAGAGAAAAGAGGAGAGTTGCCTTTTCTTCTCAAGACTGAAGAACCTACTGACACCATTTCTAAGTTAATATCAATTGCATACAAGACATCTATTTATGTAAAAGTAAATAATACAAATGTGCAGAAGAAAAGTTAAGCTGGCAGAATGCTAAATATATGTTTCTAATAATAGAGGCAAAAATATTGGGTATGCATCAATCAGGATTCCCCAGGGAAACATTGCCAATAAGAGAAAGAGAGAAACTGATTTATCTAAAATGTTGGTTCACAGTACTGTAGGGACTCAGATATCTGAGATCTCTGGGGCAGGTTAGCAGGCTCTAGATCCAGGGAAGAGTTGTTCTTGTAGCTTCAGTACTGCAAACTACTGATTTAATTTGTTGTTGTTTAACTGTCGTTTCTGATTCTTTTGCAACCCCACGGACTGCAACCCACTAGGCTCCTCTAACCATGGCAATCTCCAGGCAGGAATACTGAAGAGGGTTGCCATTTTCTTCTTTTGGATGGCATCACTGACTCAATAGACATGAGTTTGAGTAAGCTCCGGGAGTTGATGATGGACAGGGAGGCCTGGCGTGCTGCAGTCCATGAGGTCCAAGAGTCAGACATGACTGAGCGACCGAACTGAACTGAACTGAGCTATCAGGGAAGCCCAATTTAAATGTTGAAAGTGAAAATGAAAGTCACTCAGTTGTGTCTGACTCTTTGAGACCGTATGGACTGTAGCCTGTCAGGCTCCTCTGTCCATGGAATTCTCCCGGCCAGAACACTGGAGTGGGTAGCCTTTCCTTTCTGCAGGGGATCTTCCCAACCGAGGGACTGAACACACTGCAGGTGGATTCTTTACCATCTGAGCCGCCAGGGAAGCTCACCAGGGATGTTAATCACATCTAAATAATACTTTCACAGTGACATCTAGACTGGTGTGTGACTGGCTACCATAATCTAGTCAAGTTGCCACATGAAGTGGAAATGTATTTTTCTTCTTTTTTCTCTTCCGCTCCTTTTCTTCATCAGCCTCCCACTGCACTAGTATCACAACTCTCCCACCCATCTGATAAACAAATGTCAACCATCTCAGTCAATATAGGGGTTGGCAAGGATTTGTAATCCAAGAATTTGGGGCTTCTTAGATTGGAAAATAAATTCAATTACTTGAGATCTAGGTGGTAGGAAAACTCATAAACTAATAAATCACAGTTCTGTGACATTTTTTCCTTCTCAAACTTGATTTATTGTGTCCTAAATTGATTACTGGGCTTCCCTGGTGACTCAGTGGTAAAGAATCTCCTGCCAATTCAGGAGACATGGGTTCAATCCCTGGATCAGGAAGATTCCCTGGAGGAGGAAATGGCAACCCACTTCAGTATTCCTCCCTGGGAAATCCCATGGACAGAGGAGCCTGGTGGGCTATAGTCCAGGGGTTGCAAGAGTTGGACACTGCTTAGTGACTAAACAGTAACAACAAATTGATTACTATTGAAGGGTAATAATATTAAGCTATTACTTACTTGGCTAAAGAACACGCTGAAAGCTGCTAATTTCAGCAACCTGAGTCAAAGTGTACTGAAGGCAAATGATTTGGTATTTATCCTTGATCTGCCTGG
The DNA here is from genome assembly GCF_963930625.1 of Muntiacus reevesi. Classification (NCBI taxonomy): domain Eukaryota; kingdom Metazoa; phylum Chordata; class Mammalia; order Artiodactyla; family Cervidae; genus Muntiacus; species Muntiacus reevesi. Next base: position 70,687,945 of record NC_089258.1, read on the forward strand.
CAAGTAGGCTAAGATATTGCCGATAATTTTTCTTGAAAAATCAGACAGATCTTGGTAACGTAAAATGAGGTAAGAACCAAAGGAAGAAAAACAGTTTGTCAGTGCTGACATGGAAATTTCTATAGGACATGAAGGTGAAGAAATCCTGCTAATTTTTGAGTACATGTTCAATGCATCTTGAGCTCACAGAACAAACATCAGTAGAAAGTCACTTTTGAAAATATTTAATGTGTAGATGGCAATCGAGGTCATGTGAATGACCAGAGGAAGGCCTAGAATAATAAAGAAGTGTTCTAAGAGAACAAGAGGAAGTAAAGGAAGATGATTTAGCACAGCGAACGGAGGAGGAATAGTGATGAATAAGAAAGACAATGAGATACAGAGAATGAGAACCAGGATAAAGTGGCGTTACGGAGGTCAAGGCAGTAGAAAACTTCAAGAGGAGAGGAGTGTTCAATAATATCCAACATCAAAAGGAAGTTATAAAAAGACCATGTTTGAAAACATCCCATTGGGTTTGAAAATCAGCTGTGAACAAGTGCCTTTTGCTGGTGTAGCTTAAATAATGATTTAAATTATGTTCTTTTAAAAATTGTAATGTAATGGTTTTATAATATTTTGTGTTAGTTTCTGCTGTACAGTGAAGTGAATCAACTAGATGTATGAATATATCCCTCTCTCTTGGGACTCCCTCCCACCCCACTCCAACCTCCCCTCTCTAGGTCATCACAGATCACCAAATGAACTCCTTGAGCTTTAGAAGTCACATCTTAATGCTCCTACCCTGTCTTGTGTGAAGTTCTGTGCTATGCTCTGTAGGTAATGTCTTTTTTAATATTTCCTATTCTCTTTTAATACCGCGGAGGCAGGTATTATTATCATTGTCCCTATTTTATAGATGTATACACTCAAGTTTAAAAATGCTAAATATCTTTCCCAAGGTCATACAGTTCAACATTGGGACACGTTTGTCTAAGGATTCCTGTTTGAATGCTAAGTCTGTGCTCTTCATTCAGCTGCTTCTTGTGATCCAAGGAGTAAAGGAGGTGGACTAAGGTCTATGGAATGAACGAGAACTGATGAAAAGGGAGAAAGAGATTACAGATTATCATTTTCACAGATAGTAGCAGGTAGCAGAAGGATGCGCATTTGAGGTCTATTCTGAGGTCTGAGAAACTTGTATGTGTTTGTACCTGGCAAGAAAGGAATGAGGAGAAAAGAGGGCAACCTCCTTGATGGTCCAAAATGATAATAGAATCCAGATGGAGTTCTCCTCTCCTTGGATTGATGGATGGGTGACCACGTAGAATGGTGTTTGACAATGAAGACAAATGGAGGTACACACAAAATGGAAGTAGGTCTTAAGGATATAAACATCTGAATCTAAGGACAGGGATTAGAAGGGAATTTAGACCAAGTACATTTCCTTTCAGACAAGTGCTCTCCTCTGAACGGTCCAGCCAAAATCACAAAGCCCCTGTCAATACCACCTTTCATTACACTTGGCTTGATGTAGCTTAATACCAAGCAATATGCCCCATTAATCAAATTTAAGGCAGTAAAAGTAGAATCTGGGAGTTGTTATCTGAGTCACTTTTCCCCAGGTAAATAGGAATGTGTTTTTCTATAAATTGCTTTGAGGTGCCCTGAGATTTCTTTAATCGAATTGCGAGAAATGATGGCCAATACTTATTTGATGGGGTCGTGTTGACATGTCTTTTCTCCCATTACATTTTCCCCCAGATAATAAGGCTCCACAGACTTCTGGATTAAAAAAACACAAGGTTACTATCACAAAAGGAGGAGGTGAAAAAAAGTTTGCTGCTTGCTTCCAATGGTTCAGCAAGTGCTAAAAGTCCTCATGGGGTTGAAAAGTGAAAATTTCAACCTTTTAGTAGATTCCATCAGACTGGCCATATTTGGGAACAAATCTGTACCATACTAACCCCTAAACTGCAAATAGTGCTCAGAGAATTCCTGAAATCTACCTAGAATTGTTTACTAACATTTAAACTAGACTCCATTTAGATCTAGAGTCAGTAACATGCCTTGAATAATGTAATTTTATCCAAACTTAAACATGTCTTTGTATCTGGAAGATACACATTCTTCATTCATCCTTGATGAGCACAGAAACATCAAAGCTGTCATCATTCTATTTGTCAAGATTAGTTATTTTTTTATTCCTCTTTAGTTATTAATAATGCATAAGCAGAGAGGTCTTTGGGCTCCTTTTAGATGGTTTCTGTCTTTATTCTTCTTGTTTTCTCAGCACGAAAATGTATCAAAGCTATTTCTCTAATCTATTGTTCTTTGCCTTGAATGCTCTTTGTCAGATGCTTATCTTTGAGGTTTTAAGCCGTTAAAAACCCTCTTTTAATCTCCCTTTATCGAATTGCACTGTATCAGGCTACAGGCTCTCCTAATATCATCGTCTCCTTTTTGTTTACATCCAGATCTGAGCATGCAGATAAAAGATGACTGGGACACAGTGAAGATTTCCTCAGCTGCCCCTGTGAAACACGCATGAGACATTCACCAACTTCTCAAAGATATTTTAGAGGCATGATTTTCCAGTTCTAACCTCCGGGTGGCAAAATTCAATTTTCTGACCCCACATTTATCTTCTACCCCCTCCCTATATTTCATAGTCAGGAAGGGTGCCTCTAATATTCACCAAATGCAGCCCATGTCCACCACCCACCTTAGCTGTTGGGTGTCAAAATATGGTATATGTAGAGCAGGCATGCGATTGCTTTCTTATACCATGACATCCCCTCTAAGACTCTTTTGCCCAGCCGAGATGGACAAGCCAACACTTGGTACCCATATTTCTGTGCTATATACTAATTTTCTGGTTGCTGCTCAGTTTTCCCCATACATTGATGTTCATACCAAATCTTAACCATTTCAATGTGTTCCATTCATTCTATCCTAAGTTTACTCATTTATGCTTGAACACTCCATAACCAGTGCTTCTTAAAATTGCTTGCACATTGGAGTCACTTAGGGAGCTTAAAAAACATTTCCACTGCCTGGTTCTCCATCCCAGACCAATTAAATTAGAATCTCCAGATGAGGCTCAGACATCAGTATTTTATGTAAAATTCCCCCAGATAATTATACTATGCAGTGAAGATTTGAAAACTATTGTTAACCCAATAGTTTGTTGTGAGATTTTTGCTCATCTTTATTATTAGGCAGTGTTTGCTTAAAAAAAAAAAAAAAGGGACTTTTACTTTCTCTGAAGTTCAGTTCAAGTCTCTCAGATGTTTTCTGTAAAGGTTGGTGCTGACAGTCTGATTATCAGAGTTAATGCAGTCTCACATCCAATTCTCCCAGGGAGAGAGTTGCAAGCCTACACAGTTACAATCCTCTAATATTCACTTGCAGAAACTCAAAGATTGGGCAAAGTAAGTTAATAACTTTCTTCTAATTGTACGAAGGGAGGAAAATTTCTAGAGAGGTGGGGGCAGCAAATGAGCAGAGGGGCAGTTCACTTATCCTGAAATCAGAAATGTGAAGTAATATTCCCTCTAGTCAATCCATCAAGTCATTGACTAGCTCAAGTTCTGCATATTGGAGACAAATCAACATTTTATCTCTTTGATTAGCAATCGTGCCTTAACAGTATGCCATATGCATGAATGGGTTGGGTTCAGTCCTTGCCTACTGCAACTAGAATGCACTTCTTTAGAGAGCATGCTTACCTGCAACTGCTGTCAGTGTGGGACCAGATGACTTCAGGATGCGGTCTTCCCTATGCAAATGATATTCGCCTTGAGCCTTGCTTGGAATATAAATTAAAGCATCACTTCACAGTAAACTATATGTGTTTGGTGATCAATACGGGACTCTAATTTTCTCAAGTTAATGCCTTTTAATGACAGGTTCCCAATGCTAGCTGTAGACAGTTACATGCAAGATTATAAATCATGGTGATGTCTTAGCCCTGAATTATTAATCTTTGCTCCCCCCTGCATTACATAATTGATAATGACTATATTGGCAGTTCCAAGAGGGCTCTGGAGATGGATCTGTTCAGTGGAAGCAAAAGCATTACCACCGTGGAGTGTGGCAAACAGCGCTGAAATGACATGCTGTGTATTCTAATGAGTGGATTCTGTCACCTGCAGTTGTTTCCTTGCCTTTCCCTTCTCCTAGGAAGGTTAGCTCTGGTCAGAAAGTGATCTAATACAAATAAACACGCTAGCTCTTACCATGAATATTTGTTCCCGGTGCATTTCCGAGTCATTATTTTTTTCCTATTTTAAATTAATTTTTAACAAGTGGACTATAATTGCTTGACAATATCATGTTAGTTTCTGCGGTTCAATGAAGTGAATCAGCCCTAAGTATACCCACATCCCCTCCCTCTTGAGCCTGCCTCCTTCCCCAGCCTCCATCCCCGCCCTCCCCCCGCCAGGTCATTACATTGCGCTGTTTTCCTTGTGCTATGTAGCCGCTTCCCACGAGCTAGCTATTTCACACGTGGTAGTGTATACATGGGGCTTCCCAGGTGGAGCAGTAGTCAAGAATCTACCTGCTAATGCTGGAGCTTCAGGAGACTTGGGTTCAATCCCTGGGTTGGGAAGACCCCCCTGGAGAAGGAAAAGGCAACCCACTGCCCTGGAGGAGGAAATAGCGACTCACTCTGGTATTCTTGCTGGGATAATCTCATGGACAGAGGAGCCTGGTGGGCTACAGTCCCTGGGGTCGCGAAGTCAGACACGATTGAAACGGCTGAGCAGAGCACACACATCAGATTGTACATGTGTCAACGCTGCTTTGTCAGTTCATCCCACCCTCTCCTTCCCTCGATCTGTAGTGATGTGGATGAACCTGGAGGTTGTAATACAGAGTGAAGCAAGTCAGAAAGAGAAAAACAAATATCATATATTAATGCATGTGTATATAACATATATATATAATCTAGAAAAATGGTACTGATGAACCTATTTGCAGAGGAGGAAGAGAGACACAGATGCAGATAATGGACATGTGGATTGGAGTCATGTTTCATGACTTTTACTAATGGGCTTCCCTGATAATCGCTCAGTTGGTAAAGAATCCACCTGCAATGCAGGATACCCCAGATCGATTCCTGGGTCAGGAAGATCCACTGAAGAAGGGATAGGTTACCCACTCAGATATTCTTGGGCTTCCCTTGTGGCTCAGCTGGTAAAGAATCTGCTTGTAATGCGAGAGACCTGGGTTCGATCTCTGGGGTGGGAAGATCCCCTGGAGAAGGGAAAGGCTACCCACTCCAGTATTCTGGCCTGGAGAATTCCATGGGCTGTATAGGCCATGGGGTTGCAAAGAGTCGGACACAACTGAGCGACTTTGACTTTCACTAATGAAAAAAAATACATTTCATCTCTCATTGGAGTCCATTGATCAAATAAAGTTACCTGAGAGAGAACTAGTGAATTCTTCCCAGCAGATCTGCATTCTTTATGGATTTACCCAGTTTGGCAGCAAATGGAAAGCAGCAGGAAGGGTACACAGACAATTTAAGGCAGGAGAGATGCCCAGAGGCCCACCACAATGACTAAATTGTCTAAAATGTGTGTCTCTCTTGGAATGGGGATTTTATTCATTGACAAAGGAACTCTTCCCCCTGTGAGTCTGGCTGATTTCCTCTGACAAAGGGGATGAATGAAAATTATTTGACAGTTTGACTTAGGCCAAAAGTCTGGTCTAGAGGGAGCAATCTACTTGTGTGTGACTACTCTGTGAAATATACCCACAATATATTTTTCTCCGTCCGATTGGACTATTCCCTAAGTGGCAACTGGCTTTTCATATTTTCGCTATAAATGCAAGCAAGTTGTTAACACCTCCACTGACTGTTTTTGTTTACAGCATTTCCTTCCATTTTACATATGCAGTGGGGGGAGAGGGGCTCCCTTTCCACACCACACAGATGGGTACCTGCCTAGGGAAAATGCATGGCATTTAAAACAGGCCACTTTTATTGGACCAGAAGGGAAGCTGTCTCTAATAATAACCAACCACATGGCCCTTTCCCCTTGTCCTTTCCTTGTTAATTCAGCAAAACACATGCCGGATAATCTACTCAGAGTGATTTTTAGCCATTGTCTCAGGAGCCCATTTGACAATTGGATGCTGTAAAGCCATCTCTGCTGCCTTCCTCCTTTCTCTGTTGTTCTCATGCCCTTTCCTTAGGCCACCCATCACGATGCAGTCATGTCATGGCTGGAGTCTAGAAGACCTTACGCTTTGCTTTTGTGTTAATACAGTCACCTTATGCTGCTACGTCTTGTTCCTGTATTTGGGCAGTGGTGACAATAATTCACACCCTGACCTATCGTTCACATATGAAAGTTCTTTGAAAAGTGTAAAATGGGATGTGAATCTATAGAGTCAGTAATATTGTTGAAGGCTATATGGTCCAGAGAAATAGACAGAGGTAGGTGAGCAGACAGCATCCTTGGGTTTTCTTAACAAGGGTCATTAAACCACAAACATGAAACCTTACTTGCTTTTGTGTCTCCCTTCTCTAACTCATTTTAAGTGTTTTGCATTTGTCATACAGTTGATAACTTATTGAGTTCTTTCTTGTTCCCTGATTGTCAATATATACTGCCCCCAATGACATTCTATTATCATCTGTTGCTTTGAAATTTAAATTGTTTCATGTGTGTTTAAATTATTTTCCCAACCATGTGGCACCTGCCCACACTGTTTCAATAGCACAGTGTAACATAGTCTGTCCTTGAGAGATCCCAACAAAATGAAACATCCCGTGTATTTTTAGCTTCCCTTTGTGTAAGGGTGGGCATAAAGTTTATTATATGCTTTTCTAGTTAAGCCTCAGAGAAAGAATAGATATGCTGATGTAGTAAGAATTAACCACATCCCACATGAGAGTAGCCTGGGCAAATCCCTCTGGCGCAATTAGTATCTGCTGAAGAATGCACATTTTGTAATTTCAGACAAAGAAAATAAACGGTATTTGAGTCGGAATCTTTGGTCTGATATCTTCAGAAAGAATATGCATTGCCTTTTTAGACATAACTTCCTGTTTGAACTAATCTGTATTTGTACCACCAAGTTTTTTTTCTACTTAAATAAATATTAAGGAATTAATGCTCCTCATTTTAATGAATATGTCAATCTTCTAATGTTCATGCATGCCATATATTGGGATAGATTTAAGCTGTGGTGAGATCACGGTTAAATCATTTCCAGTTGTATAATCAACTTACAGAAAGAAGATTGACTTGCGGTCACTTGGGGAAATATATCCCTTCATTTTGTAGATGAATTGGAACACTTAGGCTAATAACATAATGGTAAAAACTAATTTGACACCAACTATTAGAGAGTGGCTTTAATTCCATAGCTTTAAAACGCTCCCGTTCTATGTATATGAGAAGCTTGCATTTTCTCTAATATACTATTTTTATTTTTAAGTATATTCTGGTTAATAATATGTTCCTCAACTTGATGGATACTATGGTCTTTCCAGTTTTCAACATTTCTCTTCAAAAAGAGTTTTTAAAAATTTTCCTTCAGGGACTTCCTGGCAGTCCAGTGATTAAGGCTTTGCCTTCCAATGCAAAGGATTCAGGTTCGATCCCTGGTCAGGGAGTTAAGATCCCACATGCCTTGTGGCCAAAGAACCAAAACATAAAATAGAAGCAGTATCCTAATAAATTCAGTGAAGGCTTTAAAAATGTTCCACATCCAAAAGTTTTTTACTTCTAAATAAAAATGAATTCAGAAGGCAACTTCTCAAACCGAGAGGGAAGTTCGCAATTTAACTTTGTGATAATAAATCCTGCCTGTTTACCAGGTTTTGCCACCCATCTTGCTCCGTTGCTACAGCCAGCTCCTTTCTGATCTTTAGCAAAATGTTCTGTACTCACTACCCAGCCATCCCCATGCTGCTGGTCTAACTCTGACTTGTTCTCTGTTCAAATTTTTAGATGTTTCCTTCATAGTCCAGATTCCATTCTGTCTTCTTTCTCTCTTCCCTTGCATCTTCCTTCCTTCCTTCCTTCTTTCAAGTATTAAGAAACATTTGGCTGCTTTACTATTTATCCAGTTCCCTATATTCTGCAGCCACAAAGGAAGCATCTTCAGCTCACAAATACTTTCCAAGTTCACATCCACCTCCACTGACACCTCCATGATAAGCAGCCTCATCACTGTTTGTCAGTAAAATGCATTTGCATAATTTAATAATTATTTAACAGTTTAATAATAATTTAACTTAATAATCAATTAGAACTACAAGGCTAAGTACAAACTAACAACATTCCTCTGATCCACCCCTCCTTACTTGTAATAGTCTTCTACAAGCCATCTCTTTCAAAGTTTTCCTCCTCTGTTTCCTTTTTACGGTTCTATGATGATGTTGCTTCAACTGATATTCAGGTTTTATTTTATTTATCTTATTGTACCTGGCTGATGTATTATACTTTGGTTATATTTCTTTTCCACATTTTCCAATGGAATTATGCCCTTTCCATTATGAGTGAGTCCTGTCCTTCTAAAATTTGTATGTTGAAATCCCAACCTCTCACTCTCGATTGTAACCATATTTGGAGAAAAGATGTTTAAAGAGGTGACTGAGTGAAAACAGGGCTGTCAGGATAGGACCCTAATATAATACAACTGGTGTCCTTATAAGAAAAGAGAAAGTTGAACAGAGAGATGACCTTGGGAAGAGGCAGCAAGAGGGTAGCCATCTGCAAGCTGAAGACAGAGGCCTCCGGAGAAACCAACCTGCCAACAACTTGATCTTGGACTTCAGCTTCCATAATGCTTGGACAGTACATTTCTTTGCAGTCATCCAATCATTGATACTTAGTCATGCCAGCCCTAGCATACCGATATGCCCTCTATGAACCTCAGAACAGCTTCATTATTGCAGCTGTTCTACAATTTTCCAGGAAACCTCTCAGATAACTCTTTCTCTTTCTCCCTGTTGTGCTCAGTCACTCAGAAGTGTCCTGCTTTTCCGGCAAGAACACTGGAGTGGGTTGCCATTTCCTCCTTGGGGGGATCTTCCCAGCCCTGGGATTGAACCCACCTCTCCTGCATAAACCCCTGTTGGACTTAAGCTAAGGCCTGACACACAGTCCTCCTGTGACTTCACCCCATCCTTGGCTGCATCCCTTTTACTGAGTTCAGCATCTTCCTTTGTCATCACTTACTGTCTTGTTTTGACAGCACACACACCAGCATTTTCATAAAAAATGTAGGAAGGGTGATATTTTTTCAAACTTGAATACCTGAAAGTGTTTTATTCTGCTCCCATACTTAATTGACAAGTTGGCAGCATTTATAATTGCAGTTTGAAAACCATCTACCCTCAGAATTTTGAAGGAATTGCTTTATCATCTTTTAGATATGAGGGTTGTTTCTGAGAAGTCTAATGTCTTTATACTTTTTGATACTTTTTTTATCCTGATTTATTTCCTTTTTTCAAAGGTCTTTGGATTTTCTTTCTTCTCTTGCTTTCTGAAATTGCATGCTGAATTTCCTGCACTTTAGGAAATTTATCATTTATTATACTGGGACTTAAACTATTTTAGTCTGGAAAATAATATCATTATCTTCTGGAAAATTTTCTTGAATCATTGTACCCCAGATTTAGTTCCTTGGAAAACAGACTATGAGAGAGTGATTAACATGCAAGAAGCGTGGATCTCCTGCAATGATCCTCTACTTTTCCATATATGTGGACAGGTCTTTAGGATCAGTGGGCCTCACTGTAGTAATACTGGGTAGAGACCCAGCTATGCCTTTTTTTTTTTTCTTGAGGGACCACCAAAGGTCAGTATTTATAAGTCTTTTTTGGGTATGTTGGATTTTTCCAGAGATGATTACTCCAAACTCCTACCTCTTTTGGCCAAAACAGGATATTCTTGCAGCAAAGCAGAATTAGGGAGGTTTGAGAGGTGTTATCAAACAGTAACTTTCAAGCCGAATGTCTCTTCCTCACCTTTTCTCTGTACCAGATGTGCTAAAATATGGGCAATCTCTGATTCTGTTCCTCCACAAAATAAACCCCCAGTTTCTGGGAAGGAACCAAGTATTTAAATATTCCCCACAAGGATATTCAGGTGGTCTCAGCTTTCAGTCTCAGGCCTCACGGTTGCCTTCCTTAAAATATATTAGTTTGGCCAAAAAGTTAATTAGGATTCCTCATGTGCTGTTACAGAAAAACCTGAATGAACTTTTTGGCCAACCCTAGAATCTTCCCTAGCGGCATTAGTGATAAAGAAGCTGCCTTCCAATGCAGAGGATGTCAGAGACGTGGGTGTGATCCCTGGGTCAGAAAGATCCCCTGGAGGAGGGCATGACAATTCATTCCAGTGTTCTTGCCTAGAGAATCCCATGGACAGAGGAGCCTGGTGGGCTAAGGTCATAGGGTCACAATGAGTCAGACCCAACTGAAGCGATTAAGCATGCACACAATATCTCAATATACAAGCCTTTAGAAACCTCTGTTGCATGATTCACTTGTTGACATCTCTTTATCCCCTGATGGCTCCATCCCCCGCTCTTTGTGTTGTGGGTTTGTCTTTACTCTCATTCGAATGGGATTTCTGGAAAGAGCAAAGAAAAAACCCTCAGGTATTTAATCCTCCATGTTTAACCAGAGGTTCTCACTTTATACTAGAAATGTAAAATTCTACAGAAGTCAGTGGAGGGAGAGATTATTCTCAGCTGTGGGGTGTGAGTAGGTCAAGAAGCTTTATGCAATAATAAAGATACTTCCTTTCAGAGTCTATAAAAGACTGGGCATATGGCTTTTTATTATCAATACAGTCTGTCTAATCTGTAACAGCACTGAAAATGTTGTTGAATTTCTTCTGGCAAGATTGATTATTGATTTTCGTGGTACTGTCTGGAGAAGGCTATTTTTTGTTGTAGATTCCTTCTCATGCAATTAAAAAAGTACAAAAAGGAGGAAAAGAAAATATATAGTGACCAGGCTTAGATTAGGCTTTCTTTCCATCTCCATTTTCTCTATCCCAAGCAGAATTAAAGTCTTGAGGAGGAAAGGTGCTTAACAAATAGGACTTGTTCGTATCATTGATGCTATCATTAATCTAATAGGTCTACTCAAAGTTCTGTGGCTGATCCATTTAATAATGTCGAAATAACCTTGTTAAAGAAAAATGCTTAACTTGACCTTCAAAACCTTTGCCCTTTTCTTTCTTATTTTGAAATCTGCCTCTTCAGACAAAGTAAATAAAAATTATCCTTAAAGACTCCCCCACGCTTATTTACTCATTCTATGATTTGGAGACAGTCTTTAAGACAGCTACTCCACTGGCACGAGATGTCTGAAAATGCAATTGTCTTACAGTTTTAATTACATATTATTACAAAAACTTAGAAGTTTTATTTTGGTGACATTATTTTATTTGGGAGGAGGTGAACCTGTCACTGTCTGATTGTCTTCTCAATGCTTTTAGGTGTCCCCATTTTTTTTTTAAACTGGAATATGGCAATTTAATAATTATGAATATGGTTTAGTCATTTAATGTTGGTTTCTATAGAAAGAATTAACGTTTTTTGACACCCAAGCAAACTCTGGGAGCTGGTGATGGACAGGGAAGCCTGGCGTGCAGCAGTCCACGAGGTTGCAGAGTCGGACACGACTGAGCGGCTGAACCGAACTGAAGACTTTTCTTGAAAACTCAAAGGGATGAAACATGAGGGGATAAAAGATGCAGCTTGGCTTCTACCCCTAATATTCTACTGAATTTGCCCCTTCAAAGATCAATGATGATCTTCTAGTTGACAAATCTAAAGGCTGTTTCTTAGCTTTTGTTCTCCCTGAAATATTTGACTAAATGATTGAGAGAGCTCTTCTTGAAAATTTTTACCCTCATCCTATCAGGTTTTTCTGGATCCCCGTTAATCAACTCATCATTCCTGTGTGTGCATGTGTGTGTGTGTGTGTGTGTGTCTGTGTTTGCTCCCCATTCTCTTTATCCACTCTAGGCAAGTGCAGAAACTATACCCTATTCACCTTAGCCTGGTGGTTAGTGGCAGCTCAACTAATATTGTTGTATAGTTCCTAAGTTGTGTCCTATTCTTTGCAACCCCATCGACTGCAGCCTGCTGGGCTCTTCTCTCCAGGTGTTTTCCCAGGAAGGACTACTGGAGTGAATTGCCATTTCCTTCTCCAGGGGATCTTTCCAACCCAAGGATCGAGCCCACATCTCCTGCATTGCAGGTGGATTCTTTACCACTGAGCCACCAATACTAAATTCAATAATTTAAAAAATCATGATAATGGATAATAGATCTATGAAGATGAAAGAAATAAAGAGATGAATAACCACTTCTTTGATTAAACAAAGCTATATATTTTGATCCTATTGCTAACCTTATTTCCACGTTGCTCCTGTTTTTTAGAGACAACTCACCAACACAAATTTTCCATCACATTGCACATCACGAAGTGTATCCACATTTCAGATGTTCATACATATAAAAGAGTGCCATTATCTTCTTCCCTTCAAATCAAGTGCCCCTTAGTGTTTTCCTGTTACTATGTACCTGTCATTCAGGGCTTGACACCTCATTCATCTTTGACAAGTCATCTTGGATGACTTCTACACTAATAGAGGACTGAATTCTTCCTCTGTTTTCTTACCTCCAAAATTTGACATCAATATTATCACTCCTGTGACCCATCATCCCTCCATTTTTTTTTCCTTTTCCTAAAAGTTTATTCAGCAGTTTTCCAGGGCATGTGCAATAAATGAACTAACCAATCCATTAAGCCATCAATCACTCAGTTAATGAATATTTATCAAGAACACCATCTCCAGTAACCCCAGGGAGGTAGTCACTGCGGTGGGGACCAACTTAACCATAGTCATAGAATGATTTCTTTCTCCATCTCAGAAACCATCCATCAGGCCATTTTTATACAGAGTGACATTTTAAGAAGATTCTGAGGGGCTTCTCTGGTAGCTCGGTGTAAAGAATCCACCAGTCAACACAGGAGACACAGGTTCGATCCCTGGTCCAGGAAGATCCCGCATGCTGTGGAGCAGCAAAACCCGTCTACCATAGCTACTGAGCCTGTGTTCTAGAGCTGGAGGCCACAACTACTTCAGCCAGAATGCCCGAGAGAACGTGCTCCACAACGAGAAAAGTCATTGCAGTGAGGAGACCCAGCACCGCAACTAGAAAGTAGTCACAGCGTGCCACAAGTAGGGAATAGCCCTTGTGCAGCAATGAAGACCCAGCATGGCCAAATAAACAAGATTCTGAGGTGAAATGTCTCCTACCATCTGGTTCAGCTTAACTCCTCCCCTTACCTCCTACTCTCCTGCACGCACCAGTCCTTCCGGATAGAGGGATACAGTGAGACCACTGCGTGTGCCTCAGGTCTAGAGTTTCCCACCTCTGAGCTTTTATATTTGTTGCAATTCCTCTGCCTGCAGGAAATGTGTCTCAGCTACTTAAATATCCCTCTAAACATGGAAGAAATCCACTTCCTCCATGAAATCTCAGCCAATCATGCCAGGGCTTAGTGGTTTCCTTGTGAGTGGTACCCTTTCGAGTACCTACCTTCCATATGGATCAGATGGCTGGCTTGTCTGTCTTTGGGTTTCAGTCCAAATACTGCTTTCTCAGGGAGGCCTCCCCAATGAATCTAAGGCAAGTCCTCTCTCAGTCTCTTTTGATCTCTTTATCTTGCTTGTTTCATGGCACTCACTACCCCGACACTTTCTTGTTCATGTATTTTTACTGAATCTGTCTCCTCAAGCTTGCAGTTCCCGTCAGGGAGGGCAACTTGTCTCAGTCACTCTCACATGCTCAACACACACATATTTGCTGAATAAACAAATGAATCATAATGTTTAAGGGGACATAAACATATGTTTAATATGTCCGTAAGTGCCATTCTCATCACTTTATGAATATTTGGTAATTTAACACTTACCAAAACCTTATGACGTGTATTGTACTATCTGTGTGTACATGCTAAGTTGCTTCAGGAGTGTCGGACTCTATGGATTGTGGCCCACCAGGCTCATCTGTTCATGGGATTCTCCAGGCAAGAATACTAGAGTGGGTTGCCATTTCCTTCTCCAGGGGATCTTCCCAACTCAGGGATCAAACCCACATCTCTTGCATCTCCTGCATTGGCAGTCAAATTCTTTACTGCTCAAACCACCTGGGAAGTCCATATTGTGCATCATTTAACTAAGGCACAAGGCCAAGATTACCCAATACTAAATAACAGAGTGGAGTGTCTTATTTTAGAGTGCATAAGTTACATTTATTTTTATTTATGTCAAAACCCCACAATAAGAGGTGAAAGAATGATATATACTTTCTCTTGAACTGTAGAGCAACTTTCTTGAATATAGGCAAGGAAATCTCATAACTCTTTTTGTCTCCCATAGTATCTAGAATTATCTTATCCGAAGCGCACAAGATTTTGCAATAAGTGATGTCACAAAAATGAAATCTATTTTAAAAATGAAACACCCTTCAGAGCTGTCCATGTGGGATATAACTGCATTCAGAAATGGGGGGAAAAACCCTTCAAATTTGAGAAGGAACAACCAAGAAAGAAGTGGAATCAGATACCGCCTTTTTCCTAATGGGTTCTTTCCCTCTCTCCAAAGAGGGTAATCACACAGGCATCATTAGGAATTAGAACAGAAGAGATGTTTTACATTTTTTCATAAAACTAGAACCTATTTAGCTGTCACTAACCTTGAAGTACTTAGGTCCTGGAAAGTGGAGAGTGAATGATGGTTTATGCTAGTGTTATGACATCTTTTCCAGGGATATCATAAGATCAACTTTTTTAGACTCTTTAGTTGTTTCCGTTTACATCCCCAACCAGGAAGAACTGTAACTCTGATGAACGACTTTCTTTACCAGACCAGACACCTCATTTACTGCCTTGAAAAATTTGGATTAGCATCTTAGTATCCAAACTGTCCCTAGAGGCAAAAAAAAAAAAAAAAAAAAAAGCAGGAACGCACCAAATCAAAGCTATTCTGAACAGTGATTGTAACATGCTAGAAAAACTACTCTGCATTGACTTATGCAGTTTGACCTGATGGTGCTATACAAAGTGTCCCCATTTTCAAACAATCAAATCAATATTTCAAGATGTGTGAACTTGGGGCTTAAGATAAATTCAGCAATTCAACTGAAAATCTGTCTGTATACTCAAAAATAACAAATCAATGAATTTTGACTGTAACTTTAAAATTGATTTTTTAGCTAATATCATTATAAACTTATTATAAGTGGCGTGAATCGAAGGGTGGCATTTGTTTCTATGAATTCCACCTGTGCAATCAGATAGATTTTTGTCTCATATTAAGCTGTTATTATATCGTCTCTGTAAAGTCATCCTACATGTGATATCTACTGATGCTTCAAACGGGAAAACCAGAAGTCTAAGCTGTGGTTGACGTGTTCTGTTGCTAAAAGTGGAGATGCGATGCAGACGCCAAGGTATGATATTTGCCCCGTGGTCTTTCTTCACTGTTGCAGCATCTTTGTTTTTCTTCTTGTACTACTCGATGGTAGCCCAGTTTGTTTCATCAAAGCCCTTAAGTCATGTTGCAAACACTTTCTGCCAGAGAATCCATTCTTTTTTTTTCCTTGCCCATGCTCTGGAAGCCCATATCAATAAGATGTTGTTATAGAGCTGTCATTTTTGTCCTACAACAAATCTCACTGTAGCAGATTGTCCTGTGGCTGCAGACGCTATTAATGTTTTCTCTGCTCTGTCAATTGATTTCAAGGCTGCCTCCCTATCATGCCGTGCGCTCCTTCAGAAGGTACATAAGCCAGACTGAAGGGAAGGATCATAAAAGTGTCTGACAGCCTCACATCATCTTCACACAACCTGTCATTGCTGGATAAATTCTTCCCAGGTGGATCTTTGTGTAATAGTCTCCTCAGCTCTCCAGTCAACTTTCCTCTTTTCCACAATGGTAAGGCTCTTAACTGAGCTAGAGAAACCATCTGAATATTTTGTGGTTTCAAGGGCCGTCATACTCACTTTCAAAATAAAAATAGAATGGTCAAGTAGGCATTATTTCTCTTTTAGTTCTTAAGTCATAACTGACATACCAATGGATTCCATTGAAATGTTTCCACTTTCGTTTAAGGAAAGCTGTCCATGGCTTATCCTGCTGATTGAGTCTCCAAGTGCATGGCGATTTGCACGTTCCGCATCATTCAATGTGGGACTCTGCTTCCATCTCCTGTTCTTCTGTCATTTGATCCTTGCCAAAATGTCCTAGAAATTGGTCCTACCCAAAACATCCATGAGCATATTTGGTCCATGCCAAATGGATTTGGACAGGACCAAATGTCTACATGTGGTATAGACCAAATGTCTTACAGATGTTTTGGACAGGACCAGATGTCTATAAAGCCTTGCACATCGTTCCAATTCAGACAATGGCTGGGTAAGGGCCATGACAGAGGAGCCATGAGAATGGGTGGTATTGTCCCCCCAAAGTGATCTGAGTGAGAATATCAGTGTATAAGCGTGGGTCCAAAGTACCCATGCAATTTTTCCATATCACACTTGTTCTTCAAAATGGGATCATTTGGGGTTTATTGTTGTTGTTGTTGTTCTTTGATACTTTCTGTTTGCTCATCTTCTGTGACTCCTCTCTTTCCCCATCATGGGGAGTTTTCTGATACCGAAAACCTTGTTCATCAGTCCTGTGGGTTTCTGTGACGTTCATCGAAGTGAAGTGTTTTCTCAACTGGAATGCAGCTGTTTCCATTAAGGGCTCAAACAAACCCTGCATATGACTTGATCTCCCAGGACACACACAACTCATTCACTTCCAAAGGTCTCCTTGTATCCTTTGGATAACATAAAAACCATGCAGCAGGAGTCCTAAGGACCTGTCTTCAACATATCTTGACAACAAAATGTCAAGGACAAGTCAAGGACAGTCTTTGTATTTGCAATGCAAGCATATCATGATAGACAATGCACATGTCTGGTAAAAAGTCTTAACTGAAACCAGATTTGATTTCAAAAAATTTTGAGGGAGAAAAGAAACTACTTCTCATTTGAAATATTTCATAGGAGACTTCTTCCTTCTCTTTTTCTGACCTCTTCATGTTCATTACCTTATCATGTTGACAAAAAGTAGATGGTGACATTCCTTTATTTACATAAAATAGCTTTCTTTTAATGAGGGGAAAAAAAAAAAGGAACAAGAAGGAAACTAATAGTAGAAGTCACAATCTAGAAATAGACCTGGGTGAATATGAAGATGAAACACTGATCCTGTAGAGAAAGAAAAATAATTTCCCTTCTACCCTTCCAGGTTTCTTGGTTGAGACACTCCCTGTATTAAAAGAGAAATTAACAGAGGGACACAAGATTTAATTTAACTTTATATATACAAAGATATAATATCCAAAGAAGTGACCAAAGTTATCAGCTTTTATACTTTTTAGATAAAGAAATGATAAATTTGCAAAGTATTGTAAAGTTAGTAAAGAAGTAACAAGGTTTGTTCATACAACCTTCCAGGCTTTGAGTTCTGTCTCTGGTGATAAGATATATTTCTACTTCCCAGTACAAGGAGGGTACTTTTCACCTAGGAGTTTATTTCAGGGGGACAAAGAAGGGTAGAATGTTCTCTTTGCACTGGCTGTTCCTTAAATAAGTTAAATAATTAATATGCTAATGTGGCACATTTTGAAGTAACCTGCTCTCAGTCCCATCAACTCTTTAAAATCAAAGTAAATTCATCATAAAGGTATAGATCCAGTATATATAGCAGATGGCCAATGTTCTTCCTTCCCTAGGGCCAAATGTACCACATTCCTGTTCCTACAAACATTTCTGTTACTTTGACACTTTCATAAAAACAACCCCCCCCCCCTCAAAAAAAAAGCATCTCTCTTTGGCAAACACCAAAGGCAAAATGTTTTGGAGGAAAATAAAATTTTGCAAAGGATGCTGAGTGGCCATAGAGGACTAAGGCTGTCATTACTGTCTGCTTTATTCTTATAGCATTGCCTCAATCCTTCCACTAATGTTTCTGAAAACAGTGGGGCACAGCCTAGGCACCTGAAGAAGCAGTGGTAGGAAAGTGGTGTGGGTGGGAGGTGCACTCAGGAGACGTCCCCTGCCCGGAGACCATGGTTAGGAGAGGAAGAGGGGGACAGCACCCAGGGTATGATTGGGTGGAAGCCTCTTCAGCTCTTTGCTCTACTTGATGATGCCGCCATCACACTGACAGGTCTATGGCAGGGCAGATGGAGGTGTCAAGGCAGAAAGACCACTCAGACCCAAAGGGTAAAGGGTTTGCCACCTGTCCAGTATGAATGAAATGGGGCATCATACATACAATGGAATATTACTCAGCCATAAAAAAGAATGAAACACTGCCATTTACAGCCACTTGGATGAATCTAGAGATTGTCATACTGAGTGAGGTAAGACAGAGAAAGAAAAATACCATGTGATATCACTTGTATATGGAATCTAAAAAAAAATGGCACAAATGAACTTATTTACAAAACAGCCAGAGACGTAGAAAACAAACATATGTTTACTAAGGGTGAAAGGGGAGGGGAGAGATAAATTGGGGGTTGGGGATTGATGTATATTCACTACTACATAGAAATAGATAGCTAACAAAATCCTACTGTATAGGAACTCTACTCAATTCTCTATAATTGCCTAAATGGGAAAAGAATCTTAAAAAGAGCATATATATATATATATATGTATAACTGATTCACTTTGCTGTACAGCAGAAACTGACACAATATTGTAAATCAACTATACTCTAATAAAAACTAATTTATAAAAGGAAATGGGGCATCTATGATATTCTGGGGCTTGAGGTTGTTATGAACCTGCAATG
Organism: Muntiacus reevesi; assembly: GCF_963930625.1. NCBI lineage: Eukaryota > Metazoa > Chordata > Mammalia > Artiodactyla > Cervidae > Muntiacus > Muntiacus reevesi. The sequence continues at coordinate 70,706,838 of NC_089258.1, forward strand.
AGAGAACTGCTGTCTCATTAGCAGTCATTGATAATGCCCACGTTTGGTGGGCCCATTGGACCTAAATGAATAAGCTCTCATGAAGGGCATGGAGAGATATGGGGATTAGAATAAACCCATCGATGTGCCAACAGGTGGAAAATACAGCTCTTATCGCTCTCCCTCTTCTTTTATGTGCTCATGAGATAATAGCACACGTACTCATTCAAAATGAACTATTGACTAGGACTTTGCACAGTCACTCTACCTCTTTTTACTAATCTAGGGGGATTCATAATGTTATCTCTTTGCGGCTCAACCCTTCTGAACCTGTCAAATAAGTCCTCTCACAATGCATATTAATCTGAGACATGCATTTGAAAGAAAGAGCTGATAAGTCCATCGTTAAGATGTGATAAGTATAAAGCATTTCTAATGAACGGGTATTGTGTCAAACATCTGCAGGATCACCAAAACCTGGGGATATTTAATTAAAAGCACACACACACAAGATAATGAAGGGGGGAAGGAGATTCTGCCCATATGTGGGTTTCTAGTTTCTAAAAGTCAGCCATCTTTTGCTGTTTTGCTGCTACTTAAATATTGCACCCAAAGTCATGCATGAATCTGAACGGAAATGTGCAGTGAAACACACTCTTTAATTGGTATATGACTTCTTTGGGTGTGTCTGTGTGTGTGTGTGATGATAAATAGTTTAGGCATCAAGGAAGTCATAAATACATTATCAGAGGTAGTTCAGTTCTTTGGAAATTGATGTTATACTAGGCAGAAATATTTGTCTTAGGGATAAAAAGAAAGAACATGGAAAATAAAAAACTTTCCTGAAATCTGTGCTGTGAGGCTAAACTGGGAAGCTTAAATAATCATTCCCGAACAAAGAGAACTGCATCGTCAGAAGCCTGCCAGAAGTCGAGAACTCATTTAAAGGGAATTCTTAAAGGCTACTTCTGTCAAGGAAAGTTAGGTTGAAAGATGACAAGTTTTCCTTCCCCCTTTATAGGCTGTAATTTACCCTTTGAGAACTATTTTCCTTCCTTATCTTTGCTTCAGATTTACTCACTCTAGTTGTTCAAAAAGCACAGTGATTTGGCAAACGGTGAGAGAGGGGCTGCACCTTGAGAAATTGTAGTATCCTTGAGTTCCATGGAGATTGTCAAGGCTTTCATCTCTCCCCTGTTATCGCTGGCTAAAACTCCTTTCTGCCCTTTTCAAAGGTCAGGGTCAGTAGATATTTTTGTAAGGGGCACATTTGGACTAAAGAAATGAGCAAGTGTGCTGACAGCAAGACGCTTCTGAAAAGGAAAGCAAAGTAAGATCATTGGCCTGGAATCCTTCCTCGGGGTGGAGGTTTGGGGCGATGGGACAAGGAGAGGGTGGGATAATAAAATATCTGGATTTAGCACCGGGTCTGTTCACTGGCATGAGCGTGGAGGATAATGGCCATTGCCAAGGGAGAGGGGTGTGATGAAAGAAGCACAGAAGCCAGGATAAACTGTCTCTTCTCCCTCCCTTTCTAGGGGTAGCTCATTATTTGTTTGTTCTTAAGAATTCTGAATGTTCTCTGCAAGTATGTTGTTAAACGTGTGCATTGGGAAGAAAGTGTTAGCACCCCAAGTTCAGACAAGATTGGGCACGTTCAGGGAGGTATGGCCATAGACAATAACACCCCAAGTTCATTCAAGAAACATAAACATATTGAAACAGTGCATAAAAAGTCCTAATTCAGTTTGTGGCACTGACCTCAAAAAAGATGCTCTTTGAATCTCAAACCAGTTAAATCACAGCCTTTATTTTTCTTCCTGGTTCCTCTGGGTAAAATAAAGATGCCAGGTAAACATTTTCTTGGTTATCATCAATGGAAGATTCATGCTTTCCATGTCTAGTGTTAAGCAAATGAAAAGAGGGCATACACTTTTGTATTTTCATGTGTTTCTAAATTAAAAAAGAAAATCACACAGGTATCTCATTCCCTGGAAGAATGTGTAAAACAAGTAGATAAAAAAAAAAAGACAACATTTAAAAAAATAACATAAAATATATTGACTGTATCCGTTGCCGTCTTATTTGATGTAATTTAGACAAGATATAAAGAAATATGGTTACTGACATCTCAATGTTGGACTGTTTCTAGTCACAGTTTTACTGTCTCCTTTTTTTTTTTTTTTTTACTGTCTCCTTTTTTAAAAAATTTGTTTATTTTTTAAATTTATTTGACTGTGCCACATTTTAATTGCAGCATGTGGGATCTTTAGTTTTGACATGTGGGATCTAGTTCCCTGACCAGGTATTGAACCCAGGCCCACTGCGCTGGGCATGTGGAGTCTTAGCCACCGGACCACCAGAGAACTCCCTACTGTTTCCTTTTTGGCTTATATTGGTGATCATTTCTAATTTGCCTGGAGTTTTGTTCATGCATTTCAAGTTCGGCCACTTCTTTTGTCTACTATTCAGCTTGTATTGTTTTTCTTTCTTGATAAGCTTCTCTTTTTTTCTTTTTAAAAACACTTTCCCTCAAATTTTTAATTGACCTACAGTTGATTAAAATACTATATTAGTTTCAGTTGTGCAACATAGTGATTCAGTATTTTCATAGGTTGTTCTCCATCTAAAGTTATAAAATATAGGTTGTATTCCCTGTGCATTATATACATATTCACTACATCTGTGTATCTTGTTTATTTTATACGTAGTGGTTTGTACCTCTTAATCTCTTTCCTTATTTTGCCCCTCCCCCACCCCCTCCCCCCACCCCTCCCCCACCCCTCCCCCACCCCTCCCCCCACCCCTCCCCCGCTTTGGTAACCACTAGTTTCTTCTTTGTATCTCTGAGTCCCTTTCTGTTTGTTATATTCATTCAACCTTTAGCGTATTTTTTTTTTTGCTTAACTCCATTGAAGAAACAGAGGGGAAATAAAGTGTCAAGAAAAACTGTGATTAGAAGAAAGACTATTAGGAGATTTTGATTTAGGTTGCTCTACTTTTTTTTCTCTCTAAAGTACTTTTAAACTCTTCTCCCAGAAGAAGATGCTTGTTCTGCATTTGTATATAATTTATCTTTGTACTAAAAGCTGCATTTACATCCAAGGATTTATAGCCTGGAACCAATTTCTTAGTCTACAGTAGAATTTCTTCCTTTTGAGCTTACGTTAATTCTAGGTTTCTTAAAAAGTAAATTGTCTATGTTTTGTTTGCATATGATAGTTTATCAAAATAGAAACACATGATTGTTTCTTGAAAGAGTCTAACAGTAAGTCTTAGAGGTGATACATAGAATGTAGTGAAACTCAACTGATAATGAAGAAATCTGTGTATTTTAACAGTTATTGATGAAGCCAAGAGAGCTTGGATGAAGAATAGCTATTGGTTCATAATAATTTGATGCCAATTTATATGAACTTGCTAATTTTAAGGATTGGTTTGCTCATTTGTAGAAAAACTGGCAATGACATAGATTTCACATGTAAAGTATAAATATATATTTAAATTAATGTTTTTTTCCTTCATATAGGACAAATTTAGTCACAGATTATATTTCATGGTTATAGTGATTTCATTTTTGTGTCAAGTAAATAAGTGATTCACAAAAATCTCTTATTTCTGTGTCTCTCCCTTTTATTGATGTTTCACTTGATGGGGTTTTATCCTTAGAAATTACCTTCTCTTTCCCAGGAAACAAAATTATCCTAAGTTTGCTTTTAAAAAAGCAACATACAAAACAAAACAAAAATCACATAGTAACATTGAAAAAAAACCAAGAACTATTCTCTTTATTTTCTGCTTTCCTAAGCTCGGAAACCTTAGTTTATGGAAATAAGAGATCCATTATTAAGATTCAGAATCCTTGAAGAAAATTTATTCTTATGGCACCTTTAGTACAATCCTTAGGTGTATTTTCTTTTACCTACTTCTCCTTTTTCACCTACTTCTCTTTTTTCAAGAAAACTTGTTAATCAGATATTTATTCACTGTTGAATATGGGCAAACATTTGGTTGACACAAAGTCTATAGTTGGAAGTTTGCAATTTCTTGGTTTGCATTTTCAGTGGTTCCCATGAACATTTACTTATATTTGCTATAAAGCCTTCTTTATTAACTATATCATGTTAGCCATACAGGGGAAATCAATTTCTATCACTTCAAGTACTGAATCTAGATCTCTGAATTACCATTTTACTCCTTCAGCACTGATGAAGTTCACTTGTTTCCACGTCATTTAAGCCTCAAGATGATAAAGTCTATTTATAAGCATTGAATCCAAGAATGAATGATATTATGTAAATGTACAGAATCATTATTTTATCCCAAACCAAGGAGCATTCCAGATCAATGTTATGATACATTGTTGAATTTATTGTTTTAGTCCTAATGACACACACATTATATTGTCAACTTCAAGTTACTGGGCAACTTGTTCCAAAATGCTTCCATTCATCATATTGACGGTGATGTTAATCAAATTGACTATCCTTAACAAAAAGCCCTGCTTCATTTGAGTTATATTGCTTTTCTGCCTATGGGGAACATTTACACAATTAACAAAAGCAGATCGAATGCTAATAAAGAAAACAAATGAAGATTTATTCATAATCCTCAAAAGGATTGTAATAATTTAATTAAGGTGTATGGTACATTTGGAAAGGAAGTGATAAGATGGGAAAAAAAAAATTCTTTGTGAGAAGGTGAAAGGGAGGGCCAAAGAAGCTTGTTAAAGAATTCTTCAGCGTTTGTAATTTTCATTGATTTTTAATCTCAAAGAACAACAGACAGGAGTCCATTGAAGATAGAAGTTCGCACTTGAGGAGGAGAAGGAAGGAAAAAAAAGAGGATCAATCAAAATCTGAAGCTTGCCAAATACTTGAAAGCTATTGAAACAGCCCGGAGGGAGAACAATAGTTTGGGGTGGTCCAAGGGAATAAAAGAAATACTTAACGGGATGAAATTAAAGAGCAAGAGAAAATTCGAACTGATAATCGAGCAGTGTTTTCTGGCAGCCACAGATGATCCATTCCTAAGCGATGCTAGACTTCCCGTGGAGATGTTTTCCTTTAAAGTTTTATTCTCAGCCATTAAGAGGAAAACAAAGCTTCCTAAACTATGAGATGAATGAAACATCAATGGTGGTGAAGGCTGTTGGCTCAGTTAAATGTACTGAGGTCTTTCGGGGTAAGAATACTAATGCAGTTATAACGTTCAAACTTAGACTAGACTCTGAGGCTTGTCCACCTCGATAATAACCCAGGTACAAGGAGTATTTCACAGTAATTTGGGAAGTCATAGCCACTCTTTAAAGTCATCAAAGCACTAATTCAGTCTTTCAAATTCATGTATAATTGAGAAGGAGTTATGCCTCAGCATTGACACATACAATATGAGGGCATCGTCTAGGGCTGACACATGTAAAGAGGTAGGAAAGTACATAGGAAAGTGACTTTATGAGAATCACCAAGACAAAAAAATGAACATTCTGTATTTCACAATATTGTGAAATTTATGAAGTCTAGGTATTTATCTTTTTTTGTAAAGATTATTTTCTGGATGTGGACCATGTTTAAAGTCTTTATTGAATTTGTTACAATCTTCATTCTGCTTTTTAGGTTTTGGTTTCTTGGCCACAAGACATGTGGGGTCTTAGCTCTCCAACCAGGGATTGAACCTTCACTCCCTGCACTGGAAGGTGAAATTTTAACCACTGGACTGCCAGGGAAGTCCCAATGTGTTTAACTTCTTAAAATGTATGGGCTTGCTTATAGGAAGAGAATTTTATACTGAAAGACCCTAGACCATTATGTTTCTTATTAAAAATAAAAAACAAGCAAAACGATGGTATATTCAGAGATGCCTATATATGAGGAGCATCATATGCAATAGAATAAGTTGCAATGAAAATTTTAAGACATGAATGCTAAACACAGTTCCACTGTTAACTAATATCAAACTTTTGGTAAGAAATATTACCTCTCTGGACCTCCATTTGGCCTTCTATAATAAAGAAGGAACTGAATAAGATAAGTAAACCCATACATAAGTAATATTTCCCAACTGCTTCAATGCTCCTTTCCTGCTCTACGCTTCTAAAATTCTCTTTGAATTGATTAGGAAAAAAGTATAGAGCTGTACAGGTTATGATAATTTGGAATGTGGGAAACCTCATTATGGGTTTAGGTTGAGTTGGGAACACATAAAACATACTCAGGTCAAAGGAAGAGTGAAAGGAACCACAAAGGAACCAAGAAATTGACATCCTTCTTTTCTCATTTCTCCTCCTTGTTAGTCTTTCCTCCAGCGGGGTGGTGGGTTGGGTCCTAACTTCAAATCCCATAGAGGCCAAGCTAACATCTGATGATGCAAGAATAATTAGCCATGCCTTGTCCGCTTACAAAAAAGAAAACGATGGAAGGATTCTGATGTTAGGTTTGGAAAGAGAAGCGTCATCCAATTAGTTTGATTCCTGAGCTAGGCAGTGTTTCCTTTTGCTTGCTATGTCACTATTTCAGTTGAAGTGAAAAGTCACTCAGTTGTGTCCGACTCTTTGCAACTCCATGGACTGTAGCCCACCAGGCTCCTCTGTCCATGGGATTTTCCAAGCAAGAGTACTGGAGTGGGTCGCCATTTCCTTCTCCAGGGGATCTTCCCACCCCAGGGATCGAACCCAGGTCTCCCGCATTGCAAGCAGATGCTTTACCGTCTGAGCCACCGGGGAAGCCATTTCAGTTAGAACTTAGGTAAATATTCAAAGACTCCCGGCTAGTTTCCTTTCATACACTCTCAGAGCAATGCACAAGGATGAAGCAGAGCTGGAAAACCCTATTTGACAGAGGGGATTTTTTTTTTTAATGGGTACAATGAAGAGACAGAATAAGTTCAGTACAAAAACTTTCTGCTTTTCAACATAGGGACTTTCTATAGTGCTTATCGTTATTAATCTAAGTTCTGCTTGAGATGTAAGAAAAAAAACAACACGTGCTTCCACTTACCTATGTCAACTTATTACTTTTCTATTTGGAAATATGAAAGACTTTGTGTTGCTCAATGCCTGTGCATATGAATATGGGTTAGAGATAGCAGGGAATGAAATTCCATGTATTTTAGACGATTTGCCGCTTCACTTTGAAAACAAATAAATCAAACATAAGCTGTTTAAACATAAATTAAAGATGAACATAGAATAGACAGGACATAGCACAAACCCACATCCAGAAAGGCTTAAGATGTAAAGCCCTATGTATTAGCATGTTTGGCTTGTGTCAGTGCTTCGGAATATCAAGATTCATTGCTCTAGACTGTAGCACTGATGAACAATTGTAAGGATGGAGATATTAATATTTTGCAAAATTATTTAAATAATAAAACGAAGTCTGTACAGAGTTCATGCCAAAACAAGAAATCTAACCAGTAAACATGAGTGGCTAGTTTGATTAAACACCATCAGCCTGAAAATCTTCTAAAACCCATTAAGAGGGACTTCCCTGATGATCCAGGGGTTAAGACTTTGCCTTCCAATGCAGAGGATGCAAGTTAGATCTCTGGTTGGGGGGCTAAGATTCCAACATGCCTTGTGGCCAAGCAAACAAAAAACAAAACTAATATTGTAACAAATTCAATAAGGACTTTAAAAATAGTTCACATCAAAAAAATCTAAAAAAAATTAAAACCCCTGAGATAGAAGATTCAATCTAGAACTGATATTCCAAACATTTCATTAGTTTTTCTTAACAAGGAAGTCAATAACAGGTTGTGGAAAAGGTCTTGGAATCTATATGAGGAGTTCTGAACATCCTGAATTTGATTCTACTGTTTATAGGATATGTGGTATTGGGCAAGATACATGTCATATACAGATAATTCCCCTACCCCCCCCCCCAAAAAAAAAGAAGAAGAAGAAGAAGGTGCTAATGCCTACTCTTCTTTACTGACAAAGAGCTGTGAGAATTGATTGAAATTATATTTGTGACATAATAATAATTAAATAATAACTCAGGAAAAAAACCCCAAGTTCTTAGCATTATCTTAAGCACTATAATTGAATAACTTTTTTAAAAGAATTTTTTTTGATGTATTGATTTTTAAAGTCTTTATTGAATTTGTTATAATATTACTTGTGTTTTTTATTTTGTTATTTTAGGCCTGAGGCATATGGGATCTTAGCTCCCCAACCAGGGATTGAACCCATGCTCCCTGCATTGGAAGGTGAAATTTTAACCACTAGACCACCTGGGGAAGTCCCTAATTGAATCATCTTTTAATTTTCACAAATGACCTAAGAGTTAACAGTACCTTTCCATCTTAAGGATGAGAAAACTACTGCTTAGAGAGATAAAGGGGCTTATCTAAACTCACATGATAAGTAAGATTGAGAACAAAGCTTAAAATTTGTTCTTCTCAGTCCTAAAGCCTGTACCTTTCCCCCTGTACCACAGTAATCTTGGAAAAGTAGAGAGTCTAACAAATGCCTCTAAGTAGAAAACACCGTCAATTACGAAGTTTTGTCGTTACAAGCAGAATTATAAAACGTTCCTGTGGCAGCTTTGGCTATTTCTATTTTGGTTTTGCAAGCAAGGTTAGAAAGACTACCAAAAAATCTACTCATGTATATGTATGGCTGAGTAACTCTGCTGTTCACCTCAAAGGATCACAGCATTGTTAATCTGCTACAATTCAACATAAAATAAATATATATATAATATATATACTAAAAGTCTACTCATTTCTCAAGACCCGTTTCCAATGCCACTTAGTATATGAAGCCTTCAATTAAATTCCCAGCTGATTCTACTTACTTCTTCCTTATATCTGTATGATGTCTGTGATTTTTAATAGTCTTCACATTTTCCTATGCCTATCTTTTCCTTGAGACCAGTACTGTTCAATACAATAGATATGAGTGTCATGTGGCTATGTAAATTAAAATTAAATAACTTTTAAAATGTAATTCCTTAGTCAACTAGTCACATATCATGAGTTAAAGGCTACTGGCTGCTATATTAGATAAGGCAGATATAGAACACTTCCATCATCACAGACATGTTTCAGATAATGATGCTCTAGATCGGGGTCAGTTCAGGTTGTGGACTGGTACTCCCTGTCAGATCAGTGGAGGCATTAGATTAGAAATAAAGTGCACAATAAATGTAATGCACTTGAATCATCCCGAAACCTGCCCCAGGCTCATGGAAAATTTGTCTTCCATGAAACCTGTCCCTGGTGCCAAAAAGGTTGGGGACCGCTGCTATAGATCATAGGTTTAAAACTACAGAGTGTAGGCAGAACCTGGCCACTGCCTGTCTTTATATATTAAATTTTATTGGAAGACAGTGGTGCCCATTCATTTCCCATTGTCTCTGGCTGTTTTGTGCTACAGGGGTTGAGTTGGATAGTTCTGACAGAGACCAAATGGCGAACCAAGTCTAAAATATTTACTATCTGCTGCTTCGTGGGAAAAAGTTTGCCAACTCCCCATTTAGACTATAAACTGCTTGCTTGAGGCCTAAAGCTCCAATTCTTTTCTTTTTTTTTTTAGGTGGGGGTGGGTTGGGTAGGGAGTGGTTCCCGTTATATTACTAATAAATTGTCTAGCAAGAATTGATGTGTTTGCTAAATTAGGTTGACACCAAGTTAAGAAATTAGCCTGTAGTTCTGCATCTTGTACTGCAAGACCCTTGACTCAGATGGTAAAGAATCTGCTTGCCATGCAGGAGACCTGGGTTCAATTCCTGGATAAGAAAATTCCCCGGAGGAGGAAATGGCAACTGACTCCAGTATTCTTGCCTGGAGAATCCCATGGACAGCGGATCTTGGCGGGCTACAGTCCCTGAGATTGCAAACAGTCAGACATGATTGAGTGACTAACACACTTTTGCATCTAGTAAGTGATGGAGTCAAATTCAAAACAGTTCATCTGATACAGAACTATGTGCTCATTTCACGGCATTCTGTTGCCTTTTGATCATCTGGAGTCATCAAGGCACGAGTAAAAAATGATGACGCCCTGAAGTCAGGGCCATAAGCAAGATCTCCTCTGGATAAACTTTATTCTCACACTTGCCTAAAAGCAGTTGTATCTTAAGTCATCAAGAGTAACCTAGACAATTAGATTAATAAGATACAATGAAAATAATAATGACCAAGCACTTTTGCTTGTGAGTTATCCCTTTTTTCTCTAATCACAGTATTTATCTATCTACCTGTCTATCAATCTATCTATGTTCTCAGGTGCTTACTTGTACCCCATTCTTTGAGACCCCATAGACTGTAGCCTGCCAGGCTTCTCTGTCCATGAGGTTTTCCAGGGAAGAGTGCTGGAGTGGGTTGCCATTTCCTATTCCTCTATCTATCTATCTATCTATCTATCTATCTATCTATCTATCTATCTAATTATCTATCTACCTAAGTAGTTCAGGGAATAAGCTTTGCAGCTGAATATGAAGAATAATGGAATACACAACACATGTGTGTGTGTGAGTGTGGGTTTGTGAGTATGTGTGTAAAAAAGAGCAAGACTGAGAATGGTGACAGTCATTGGAAAGTGTGTGAGAGGCTGGCTTTGGTCAAATGCTAATAAAATGTATCATATATTTATTGGGCACAGCCACTTAAGTGGTGGTGAACATGATGTGAGCTAGTTAATTGCCCAATGTAGTTACCAAAAGGGTCTTCTCCCTATGGGTGCTGTATTTGAGAAGTTTCTTGAAAACGGAAAGAGATTCTATTTGTTTCTTCCTGTAAAAGGTTTTTTTCTTCCTCACGAGAAAAACTTAGAGATTGTCCATAAATCAAATAGAAAGGCAGCAAGAAGCAGAATGAGAGATTCTGCTGCCCCTCTGGGTTCTTACATTTTTACTCTATAAATATAGGAAAAGATCAGTTCTCTTCCTTTGAATCATTCTTCTTAACTGAAGGAAACAATATCTCAGTGCTACCTCAAAAACGGATTAATTTTGCATAATCTGGACAGATAAAATCTCCTTCGGTGCTGAGGGGCATGAAAAGAGTTTAGTGCAATGTCCTTGCCATACAATTAGGTATTGATACCAATCTTCTAACTGCCTTTGAAGTGGAATTGAAGAACTTTATAATAAAGATAATAAAGCTATGAAATGTAGACTCTGTATTGGCTGAAATTAGATAATTAGCTTAGGATTTCTTCAATTACATATTTAGGAGCAGGAGAAAAATGAGGACCTGATGCCTAGCAACACAAGCTAATAATGTAATCTATACAAATTGATGAGTGTACACGGATACTCAAGAAATACTAAACACTGCAGTGTGAAGATGGAGTCTGGATTAACAGAGAAAGAGTGGTTATGAAGCAAACACACATAGCCAACATAAAACAACCTACCTTTAGAAAACAGAAGAACAATAGAAGGTCAGGGGAAAAAATGTATTAAAGGGTGCAGAAAGCATTCTAGAAGCCCAAACAAACCACACCAGATCTGTTTTTAAATATAGAAAAATCTAATACAATTGATTTGCATTTTCCACGTAATGAACTGGGTAAATTAGCTTTGTTTATAAAGCTCCACATGAAAGGTGTTGAGTCTCTCCTCACCTCGTCTAAATGGTGCAGGCATCACAGTGATGAGATTTAAGGTAAGTGATCCCTTAATTGGCACCCAGCCTTGTATACTGCGAACAAAGCTAGTGGAGGTGATGGAATTCCAGATGAGCTATTCCAAATCCTGAAAGATGATGCTGTGAAAGAGCTGCACTCAAAATGCCAGCAACTTTGGAAAACTCAGCAGTGGCCACAGGACTGGAAAATGTCAGTTTTCATTCCAATCCCAAAGAAAGGCAATCCCAAAGAATGCTCAAACTACTGCACAATTGCATTCATCTCACACACTAGTAAAGTAATGCTCAAAATTCTCCAAGCCAGGCTTCAGCAATACATGAACTGTGAACTTCCAGATATTCAAGCTGGTTTTAGAAAAAGCAGAGGAACCAAAGATTACATTGCCAACATCCGCTGGATCATTGAAAAAGCAAGAGAGGTCCAGAAAAATATCTATTTCTGCTTTATTGACTATGCCAAAGCCTTTGACTGTGTGGATCACAATAAACTGGAAAATTCTGAGTGAGATGGAAATACCAGACCACCTGACCTGCCTCTTGAGAAACCTATATGCGGGTCAGGAAGCAACAGTTAGAACTGCACATGGAACAACAGACTGGTTCCAAATAGGAAAAGGAGTATGTCAAGGCTGTATATTGTCACCCTGCTTATTTAACTTATATGCAGAGTACATCATGAGAAACGCTGGGCTGGAAGAAGCACTAGATGGAATCAAGATTGCCGGGAGAAATATTAATAACCTCAGATATGCAGACGACACCACCATTATGGCAGAAAGTAAAGAGGAACTAAAAAGCCTCTTGATGAAAGTGAAGGAGGGGAGTGAAAAAGTTGACTTAAAGCTCAACAGAAAACTAAGATCATGGCATCTAGTCCCATCACTTCATGGGAAATAGATGGGGAGACAGTGGAAACAGTGTCAGACTTTATTTTGGGGGGCTCCAAAATCACTGCAGATGGTGATTGCAGCCATGAAATTAAAAGATGTTTACTCCTTGGAAGGAAAGTTATGACCAACCTGGATAGCATATTAAAAAACAGAGACATTACTTTGCCAACAAAGGTCCATCTAGTCAAGGCTATGTTGTTTCCAGTGGTCGTGTATGGATGTGAGAGTTGGACTGTGAAGAAAGCTGAGCACCGAAGACTTGATGCTTCTGAACTGTGGTGTTGGAGAAGACTCCTGCGAGTCCCTTGGACTGCAAGAAGGTCCAACCAGTCCATCCTAAAGGAGATCAGTCCTGAATGTTCATTGGAAGGACTGGTGTTGAAGCTGAAACTCCAATCCTTTGGCCACCTCATGCGAAGAGTTGACTCATCAGAAAAGACCCTGATGCTGGGAGGGATTGGGGGCAGGAGGAGAAGCGGATGACAGAGGAATGAGATGGTTGGATGGCGTCGTTGACTCGATGGACATGGGTTTGGGTAGACTCTGGGAGTTGGTGATGGACAGGGAGGCCTGGCATGCTGCGATTCATGGGGTTGCAAAGAGTCAGACACGAGTGAGCAACTGAACTGCACTGAACTTGTATATGGAATGGACTTCCCAGGTGGCTCAGTGGTAAAGAATCTGCCTGCCTACGTAGGAGACACAAGGGACCTGGGTCAGGAAGATCCCCTGGAGAAGGAAATGGCAACCCACGCCAGTATACTTGCCTGGAGAATTCCAGAGACACGGGAGCCTGGCCAGCTGTAGTCCTTGGAGTTGCAATGACTCGGACACGACTGAGCAATCGAGCAGCAGCAGCTTGTGTGTGGAGTCAGTAGTGTGAAACCAACCTTGACCTCTCAGAGGTGAAACTGAGGGTCATACATGATGGAAAAGATGTGCAAACTGTAGATTATCAGCTTGAGAAGTAAAAGTAATTGACAGTAAGTATCACAAACCTCCCTTCATGGTTTATATCCCATTTTAATAAAATTACCCCAACACAGATTGCTTTGTTTTTGAAATCCTCGTTTGGAATTGTTCTCTGTGCTCTGGGAGAATTTTTACTTTTAGTTATTTTTAAGGCATATGCATTGTATTTTTATTTATTTATTTATTCCAAAAATTAGAGGAATAGAGACCCAGGAATAGAGACCCAGATGTGGACAACAGACATGTGATCATGGGGTGGGGAAGGGGGTGTGAGGTGAATTGGGAGATTGGAATTGATATATATATATATACACTACCATGTGTAAAATAGTTAATGGGAAGCTTGGTGCTCTGTGATGGCCTAGAGGGGTGGGATGGGGGTGAGAGCGAGGTCCACCAGAGAGGGGATACATGTGGATATAGAGTTTGTAACTGTTTTAATCTAGTTATAGCACACCTTCACCTTCCAAATGGGGGAGTTGGTTTTCAAAAGGAGTCAAAACCATTTTCATCAAGTGTAAATAATGGGTAGGTGGTCAGGCTAGCTTATATTATTTTTAATAAAATATAATTGGTGAATATTTAGGATTGAATCGGATTATTTTAGTAGTACAAATACTGCCTACAAAGGCAATTGCAAGTCTTGTTCTAATGACAATTGGACTAAAGAATACTTGTTACATGCATCATAAACCTACTTTACTCTCTTTGAAAGTTTTCTGTTGATAAAAGGAGATATTCTAGAATGACGAGAAGATGGTGTTGTTGGATTCACCTTCCTTGTTCCACTGCTTCAGTTTCCATGACACTAAGGCAGTTCAGTAACTTAAAGTTGATGGAATGGCTATGAAAATTCATATATCATCTTTTCTCTGAGATTTTATCATGTTTGAAATGAGATTCTGCTCCATAAGAAAGATGATTTCATTTGAAACCTTTAACTCAGGTACAAATGAAAACAATGAATGATTAAGAGATTAAATTCTACTTTTTATCAATAGGAAGGTCTCTCCTTTGCAGAAAAACAGATTACTGATCTGAGTTCACTTTTCTGCTATGGAGAGAAAAGGAAGGGATTGTCTTCATGGAGAATGGCTGATTTTAATATTAATTTACAGGAGTGAATCCATTTTTTCTTTAAAATGATGCCTTTTCTATGTAGTTTTGGTTGTATTTTAATATAACATCATAGTCATAAATTTGGTTTTGGATATGGTCTTTTGAGTGGGAGGGAGGATTTTATTTGTCTGATTAAGTCACTTGTGTGTATATGTGTATGTGTGTGTGTTTAAGAAGGGAAAGGAAGAGAGAGAGAGAACAATCAGAAAAAACGCAACCTCTCATTTTAGAGGTTACACAAAATCCAATTGACCTTTTTAAAAACATCTAATTGTCATGCACTCAGGTACTTTCCGGGCTCAAACTGGCAGGCAAATATCACAAGAAAGGTTATTCTTGTTATTTCAAAACCTGTTTGAACCAAGAAGTATTGAGTGTCCTTGGGGAGATTCCAATTAAACTCATCATGGTCTTCTCTTTAATTAATTAATTACTTAATGTTTGTCAAGTGTTTTGAGGATGCTAAGTGAAATGTATGTGCTAATTATTATTTATGAAAAGCAAATAAGTCATTAATGGTTTCTAGTTCCTCCCAGGTATGTTGCTTTATCTGGCTAAGTTTTATGAACCCAAAGAACAGTG
The DNA here is from genome assembly GCF_963930625.1 of Muntiacus reevesi. Lineage (NCBI taxonomy): Eukaryota > Metazoa > Chordata > Mammalia > Artiodactyla > Cervidae > Muntiacus > Muntiacus reevesi. Next base: position 70,721,975 of record NC_089258.1, read on the forward strand.
CATTTTTGTAGTTTTCTAAGATGGACAGTACAAAGTGTCATTTAAATCTAGAGACACATAATAACTAGGTAATATTTTTTCCCTCTTTCTCCATCTAGTCTATGTCCTCTGTTTTTACCAGTGATAAGTTTTCTCTGTAGAATAAAATAGAGGTGGTGTGTAAATGCCTAGTCGTGTTTTACCGTGTGCTTTGCATTATTTAAATAAACTTTAGAATTGTATGAGAACCTTGAATTTCTGGATTAATTTAAAAGGAACTTTTAAGGAAGAGAGGAATAAAGGATTGTTTTCCCATAATAGTCTTCACCGACATTGCTTAATAGAACAGCTATTTCACTCTATGTTCCATTATACAGTGTTGGTGATAAGAGGAAATTTCAGTCTGAGCTCAGTGGAATTTTGACCTCACTGTTAACAGAGCTCATGGATATATAACTACAGGAAAATACTCGTTGGGACTTGAAACACACACACACACACACACACACACACACACACACACACACACAGTAATATAGAAAATTAAGGGACTGAGACAGCTAACAACTTAAGTTCTCCCCGATCTGTGTCTCTCATTCATCACTAGATGTTCCAGCGCTGAGACACAGGAATCCAGAAGAACAGCTCGGTAGCAAATTTTGAGACTTGGAGACATGTAATCTTTGTTATCGAACCTACTGTAGCTGCAAATCATGTTTTAAAATATAAAATTGCAGAAGGTTTTGCAACCTTTAAATCTTTTCTTGTCATTTTATGTTTCTGGTGTTAAATTCTGCCGTGTTAATGTCATCTCCACTTGGTAATATTTACAGCACCTAAATCAATGTTGAGGACACACAGAATATTGGAGGATCAACTCTACTTATTCCAAATACACTTTAATATTTGACTGCCAGACCAGAGTTCGAGAAATAACTGTGGTAGAATGATAATGAGAAGTTTAACAGTTTTATGATGGTTGAAGCTGACTTTATGAAAGTTGATAAATTTCATCTTGTAGGTTTCAATCTCTCATTCCCTACCGAGAGATGGGGAGAATACATTGATACTGCATTTCAAATTGGCTAGATCAGAAGGAACAGCAGCTAAAATCCATTACAACCCAATTACATCCATCAGCTGAAGCTGTGTGCATTCATTCGTGAACATCAGCATTTAATCCATAAAGAGGAACTAATGAGAAATTTGAAAATGGAATCCACGCATCAGTAAGTTTGGAGAGATTTTTCTGGGATTAATGATCTGCCAGAGAATCTTCAACATGCTGGAAAGCTATTCTCTCTGGGTTTGTTTACTGACCAAGGGGAGAAAAAGGTTTCCTTCTGTGTACTCATCAAATACCAGAAAGATTTTACTCGTCTTAGTCCTGGAAAATGGGATGCCGTGTGCTTTGGACGTAAGGTATGTTTTGGTGGACACTTCTGTCTTTGAATGGGAAAAATTAAATTATCAGGTGGGGAGTTTCCACTTAAATATTAGTGGCAAGAGTCCTAAACAAATTCTTCCACCTCTGTAGCCACTCACCAAGCAGTGTCCTTTATGCTTGAATCCTGGGAGCATGTTTAGAGCTGCACATACAAACAACAATTTTATACTGCAGAAATTTAAGCATAGTTTTTATCTTTTTTTACTCTTTGGTGATTGCATAGATAAGAATAAATATTCTACTTGTTGAATTCCAATTACTTAAAGAGGAACAAGGCAGTGTATGAATGGTGTAGTATCAACTTATTCACGATTGCATAACTTCTTACATGTAATTTCTGACTGTAGTAAACATGCACTTTGCAAAAACTGAACATGGGATGAAGCTTGAGAATTTGAGAGGATTTCTTCCCATCGAGTGAAAATGGTTTCTGTTGGCATACAACTGGTGTAGTCATTCAGATGACAGAAATGTGTGTGTAGAACGTGGAGGATTCCACTTCTAATGATGTCTGGAAGAGGAGTTAGTTTCTATTTTCAAATCATGTTGGACAGTGGGATCTGTTCCTTTGCTTTCTGGACTTCCTGGAGGTTTATCCACATAGGTGTGCACACCCCACCTCATGATATCAGTGGCTTTCGTGGAGGTTAAAATGATATGAAACTACACAGTCCTTATTTTTACCTCCTCCTGTAAAATTTCAACAAGAAGTTTAACTTATTTTCCATCCTTAGGGAAATATCTACATTGCAAAAGCATATGCAAAAGAGTTTGGTCTTTGTAATTTTGGCAAAGGGGAACCTAGAGGAATTTTCAGTGGGGGGATGATGTCCACATTTCAGAAGGATTACTCTAGCTGCAGCAAAGACTGGATTGGTGTGAAGCAGTGAAATGAAGGTATGGAGATCACAATGAGTTGTAAGCAAAAGAAGATTGCCCGTGGAAATGGTGTTGGGAGAAGAAATGTAATGAAGGATATGTCAGACAGAACCAGGACAACTTGGTGATTGAAAAGCCAGGTTTTTGTTAGGGCAACTAGGCTGGCGGTGGTGCCATTGTTGAGAGGAACACAGGGGTCGGGAGGGGATTAGATGCCTTTCATGTCATTCCTTAATCTTCTTGAGAATCTTTTTAGAATACAGCTCCTAAGATGCGGTGCCTCGGAGTGAGCTCCTACCATCATACTTCCAAGAGACAGGCTGTAGCTCTGAATCAGCTGACCTGAACTTATACCCTGGTTCCTGCCTTTCTTACAAGTGGAAAAAGAAATCAAGTGAGAGACTTTTAAATAAGAAATTACATAGTGACTCTCTCTGTGCATATCAAAATATATCCTCAGGCACTTTTAAGAAAATTTTAGATTTTCTTTTAAAAGTCTTTCTGTTCATATGTGTTCAAGGGACCAACTCCACCTAAGAAAGAGGTCAGAGAATTCAGGGCATTTCAAAGCTGGGAGGCGTCAACCTGAGATGGAGAAATTTCTCATTCCTGTGTTCCGGGGATTTCTGTGGTTTCTCAAATAGTGTCTAAAAGTATCTATTTTAAAAAACCTTCTTAATTACTCTCAATTCTGACCCCCATTGACTCAAAAAGGACTAAGAAGCTGAAGGTCAGGTTTGTTTGATGGGAAAGGGGCAGAGAGTAAAGAAAATAAATAGATGAAGAGGGATAAAACAGACACAGATCTGAACTGCATCAATAGATACATTACTGTGCTTTTTAGTGTGGTTACAGTTTTCAGGGACATGGATCTATAAAGTGTCAGGATTTACAATATCTAAAAAGGGCCATTTCACAGTCCATTTTAGTGCAACACACTGCTGAAGATTCATGAAATTTGTAACTAAATAAAACTAAGGAAAGTAAATTCACACGAAAGGTTGACTAATCCTTGTGTTGGCCTTCTAGTGTTAAGCTGTGCTGTGTCTATTTTCTGCCTTCTTTATTTTATTTTCTCATTCCTAAGTATTTTTTTTCCCTCTCTTTCTCTGTTGTATTTATTTAGCAAGGCATTGAGAAAATAGGCAATAGATGTTTCCATAGCCACAAATATGGATGTATCTTCATTAGCAGTTAAACAAGGCAGATTTTTCTGTAGCACCTCAGCTGAATCTTCGTGATGCAGCAGGGATACAGAATGTAGGGAGTGGGTTGTCATACGAGTGGTTAAGGTATATTCTATTAAGTACCAGTAGACTTAGATTTTCTATCATCTTTTAAATTTTGAACTAATAATGGATTTACAGGAAATTAAAAAGATAACACAGAGGGGTCTCATTACCAAGTTTCCATCTAATGATTATGCAAATATAGTGTAATAGTAAAACCAGGATGTCTGTGTATGGTTTTCTGCCATTTTATTCTTAAATGTAAATTCTTAAAACTGCCATCATGATCAGGATGCAGAACAATGTCATCACCATAAACATCTACTGGTGCCATCATTTTAAGCTTGAATGATGTAGGGAAGTCTTACCATTCTTTAAGTTATTTACACCTTCCTTCAAACTCTGCTTTTATTTGTTTAACTTGCCTTACTGAACTGAGTAGGACTTTTAAAACACTACTGAATAAAAGTGGTAAGTATAAATATCCTTACCTCACTCCCAACCTGAAGGATTTACTTGTTTTCAAAATTGAGTACAATGTTAGCTGCAGTTTTTGCTTTACATGGCACTTTTCATGTTAAGAAAATTTTCTTATCTTCCTAATTGTGTGTGTTTGTTTTGAAGAAGTGTTGAAGTTTGCCCAACTTTTTTTTTCTTTTTAGAGTTCACTGATCTTTTGTTTTTTCAAGAAATAAGAAATATGTGTTAAGGTCTCCAAATTCTCTCATATTAACAACATTTTGACATGTGCTTAAATACTACTAGATGCACAGATATTTACAAAGTTTTTATCTTTACTGTGAAATACATATTTTTTCAGTTAAATCTTTTAAATCCTACTTATTTATTTTTTAAACTTATATATATAATATACTGTATATTCTACTCTCTTGATCTCTCTTTCTGCCATTCTTTCTTGTTTCCTTTTAATTCAACATTTCTTGTAGACAATATGCATTTTTATTCATCATGAGAGTTTTTTTCTTTTAATAGATGTTTTAGGTTTAATGCTGAAATTTATGCATGCAATTAATATGCATGATATAATAGATATGATGAAAGAAAGAGAAACTTGGCACTGAAGAAATAGGGAACAAATAGGACATATAAAAATAGGTCAAGAATTATGCCTTAAGAGAAATTCCAATTAATTCCTAAAGCAAAAATAATACAGTTCAAAGTCCCTGAATATAATGCCATAAAGTTAAAAGATTGAAAGATATATGCAGGTAAAACCTCAAAAATGTCCTTCTAAATAAAGTATGAAATAAAGATAAAGTCTAAATAAAAATTAACAACTATTTTGATGCTAAAGGCTTTAAGAGTAGCACAAATCAAAAGCTTTAGTATCTGTCCAAAGTTGTACTGAGCTGAAAAATCAGAGCATTAAAGTGAATATATTATAGAACAAACATTTAAAATAAATTATGTATACAAAAGTAAGAAGCTAAGGGAGAAGCAGGGGGACAAAGCAGTGGGGAAATAAAAGGAATTAATATAGATAAAACCAGGATAAATGGAAAACAGAAAGTGGAAGTAATCCATAAAATGAAAAATAAACTGTCAAATTATCAATAAAATGGACAAACTTACATAATTTTCACCAAAAAAAAATACAAACAAATAACAGTAGGAAGGAGAAAATAAATGGCATTCTAAATATTTGTTATTGTTCCGTTGCTAAGTCATGTCTGACTCTTTGTGACCCCATGGACTGCAGCACGCCAGACTTCCCTGTCCTTCACTATGTCCTAGAGTTTGCCCAAACTCATGTTCACTGAGTCAGTGATGCCATCCAACCATCTCATCCTCTGTCACCCTCTTCTCCTTTTGCTTTCAATCTTTTCCAGCATCAGAGTCTTTTCCAGTGAGTTGGTTCTTTGCATCATGTGATCAAAGTATTGGAGCTTCAGCTTCAGCATTAGTTCTTCCTGAGTGAATATCCAGGATTGATTTCCTTTGATTGACTAGTTAGGTATAGATTATGTTAAAAATTAAATACCTTAAGAAATTCATTTTTCTAGTGAAAAAAATTACCAAAGTTCATCTAATGAATGGTAAAATGTGTTGCTAGTACATGGGAAAAGTATTGAAAGCTTATCTATCATGACATGGCAATAACAGAATCAGAGTATTTTATCAGTAAGGCTAATTGCACCTCTGAAAAAGAAATAATTTCCTTGTAATTCTTTTTTTTGATTAAGAGAAAGGAATAGAATCTTTCTTAAAGCATTCTATAGAGGTAATGTAACTCTGATGTCAAAATTGAATAAAAATAGCACATAAAAGAAAATTCATGAATACAGATATGAAAATCATAAATAAACTATTACCAAGTTAATTTCAGGAATGCATTAGCAGACTGCTAATACATTATGCCTGAAAGGTGTATGCCGAGAACACAGAAATATTTTAGATTATGAGACATGTGCATTAATATAATTAGTGCATTAACAAATTAAAGGAGAAAAGTGAATAAACATTTCAATATGGATGATTAAATAACTTGATTCATTATAATATTTGTTAGTGACTTGGAAAAATCCTACCTTAGTAAGTTAGTTATAGAAAAAACTTTTTTTTTTTTTTTAAATTTTTTTTTATTAGTTGGAGGCTAATTACTTCACAACATTGCAGTGGGTTTTGTCATACATTGATATGAACCAGCCATGGAGTTACACGTATTCCCCATCCCGATCCCCCCTCCCACCTCCCTCTCCACCCAACTCCTCTGGGTCTTCCCAGTGCACCAGGCCCGAGCACTTGACTCATGCATCCCACCTGGGCTGGTGGTCTGTTTCACCACAGATAATATACATGCTGTTCTTTCGAAACATCCCACCCTCACCTTCTCCCACAGAGTTCCAAAGTCTGTTCTGTACTTCTGTCTCTTTTAGAAAAAACTTTTTTATTTTATTTTATTTTATTTTATTTTATTAGTTGGAGGCCAATTACTTCACAACATTTCAGTGGGTTTTGTCATACATTGATATGAATCAGCCATAGAGTTACACGTATTCCCCATCCCGATCCCCCCTCCCACCTCCCTCTCCACCCGACTCTTCTGGGTCCTCCCAGTGCACCAGGCCCGAGCACTCGTCTCATGCATCTCACCCAGGCTAGTGATCTGTTTCACCATAGATAATATACATGCTGTTCTTTTGAAACATCCCACCCTCACCTTCTCCCACAGAGTTCAAAAGTCTGTTCTATACTTCTGTGTCTCTTTTTCTGTTTTGCATATTGGGTTATCATTACCATCTTTCTAAATCCCATATATATGTGTTAGTATGCTGTAATGTTCTTTATCTTTCTGGCTTACTTCACTCTGTATAATGGGCTCCAGTTTCATCCATCTCATTAGAACTGATTCAAATGAATTCTTTTTAACGGCTGAGTAATATTCCATGGTGTATATGTACCACAGCTTCCTTATCCATTCATCTGCTGATGGGCATCTAGGTTGCTTCCATGTCCTGGCTATTATAAACAGTGCTGCGATGAACATTGGGGTACACGTGTCTCTTTCAGATCTGGTTTCTTCGGTGTGTATGACCAGAAGTGGTATTGCTGGGTCATATGGTAGTTCTATTTCCAGTTTTTTAAGAAATCTCCACACTGTTTTCCATAGTGGCTGTACTAGTTTGCATTCCCACCAACAGTGTAAGAGGGTTCCCTTTTCTCCACACCCTCTCCAGCATTTATTGCTTGTAGACTTTTGGATAATAGAAAAAACTTTTAAAACATGGTTTTAAAAGAATCTACCAGAAACCTTGAGAAATATCATAAATAATAGTAAAGTATTTTAAGTGTGATAGGTTAAATAACATACCTCCCTCCAAAAAAAGGTCCTCATCTCTGCCACCTGTGAATACATTGCCTTACATGCTTAAAGTGACTCTGTGGATGTAGTTGAGTCAAGGATCTTGAGATGGGAAGATGATCTTGGGTTATGTGGGTAATGGGAATTAAAGAGAGAAGAAGGCAATGTGATGATGGAAGCAAGAGGTTTGAGTGATGTGAGGAAGGAATGTGGGGCCAGGGAAGGCAGGCAGCCTACAGAGGCTGATGGAGGCAATGGGCAAGTTCTCCCTCAGGGCTTCTAGCATGAAGCAGCTCTACCAATACCTTAATTGTAACCCCCACCCCACTGGTGGCTCAGTGGTAAAGAGTCTGCCTGCAATGCAGGAGACACAAGTTCGATCCCTGGGTCAGGAAGGTCTCCTGGAGAATTCATTCCCGTATTTTTGCCTGGGAAAATGCCATAGACAGAGGATCCTGGTGGGCTATAGTCCATGGGGTCACAAAGAGTTGGACATGACTGAGCAACTGAACATGCACATCAGGTTCATTCAGGACCTCCAGAACTATAAAATAATGCATTTATGGTTTTTTATGAATGAATGATTTTAATAATCATTTGGGATTTAGTGTATTGCATTTTTTATTTCTATTGACTTTTTTCCTTTGTCTTTTTGAAATTGAAGTATAATTGCCTTACAATGTTGTGATAGTTTCTGCTATACAACAAAGTGAGTCAGCTCTGTGTGTGTATACATCTTCTCCCTCGTGGACCTTCCTCTCCCCATCCCACCCATCTAGGTCATCATAAAGTAGTGAGCTAAAAAAATAAAATAATAATAATAAAGTAGTGAGCTGAGCTCGCTCTGCTGCAGCTTCCCACTGGCCAGCTATTTACACACGGAAGTGTATGTATGTCTATCCTACCCTCCCGATTCGTCCTACCGTCCCTTTACTCCACTGTGTTCACATGTCCGTTCTTTACGTCTATGTCTCTATTTCTGCCCTGCAACTAGATTTATCTGTACCATTTTTCTAGATTCCACATGTATGCATTAATATATGATATTTAGGTCACAAAGTTTGTGGTCATTTGTTACAGTAGCACCAAGAAAACTAATATAAAAAAGAATCTGCAGTAGGTCAGAAATAAGAAAAGAATCCCAGTTATTATGCTAATATTGATATTTTTGAAGATAATAGACCATGCAATAAAATGAAAATAAAAGAATATGTCTCTGTGTGTATATACACATAATGGACCATGCAATAAAATGAAAATAAAAGAATATGTCTCTGTGTGTATATACACATATATAGACCATGCAATAAAATGAAAATAAAAGAATATGTCTCTGTGTGTATATACACATCTATCTATATATCTATATCTATCTATCATCTATCTAGAACAAAATGATTGTTGACCAAAAAAAAATATCATAAAGAATTACTGGAAAAAAACCATCAGAAATAGTAAGAGTCCAGGAAAGTAGCCAGATAAAAAAAATCAATATTAAAAAATCAATAACTTTCTTATACAGTAGTAATGACTAATTTAAAATGTAATAGAAAAATGAGTCCCATTTAGAATAGCCACAAAGCTCATTAAATACTTATGATTAGGTGTGGCAAGAAACTTGTAAAACCTATTTTTAAAAAACTAGAAATTTACTGAAGGTCATAAAGCACACCCTGAAGAAAGAGGAAAGTTACCTTACGTCCCTGGCTAAGAAAAATTCAGTATTTGAAATAAGTAATATCTCTACCAATTATTCTTCATATTAAAGTTAACCTGACAATGTAAATCTGTGATGATTTTAAACTTATTATGAAAAAAAAATGTGCAAAATGTTAAGATAATATTTGAAAGGAAGATCAACTAGAGACTAGTCCTATCAAATATCGAAACATATTATTGCATTAAAGCAATTTAAACAGCTTGGTTATTGCAGGAAGTAATGATGAAATTGATGGTACAGAATATAACATTCAGAATTGTTTGTTTTTATGAGGATTCAACTTATCCAAAAATTGACATATGAAGTAGGAGGTAAACAATAAAATATTTCACACTTATACTTTGACAACTGGTTATCCAATTGGAGAATTTCGTTTATCTCTCTCCATAACCTCATTAAAACATAATTTTCTGCAGATGGGTTCAAAAGCTAGATGAAAGACAGATCCCAAAGCTTTCAGAAGAAAATGCAGGAAAATATTAAAAATATTAGAGTTGCAATGATTTTCTAATTCTAATACAAACCTAAAAGCAACAAGGTAAATAATCTGTATTGTTGACTGCACATGAGTTATAAATTATATATTGTTAAAAGGATAAAAAATATATGCATCATCTCTGACAAACAAAGCATTAATCATTAAATACATTAGAAATTCTACAGATAAATGAAAAAAGACAAACAGACCAGTAGAAAAATGAGCAAAGGACTTGAAGAAGCAATTCACATACACACATACTTGTACACACAAATATAGACATATCACTAGTATTCACACTAAATTAGCAGAAAACTAGATGAATGAAAATTAAGGCTCAGCAAGGTGTTATAATGAAAGCTTACTATGTAACAAATCATACTAAAACAGTAATTCTTGACAACAAATACTTGTTACTTCACATTTTCTGTGGTTAGGGATCTGAGAGATGCTTGACCCATTGTTTCTGGCTCAAGGACTCTCAGGAGGTTGCAAACTCTTGGCTAGGGCTACAGTTAATCTCAAAACTCAACAAGTGAACTGAAGGGTCCACTTCTAAGCTCGCTCACACATTTAGACCCTTCAGTTCCTTGTGATTGACTGGACTGAGGGTCTCAGTTCCTTGCCAGGGCACATGGGTTTCTCCAAGGGGAAATACAACATCTTGATTGCCCCAGCACAAAAAGGAGAGAGACAGAGAGATGGAAGCCACAGTCAATTTATAACATCCCATCACTGAAATGGGTTTCCCAAGTGACCCTAGCGGTAGCAATCTGCCTACCAGCGCAGAGGACATAAGAGACACAGGTTCGATCCTGGGTCAGGAAGATCCCCTGGAGGAGAGCATGAAAACCCACTCCAGTATTCTTGCATGGGAAATTCCACCAACAGAGGTGCCTGGCAGGCTAGAGTCCCCAGGTCGCAAAGAGTCAGACACGACTGAATCAACTTTGCACGCATGCACGCATCACTGAAGTATTCTATCTGTTAAAAGTGAGTCAATACATCCAGCGCCTAATCAAGGGGAGAGAATTACAGAAGTGTGTGAATATCAGGATGTAGAGATCATGGAGAACTATCTTAGAGATTCTCATAATCTTAGTTGAGGAGGGAATTACTTTAAGAGGACAGTTTGGTGTTATCTACTGAAGCTTAAAAGGCACAAGCCCTGAACCAGTGGGTCTATGGAGTTTGGTGCAATAGTTGGCAAGAATGAGGTAGAGTTCTGTATTGACAAAGTCATTAAGCCATATTGTTAAGTGACAAAACAAGTAATAGAGAGTGCCTTGACTCTAGCAGAACATCACTAGGCAAAAATAAGCAAAGCAGAGCTCTATTATTCTGGCCACATTTCTATAATTCTGAGACCTTGAAAGGTGCCTGGATCCCATCCCATTCCACCCCTTACCATGAAGCCAAATATCCAGGTTACTGAGTTTTCAAAGTGAGGATATAGTTTATTTTCTTTCTGTAAAGTTTTTTTTTTTATTAAATACAAATACCATATTTACAACTGTATACAGAAATAAATTTATCTGTTTATAAAAAATAAAGTAATAAATGAAGGCAAAATAAGTTTAGAAATAAAAATGTTTGGAGCACATACATTTAGAAATGCAGTATTTTGCTTTATAAACTCATGAATTGCTTGAAATTCTTTTGTATAATTAACCTTTAAAAATAATACAGGGGTAAGTAATTTCTAAAACAATGATGTCACTGATAACCCTTCTAATTTAGTTGGATTCCCAAAAGTCCTGGAGCATCTTAGGTTCACATAAACATTACTCATGACATAGATGTTTTTCCTTTTATTGACTAGATATCAGTTACAAATCACTGAATCTGAGATTATGTTTTACATCTACCATAAGCTTAAATTCAAGTACTGGAAAAAATATGATCCAGATAGTTGTAGATAATATCAGGTCAAGTCATATTTTTATGACAATCTCTGTAGGATGACAAACTGATGAAACATTAAACATGGAAGCAAAGCTCACTGGATTTTTGTTCTGATTGAAACACAACAAAAGCAAAAATAGAACATAAAGTGGCAAGCCAGGCAAGCCGAATTATTTAGTATGGTAACATATATACTTTCTGGTCTCTTGTCAATTACATTGATTATTTGGGTTTCTGCTCTGTGATAAGTTAAGCATTCTAAATTAAATGATTTTATTCATATATAAACACAAAAAATCTTCCAAACTGTAGATATATCAGTTCAGCTCAATAAACACAAAAAATCTTCCAAACTGTAGATATATAGCTTGACCCAATTTCACAAAAATGAACACTTTCTGTAACTTCCAAGCCAAAGAGATTAAACACATTATCAACATTCAGGAAAGTTCTTTGTGCTCTCTACCCATCACCACCCACCTCCTCAACCCACTGAAAAATACAATCCTGATTTCTAACCCAATACATTCGCTATACTTTAGGGATGCTTCAAAACAACTTCTGAAGTGATTCACCAAACGATACGCTTAGCAGTACTGAAGCTCCAAGGTTTTATATCATCCCACTGCTTTTTACTGGTAGTTTGTTTGCTTTTAAACTTTTCCGCTAAGTACTTAACTGGAATTTCATTTGGCTTTAATTTATATTTCCTTGATCATCAATGAGACAGCATCTTTTAACAGCAACTAATCATTTTGATGTTTTCTGAAGGGCTCGATCAAGACTTTCGCCACTTTTTCTATTTTGTTATGTGTCTTTCTTGTATTGATTTGTAGGAGTTCTTTATATATTTTGACAATGAATCCTCTGTCAGATACTACAAATATCTTTTCCCACTAAAGACATTTTTCTTTAAGGTCTCTATAAAGACCTTGATAAAGGTCTTTTTCACCTTTTTAGTCTCTTAGTGATGCCTTCTGTAAAGCAGAATTCCTCTATTTTAACGTAGCCTCACGTAACAATAATTTGCTCCAAAGTTAACATTTTGTGTGTTTTGTTAAGAAATTTTTGCCCACCTAAAGGACATGAGGATATCCTTTTTTAAAATATATTCTAGCAAATGTGTTACTTTGCCTTTCATATTTAGACTTGCAATTCACCTGTGGGCTAGGGTAAGAATAAAGGTTTGTTTTTTTTTTGCATGTAGATAACCAATCGATACAGCGGCACTTACTGTAAATACTGTCCTTTCTCACTGCTGCATCACGCCACTTTTATTCTAAGTCAGATGACCAGATGTGTGCAACATTTCTCTGGACTCCTATTTGTTTTTCAGTGCTCTCTTTGTTTATCCTTGTGCTAATGTTACACTGTTTCAAATACTATATAATTTATAAAATTATTGATACAAACTTCTGTAAGTTCTCCATTTTATTCTTAACATTGTGAATGACCTTGTGAATTCTAGAACTATGCTGTCAGTGTGCCTGTGTGTGTGTGTTCAGTCGTGTCTGACTCTTTGTGACCCCATGGACTATAACAATTCAGGCTTCTCCATCAGCAGGATTTCCAAGGCAAGAATACTGGAAAGAGCTGCCATTTCTTTCTCTGGGGGGATCTTCCCAACTCAGGGATCAACCTGCACATCCTGCATTGGCAGGCAGATTCTTAATGCTTGAGACACCAGGGAAGCCCCCCACTATTTATATCACCAGTTAATTACTTTTTAAATTATCTTCCAAAAAGTGCATAGACACAGTTAATTCCCTATTCTCATATCTTAAAGTAATAAATAGCAAAGTACAAGATTTGAGAAAAGAAATACTTTAAAGAATAATGATATTTCTAAACTCTAGGAACTCTAGTATTCTTAAAGAATCATCATTTCCCAAATGATAATGAGCTATGAGGGTCCAAGGGTTGTTAGGAGGTCAAGGTCAGAGGGTGAATATTTGCTATTTTCAAGGACAATCCTGTACTGAAGTATATGTTCTGCCTGCATTTCATCTTCCTGTAATAAATGTTGAACTAAGTCTAATGCATGTCTACTCATTAAGAGAAACTTATTTTTATTTCCCACTGTATATTTAAATCAAATGAGTGTGTCTTCTTTTTCCCTAGCCTCAGTCTCTGAAAGAACATAGATCAAGTAGCCGTGAATTTTCTGGTCCCTCTTATGGTCACAAAGTCTCAAACAGCTTTAACTGATAGCTTTGTTTCTTCCTGTCTCAAAGGCAAATCAAACTCTGGACTTGATCTTACGTTCTTCTCTGGGCTGTGCCATTGCTCTGAGTGTCTTTGTGTCTTTCCTTTCTCTTTCTCTGCAGTGTTTCTCCTTCTACCCCCTGCTCCCTGGGGCTTAGAACACCGTCAGGTCTAGAGTCAGAGAAAGAAGAGTGGTGAATGGGATAGGGTTGGGAGCTTCAGCTCTTTAGATCTGTCAGGTATTTAGCCTTGACTCCCTGCTAGATGCTTCTGTAGGTTTTTGGAAGCTCCTTTGGGAAACAGTAAATGCATTGTCCTTAGACTTGACGCTACACTTGGCATGAAGGAGCTTAGTTCCCCTACCAGGGAACGAACCTGTGCTTTTTGCGGGAGAAGCATGGAGTTTTAACCACTGGATCACCAGGAAAGTCCCAATCCTGTTTGTTTTTTGGATAACTCCCTTTATACAGATGCTCTTAGAGGACCATTCCTTAGATAAATAGCTAAAATCTCTTCTCTTTATATTGATCAGTGAGCATTAGTTCCCTGTAAACAGTAAGGAATCTGCCTGCAATGTGGGAGACCCAGGTTTGATCCCTGAGTCAGGAAGATCCCCTGTAGAAAGGAATGGCAACCCACTCCAATATTCTTGCCTGGAGAATCCCATTGACAGAGGAGCCTGGCGGGCTACAGACTATGGGATCGCCAAGAGTTAGGCACGACTGAACAACTTGCACGCACTCATCCAACCTACTCTCAAACTTGGAGGATGTATCGGATGTATGGCAACTTCTGTGAGCACTCCTGATGAAGTTCCTCTCTTTTGACTTTAGGTAACAGCAGAAGCACAGTTCCCTCCTCCCACCCCTCTATTTGGATTAAGAAGACAGGATGTGTAACAGAGCACCCACCCTTCCCAAAGCCTTCTTGTGAAATTCCTGACATTTCCAACATCCTTTACTCATTTGATGTTCATGAGTTTCCCTATTGATTCTTTGAATCTACTTTGAGATGTTTGCTTTATAAACTCTCACTATACACTTTGGTATCAATCATCATTTATATTGTGGCTCCTGAGTTGAAACTTCTAAATAATATCCTATTCACTCACTCATTTGTTTATTCACTTATTCATTCATTTGTTCATACATTCAACAAATATTGATTATTTACTATGTGCTAAGCATCACATTGACTCTGAAGTTAGACTAAAGAGGAAGAACATCCTTCCTGCTTGATTTCTAGAGAGAGGAGACCAATAACCAGATTATATAGAAGTTATATTGTATATTAGGAAGTGGTAAGTAAATGCAGAAAAATAAAGCAGGGAAGAACAATAGGAGGTAGGTGAGGATATGAAGACAATTTTAAACATAGTGGTCAGGGAAGGTGTCACTGAAGCATCTCATCTGAAAGAAGACCTCTATGTAGAGTGTTCCAGATAGATGTAATGAGGTGGATGAACAGTTGGTCAGTTAGAAGCACATAGAGAGGCTGATGGCTGGAACAGCATGATGGATGGGCTGAGTAGCAGGGGAAAAAGCATGGGATAATTGAAGAGCTAGAGTACAGTAGTGGTTGACCACTATACCTTTTCCTCCCCTGAGTAACAAAAGAAATCATTGAGAAGATTAGACTAGAGCAATGAGTGTTGATTCAAAGTCTTAAAAATAGTCTTTCCACCTTTGTATAAGAATAGATAGTAAGGAAGATAAATATGGAAGCAAAGAGACTAGTTGGAAAGCCATCACAATAAATTCCAGGTAAGAGATGGTGGTAGGTTGGATCAGAGAAGTATCAGGTCAAGTGGTAAAACAGAAAGGTCAGGTTAGGGATATATTTTGAAAATAAAAGCAAGAGAATTGGCTGACAGATTTGATGTGGGGTTGCGAGAAAGAGAGCAGGTAAAGCCAGTGGCAAGATTTTTGGTCCGAGTAACTGGAAGAATTACAATTCATTGATACAAGGCGGGTGTAGTTGGCAGGAACTTTAAAATGCTAGTGGCAAGGCCAGGGGTTCATTTTTCATTTTTGCACATGTTGAAGTTAATTTACTTAATAGATATCCTATTGGAGCTGTTGATTTAGATACATGAATTTGGAGTTCAGAAGCTTAGCAGAGAGGTCTAGACTCAAGACATTAATTATAGAGCTATCAGAGTATGCATGACAGAATTGGGTTACCAAGGGAAGGGCTGTGAGTAGAGAAGAGAAGGGGTTTAGGGATTAAGCCAAAGGCCAGAACTGTGAGAAGGAACCAGCAAACTGACA
Organism: Muntiacus reevesi; assembly: GCF_963930625.1. NCBI lineage: Eukaryota > Metazoa > Chordata > Mammalia > Artiodactyla > Cervidae > Muntiacus > Muntiacus reevesi. The sequence goes on from NC_089258.1 coordinate 70,737,910, forward strand.
GTAAGAGCAGCTCATGATAGGAAAACAAGAAAAATCGAGTCCAGGAAGCCAACAAGAAAATGTTCAAGGACGAGGGGATAATCACCTGGGTCAAATGTTCTAGAAGGTATAATTAGATCAACAGTGAATTTTAATCATTGAGTTGAACAACCTGGTGACCTTGACATGAGTACTTTCAGTGAATGGGTGAAAACCTGTTTGGATTAAATAAAAGAGAAAATGGGGAAAATCAAATGTTTCAGGTAGTGATCACTCAATACCAGTTTTGCTATAAATTAAAACAGAGGAATCAGGTAGCAGATGGACAGAGAACAGGAGCCAAGACTAGGTTTTTAGAAAGTTTGGGGTGTGTATTAATATGTTGATGGCAATCATTTGGTAAAGAGAGAAAAACTGATCCAGGCAAGAGAGATGGCATTTTTGCTGGAGCCGTGTCTTTGTGCAGAAGAGATAGGCTGTAATTTAGTGTCTAAAAGGTGAAGGTCCCTGAAGATAAACTACGGGATGAGAGAATTTAAGAAAGAGAATGCAAGAAACAGTGAGGCTAGAATTTGGGAAGGATCATATAAATTTAACTTGATAGAGTAATATGGTATGATTGGCTTGCCTTCTTTTATTCCTTCCTCAGCTTTTTCTGATCACATACACACACACATACACATATACACACACCCTTTACTTGTTTTTTATCTCCTGGATTTCAATCACTGTCAACAGCAGTACAATCTGATTTATACATGCTCTAACTGCCTGCTTCCTATTAATTTATTCAAGAGATATTTATGGAGTATCTTTTATGCCCAGGTACTGTTCTGGGCACTGGTGATTTAGCAGTTGAACAGGATGGTTAAAGTCCCTCATCTGATAGATGCATCCATTCTAGTGTGTGTTGACGGGAGAGGAGTAGAAATAATAAATATGTAAGTAAACAATATGCAGACTTGGCATATTAACAGCAGGGTATCCAAATTTTAATATTTCTATTTATGAATCATACAGAATCATGTACCTGAGCTTGAAATATATGTGATCACACTGCTTAGGAGGAACCTTAAAGGTGCGTGACATAAATTATTGCTTTCGTTTCATTAGAAGGAAATCTGAGACAGAGATGGTGACCATAAATTGTATAAAGTCAAATTGAAGTAGGTAGGGAACTTAGCAATTGCTATTAAGCCAAATCAATATTTAATTTCAATTTAAAGGATATTTTAATCCTCACTAACAGTCAGAAACTTGAGCAAACCCTTTCAATTACCCAACTTCCTAGACTATGTAAAAACCCTAATCATATATATCAACCCCATTTCTTTTTGGCCTAATTGTTGGTAATCCTTTGATGTTTTTTAAAAATTTCACTCTCTTTGTTCTACTTTTTAACTATATATTGATTACACATAGGTCAAATCTAAATCCCGTGACTACTTTGCTCTCTTTTACAGACAAAAATGTGACAGAGATGTGAAAGTTCCTCAGATTAGAAATAGATCTGGGGTACAATGACTTCTAGGAATCGTCTGCCTTGGTGTGGCAAGAGTGTTTCAGGATCAGATCACTGAGTTTGAAAGAGAGACCACTGTTTCTTGTTATTTCTTCAAACTAAGAGCCTTTAGCAGAACTGATCCTAAAGTACTTCCATGTGAGATTACAGCAGTGGACAATAAGGTTTTTTTTTTTGGCCTTGCCATGTGACTAACGGGATCTTAGCTCCCCAACCAGGGATTGAACTCAGGCTGATGGCTTTTTAAGCACTAAATTTTAACCATTGGACCACCAGGATTTTCCTGGACAGTGTTTTTATTTTTTAGGGTTTTGTCATACATTGTCATGAATCAGCCATGGAGTTACACGTATTCCCCATCCCAATCCCCCCTCCCAGCTCCCTCTCCACCCGACTCCTCTGGGTCTTCCCAGTGCACCAGGCCCGAGAACTTGTCTCATGCATCCCACCTGGGCTGGTGATCTGTTTCACTATAGATAATATACATGCTGTTCTCTCGAAACATCCCACCCTCGCCTTCTCCCACAGAGCTGGACAGGGTTTTTAAAACTCACTTCTCTTGTTAACTGATTCTGTCTTCACACCCTAAACCACTCCAGGAACACGAGCCGTGGTGGTTCTATTTCACCTGCAAAACCCTTGTTCTTACATCTTCTTCTCTACTTATCTTCCTTATTCAAACATTTGGCAGAAAAAGTGGTCTCTTCATTGAATTTTGTCTTTTTTCTGCTCCAAGCATCAAGGCTCAGTTAGGACTTAGCCTATTCCCTGCAGTATGGGCCCTTTACTAATTCCTGGAAGCACAATTTCTCAAATCAGTTCCTTTTATTTAAGGCAACTGAAAGCTTGGCCGTGATAGCTAAGACTTTCTGGCAATATCACAGGTACATAAAGAGGAGATCAACTTCAGTGATCCCATGATGGTTATGTGTAAACACATATTATATTTCCAGAAAAAAATATTTTTTAGCATTCAGTTTGTTTTTCTAGCTATAGATTTTTCTGAGTTAAAACTCAGTTTTCACAATTTCCAAAGTAAAGTTACAGAATATAGGGAGAGGATCACAGCACCTAAACACACACATCTAGGGGAAGGCAAAAGCAGACACACACACACACATTGATCTGATCAGAATCTCAGCAGGTAATTTCTAGTATTCTCGACCATTTTTACACATTGTTTTAAAAGTAAATTACAAGAAAAGCTGGGCTAAATGTTACTGAATTAATACCAGATGAGGATTTCTTATACATTCCTAAAAAGACAACATTTTTCAGAGAAGGCTCCAAATCTCCTTTGTTTCTTTCTCAAGAGAAAAATATGCCATTTGCCAAATTCCACTATACACACATTCACATAGGTTTATTTACCACATTGTTCTACTAAATGTCTAAGATGGTATATAACAGCTACATCAAATAAAAAGACATGGCAGAAAGTAGAAGATGAAAGAGAGAAAGCAACGAACAAAACATCAGTCAAGGGACACATGAAGTGGTGATAGGAAGGAAGTTCAGACAGCAATATCCACCAGCATCCTCTTCACTAAAGGTGGACACCAAAACAGAGCCACTTTCCCTGTGGCTCAGATGGTAAAGAATCGGCCTGCGATGCGCGACACCTGGGTTTGATCCCTGCATCTAGAAGATCCCCTCGAGAAGGGAATGGCAACCCACTCCAGTATTCTTGTCGAGAGAGTCCCAAGGACAGAGGAGCCTGGTGGGCTACAGTCCATGTGGTGGCAAAGAGTCAGACACGACTGAATTATTAACACTTACAATCCTCCATAAAGAGAATGCCTCTCTTATGCTATGGTTTATACTCTTGATAGTTAAGCAAAAACAAAGCAAAAGAACATTCACTGATACTGAAAATGGATTTTTTTTTTCTGGGAATCATTGTAAGTGATTTAATATAACACAGAACTCCTTCTCAGCATCTTTACAGTGGATGCAATGATAGATCAGCTAGTTATTTCTTGAAATGCCTGCAAAGTAGGGCAATATATCACTTGTGCAGCTGTGTAGGAGCCCAGAACTGGGGAGGTGGGCAGGAAGAAGTGATCTCATACTTTCATTGGCATTAGCAACAGTTGAATAGCTCATAATGTGCAGATACCCACACCCTACCTACCCAAGACATTCTTTCTCAAGAATGCTCAGAGGGATCCTTGAAATATGCATTTTCAACATGCATTCTAAGTCATTCCAGTGCACAGGACTGGTGCACTGGGAAGACCCAGAGGGAAGGGATGGAGAGGGAGGCGGGAGGGGGGATCGGGAAGGGGAACACATGTAAATCCACTGCTGATTCATGTCAGTGTATGCCAAAAACTACTTGAGGAATGAAAATGGAACCCCTAAATAAACTACTTTGAAAAAACTTAAAAAAAAAAGTCATTCCAATTAGATCACATTTAAGAGCACCTAAGTGATGATTTAAATTTTTTTAATATTAGGTAGATGATATTTCATGATGAATGCACTGCTAAAGATACATGTAAGATAAGCTTCAGAAATCCCCAAGCTCTGTCTCTCAACTTGGAAAAAAAAATAGCATTTCAAAATGCAAATTAATGAGAGTGATGTTAGAGGGATAACCCTACATCTGATCTAATTATTTGTTTTAAATAAATCATTTGCAAATTTCACTCTTAGCTCTCATTACTAATAAACAGCTTTACACCACCCTTATGGCAGAAAGTGAAGAAGAACTAAAGAGCCTCTTGATGAAATTGGAAGAGGAGAGTGAAAAAGTTGACTTAAAGTTCAACATTCAGAAAACTAAGATCATGGCTAAGATCTGGTCAGATCACTTCACGGCAAATAGATGGAGAAACAGTGGAAACAGTGGCTGACTTTATTTTTTGGGGCTCCAAAATCACTGTAGATGGCGACTGCAGCCATGAAATTAAAAAACACTTACTCCTTGGAAGAAAAGTTATGACTAATCTAGACTGCATATTAAAAAGCAGAGACACTACTTTGCCAACAAAGGTCCGTCTAGTCAAGACTATGGTTTTTTCAGTAGTCATGTATGGATGTGACAGTTGGACTATAGAGAAAGCTGAGCACCAAAAAACTGATGCTTTTGAACTGTGGTATTGGAGAAGACTCTTGAGAGTCCCCTGAACTAGAAGGATATCCAACCAGTCCATCCTAAAGGAAATCAGTCCTAAATATTTATTGGAAGGGTTGATGTTGAAGATGAAATGCCAGTACTTTGGCCACCTGATGCGAAGAGCTGACTCATTTGAAAAGACCCTGATGCTGGGAAAGATTGAAGGCGGAAGGAGAAGGGAACGGCAGAGGATGAGATGGTTGGATGGCATGGAGTTTGAGTAAACTCCAGGCGTTGGTGATGGACAGGGAGGGCTGGCATGCTGCAGTCCATGGGGTCGCAAAGAGTTGGACATGATTGAGCAACTGAACTGAACTGAACTGAATATATTCCACAATTGACAGCAACATACCTCTATGCCACCCATGTACAAATTACCTGGAAAGGAATGTGTGGACTGGTATCCTTCAGACAGTGCTTGACCAATATAATTTCTTTTGGCTTTTTAAAAATAGTATTGGGTGAGTTTAAGACTGAACTATCTGGCAGATACCTAGAGTGTAGCTGTGTGTGTTGGAGAAGGCAATGGCACCTCACTCCAGTACTCTTGCCTGGAAAATCTCATCGATGGGGAGGCCTGGTGGGCTGCAGTCTGTGGGGTCACTAGGAGTCAGACACGACTGAGCGACTTCACTTTCCCTTTTCACTTTCATGCATTGGAGAAGGAAATGGCAACCCACTCCAGTGTTCTTGCCTGGAGAATCCCAGGGACGGGGGAGCCTGGTGGGCTGCCGTCTATGGGGTCGCACAGAGTCGGACATGACTGAAGCGACTTAGCAGCAGCAGCAGCTCTGTGTGTGTGTGTGTGTGTGTGTGTGTGTGTGTGTGTGTGTGTGCCTGTTCAGTTGTTCAGTCATGCCCAACTCTTTGAAACTTCATGGACTGTAGCCACCAGGCTCCTCTGTCCATGGGATTTTCCAGGCAACAATCCTGGAGAGGCTTTCCATTTCCTTTTCCAAGGGATCTTCTCAACCCAGGGATTGAACATACATCTCTCGCGTCCCCTGCACCGGCAGGCAGATTCCTTACCACTCAACCACCTGTAGTACAATTAAATCTAAGCAATATGTTTTAAGGGCAGCCAAGTTGAGTGTATGATTTTTATGTTTTGAAAATTGTGGGATTTACTAGGATGCCTTGGGAGAGAGGGCTTTCTGCTTCTGCTTGCCAAGTCCAAGTTCTCCTTAGAATGTATTTTCAATCTGCATGCATAAACAAGTTTAACCAAAGTTGTGACTCAAGCACCAAAGAACAATATCTGGAAGTCATTCAAAGAACAGTTCGGTTCGAGAAATGGTCTTTTCTGGTATCCCTTACGAGGAAAATTGTGGTAGCAGTGGTGTCTAGGTAATATGGCTTGTTTCAGACCCTTTGGTTCTCTAAAGGTTGCCTCTGTACCAGAGAATCAGCATCTGCTGGAAACTTGTTTCAAATCCAGATTCCCAGACCCACCCTAGATCCACTGATTCAGAATCCCTGAGGATGGATTCTCATTGGGCTTTCCTGGTGATTCTCATGCATGTTAAACTTTGCAAATTGGGCTGTCTAGCTTACTTGCATTTATATGGCTCAGTGGGGTGTCTTGTACACAGTTGGTGCTGCAAACATTTTTGATTAATTTTCTTATTAACACAACCTATTACAGGTTAAAAACCTCAGTGCATATTAGGTACCAACTGCCTCTTTTTTATAATATTATTTTATTTTTGCATCACTTCTTTTTATATTAGTTAGGGTAGTGACTTTGTGTATACATGTGCGTGTGTACAGTAAGTTGGCTTCAGTCATATCTGAAGCCCCCAACCTTTGAGACCCCATGGACACAGCCCGCCAACCTGGGTTTCTCCAGGATACGGTGGATTGCCATTTCCTCCTTCAGGGTCTTCCTAACCAGGTATTGAACCCAGGTCTCCGGCATTTGATGCAGATTCTTTACTGTCTGTGCCACCACGGAAGCCCATATGTAGGCATATATACATATCTTATATTTTAGGCTAGGTTTTATGGCAAGTGGAATCTTAGTTCCCCGACCAAGAATTGAACCCATGCCTGCTGCACTGGAAACTTGGAGTCTTAACCACTGGACCTCCAGGGAAGTCCCTCTTTTAATACTGAATCATCTGACCAATTGGACTGTGATGAGGCCACACACCTTTTACTAGAGGGGCTTCCAGTAGTGGGTACTATTCACTGCTTAGTGAATAATGACACGTATTTTGGTGGGTAATACCACGTATTTTAACTGGAGTGGCCAATATTAATGCTCTCTTTCTGCCTATAACTGACCCAGTTGTAATAAAACCTATTATGTCATAGTCAATACTTCCATGAATTATTTTAACTACTAGGAACACACGTACTGGCCACAGAGGAATTTGTCCAGTTCTGTATATGTGAAAATATCCTCTATTTGTAAATACTTTCTCTTTGATAAAACACTTTCTCTTACGTTATTGCATTCATTAGGGAAACAATATGAGGTATATATTATTATTTCCATTGCACAGTTATAAGCTCAACAAGTTTGAGTGGTTTGCCTTCCTGTGACCCCAAAGATCATGCTCTTTTTTGTCTCACTTGCCTCCTCTGACTTTCCTGAGTTGATAAAACTTTGTCCTCAGTTCACTGTTAGAGGTTGCTAGCCAGCAAAGCTTTAGTTCCTAAAGCTCAAACCACATTTCATTCAACTGGAGAGTGTTCTTTTTAATTCCTTGGAATGATTGATTTAAAAAATTATAAATCAAACTTGCTATTCCATTTGGCCAAAAAATTATTAAAAAAAAAAAAAAAGCTTAGGTAATATGCAAGCTTTGTCAGGGACACTCTCATAAAGGAAGTCAATGAAAACCCCAAGACATCTTTAATGTTTTCACTGTAGAAAAGGTCATCTGATGAATATGAGTCTTTGATGATGACTTAGTTGTTGTATGAAAGGCAGAAAAGCAGTGATTTATAATAAAGAGTTCACAAAGGATACTCTGGGAAGCGTTAAGCATCCAATGTTCAGAAATCAGCCACCCTGAAATCTCCCGCACAGGGATTACTAAACTCATTTCACATGTTTGTAACCTAATTAGGTCTTCAGAGAGAGTCTCCTGAGGCCAAAGACTAACAATAGTCAACCCCTAGTACTGCTTTATTCACATTAAAAAAGGGCTTTCAGTCCTTCAGGAACAACAGTTTCATTAAACCAAGCAAATTCCAGGGAAAACCAATCAGGTTGTAAAGAATTTACATCCTTCCATTTATAAATGATCCTCCTGACTCTCTCTTTTTTAATCTTCCTAAAAGTTGGTTGGTTTTTTAATCTTCTTTAAACTGTCACTTTCCTTCCTCTCTCCCATTTTGCCCAAGTACAGTCATTTTGATGTATTTGCAGCAGCCAAGCACCCATTGCCAAAGACGTATGCTCTAAATATTTTCATCAGATTCCATGTAGCTACAGAACGTAGAGAGACATTTTTCAGTGGTGCTGGGTACTGGCTTGGGGATTCAAAAACACCCCTTGAGGCATGAAATCCTCTGTGTTAAACCTAAAATAGTAATGTTCATCTCAATCATCTAGATGATAGCTGTAGAAATGTCCTATGGGTTAGATTTTTATCACCAACAACACTTCTCTACCCATGCCTTCTTGAGGTTTAAACCTTCTTAATGTGTTTTTCTTTAGCAAGCAACCAGTCTAATCCACCTGCTGTTTCTATGAAATAGAGCAAAAATGTGGCTTGATGAAACTTAATGGCTGATCCTTGTTTAGATATAATCTTCTCAATCAAGTTATTCCAGCGGGCACACCTGGTTTATGTTGTAACTGCTTCTCTGGAGTGGAAAGGAGCGGGTGAGTAATACGGCAGAACCAGAGGCCAACTGAAGCCTTAGGCTCGGGTAAGAGAGCTCCTGATGGCTATGGAGGGCCATATGGTGGGAAACAATGATGGAGAAACCTCTGGCCACGAGATGCCATCCCCAAATTAGTCCAAGTTGGCCGATTGCCCATAAGGCTCTCTGCTGCTGCTGCTAAGTCACTTCAGTCGTGTCCGACTCTGTGCGACCCCATAGACGGCAGCCCACCAGGCTCCCCCATCCCTGGGATTCTCCAGGCAAGAACACTGGAGTGGGTTGCCATTTCCTTCTCCAATGCATGAAAGTGAAAAGTGAAAGTGAGTCGCTCAGTCGTGTCTGACTCCTAGCGACCCCATGGACTGCAGCCCACCAGGCTCCTCCATCCATGGGATTCTCCAGGCAAGAGTACTGGAGTGGGTGCTATTGCCTTCTCTGATAAGGCTCTCAGGAAGAAGCAAAACAAAGTGACAGAGCGCAAATCCAATAGATTTTAAAATATAAGAGCAGAGTTGTAAACAATTACCGGCAGGATCAAGTACTGTTCAAGTTACATATTTGTGTGTATAATTCTTCCTAATGGCACCAAGTTCAATGTCATATGAAGTATATCCTAGAGGGAATCCTGTGAGACTAAGCCTTTTTAATGACTGAATAATCCTTATGATCATCATGGTGACCTATAACGCTAAACCCTTTCTTTTTCTTGTGACTTCATATATTAAATACAGTTTTATGAGGATTTTTCACCTTTAATGTATCAGTTATTTTACAGCCACACTTAATAAAAGAACTGGGTACTTTCTACAAGGCATGGCTCAAGGCTGATTTTTTGATACCCCTGTAATCATAAATGAAGAGTCGCCCGTGGTCCAGATGACATATAAAATGGGGGACACAAAAATTTTATCCTGTTAGACCTCAGGGTTGCCTCTCTATCACTTTGGTATTTCCTTTGACTGTTTATTCTCAAGGATGCTTTAGGTATATGAATAGCATCTACTGGTCAAATGCAACTTGTTTATCAAAACACCCATGTAGTTGAGTTTCATGAAATGTGTGCTGTTTTCTCATCAAAACCATGGTCTTGTCATGAGAACCTTCATAAATCATACTCCAAGAACAGCTCCTTAACTGCCTACTGTTTTCTTTTCAAATACCTGTTGTTAATCTTCCTGACAGTTCTGACAGTCGTGTGCCTGCAGCTTTGAATTCCACATGTTGTAAGCAGCTTAAAACTTCAAGCCAAAGGAAAAAGAATATACATCCGAGGTAGAGACCCTAGATTCTCCTGTGCTGTGTTGCCATGGGCAGGCTAAGTTCAGAGGAGGTTTTTCTCAGGGTCTAAAATTTGTTCATCAGCCACAGGAAGACACGGCACTGATCATTTTCATCACCAATAATAATAATAGCAGAATCTGCCATTTTAAAAGGATCATACATTTTTACATGTATTTATTGTGACACTTAGAATAGTTATATATAAGGTGACTCGTTATCTAAGGTGTAACAGATGATGGACCTTATATCCAAGATGTTGGGATGCCCTCCAGGTAGAGCGAGGGAGTGGAAGAACCAGAAGTCAAGCCTAGACGTTATTTAAAGCATGTCTAGGGCATCCCTGACGGTCCAATGGTTGAGAATCCACCTGCCAATACAGTGGAAGTGGGTTCAATCCTTGGTCTGGGAAGATCCCACATGCCTGCAGAGCAACTAAGTCTGTGTGCCAAAACTACTGCCTGTATATGCCACAAATGCTGAAGCCCGCTCTTCCTAGAGTCTGGGCTCCCCAACAAGAGATGACACCTCAATGAGAAACCCACCCATTGCAACTAGAGAGTAACCTCCACTCTCTGCGACTAGAGAAAGCCTGAGAGCACCAATGAAGACCCAGCCCAGGCAATAATAAATCCTTTTTATAGAAAAACACCTTGTCTTACTTCCATTTTGCTAAGCTGACCTTCATCCAATCTGCCCTTTCTAACTTAGAAGGACATATAACCCTTATTTCACTCTCATTACTTAAAGGAGCCAGTCCGGATTGGAATACCAATCAGAACAGTTCTCCAGAGGCCAGAGATTAAGATGGGCTTAATCACAAAGTTGGCACCTGCTTGTCACTGTAGACATTCCTCATACAAGGACATTGTCAGTGGTAAATTCTGAGTTCTGGGTGTGGCAGGCAGAACTTCTTCAAACATAAGGCTTGGGTCAAGCTCCCTCTGTCCTCAGTCACTCCTGATGACATACACAAAAGGAGGATAATCCCAGCCTTCACCTGGAGCCCCAGTCCCTATGGAGCATCATGTTCTGGGCATGTTGTCCTGGGTACCATCTTGGCTGAGCCATGCCAGTGTATGTTGCATTTTAACTTCACCTGCATTTGGCTTAAAGCTCAACATTCAGAAAACTAAGATTATGGCATACAGTTCCATCACTTCATGACAAAAAGAAGGGGAAACAGTAGAAACAGTGTCAGACTTTATTTTTCTGGACTCCAAAATCACTGCAGATGGTGATTGCAGCCATGAAATTAAAAGACGCTCTCTCCTTGGAAGAAAAGTTATGACCAACCTAGACAGCATATTAAAAAGCAGAGATATTTCTTTGTCAACAAAGGTCCGTCTAGTCAAGGCTATGGTTTTTTCCACTGGTCATGTATGGATGTGAGAGTTGGACTGTAAAGAAAGCTGCTATAAAGAACGCCAAAGAATTGATGCTTTTGAACTGTGGTGTTGGAGAAGACTCTTGAAAGTCCCTTGGACTGCAAGGAGATCCAACCAGTCTATCCTAAAGGAGATCAGTCCTGGGTATTCATTGGAAGGACTGATGCTGAAGCTGAAACTCCAATACTTTGGCCACCTGATGTAAAGAGCTGACTCATTGAAAAAGACCCTGATGCTGGGAAAGATTGAGGGTAGGAGGAGAAGTGGATGACAGAGGATGAGATGGTTAGATGGCATCACCGACTCAATGGACATGGGTTTGGGTGGACTCCGGGAGTTGGTGATGGACAGGGAGGCCTGGCGTACTGTGGTTCATGGGGTCGCAAAGAGTTTGACACGACTGAGTGACTAAACTGAGCGTTTGGAAAATGGGGCTTCCCTAGGCGGCTCAGCAGTAAAGAACCCACCTGCCAAGGAAAGGAGACGCGGGTTCCACCCCTGGGTTGCGAATACCCCCTGGAGAAGGAAACACAACCCACTCCAGTCTTCTTGCTTGGGAAATCCCATAGACAGAGGAGCCTGGTGGGCTACAGTCCAGAGGCTCACAAAGAGTCAGACATGACTTAGGAACTGAGCATGCATGCATGCTTATTTGGAAACTAGGGTATTTTAACACTTTCACATACTTAGCTTGACTGAGGTGTCTTCCTCCCTATAAGCCATCCAAGCTTTCGAAGAAATATTGGAAAGCAAGATTATCGTGGGCATGACAAAGGGCTTAAACATAGGTGTGTGGGATATAAAAATTATAAAGGACATTTGTACATTTATAGCTTCCTCATTTTATGAGAGAACTCAATCCCCCAAACAGTGACAAATATATGATAAAGCCCTTGGCAAGGACAAAGTCCTTAGTTGGCCTTCAAGACCCTTTAGAGTCATGGCTGACTTTCCCTCCACCCTCCCCTTCCAGTGCTTCAGACTCACCGTATTTCCTAAACACACCTCACATGTGCTTGGCTGCCCAATAACACTCTTTCCCCAGAGAGCTGCTGGTGCTCTCATTTTATCCAGTTCTTAAATCAAATACTCTTCCTTTGAGATGCGATCTTGGGCCAGCCTCTCAAAAATAGCATCCTCGCACTTCTCTGCCCCTGTGATTTTATGATTTAAAGAAATGAACATTTAGCTTTAATCCAAGCTTCCTGGTTCACAGCTCTTCACACCCTTGGTGTGTCCTGAGCCATAAAACTAGTGGGAGCATCTTTTCTTATAATATTTGGTTTCTTGTCCTCAGTTCCTGAAATCATTTCAGAGCCATAAAAGGTAAAATCGGTGTCATTGTATTCATAACAAGTCCCTTTCCACCACAACTGAGTTTTGTTAATCAGGTGACTTTCAGAACTCTCCTAAAAATGGCAGGTCAGGACTGGTCACCATGGGAACCATCCTTGAAAAGAGAGTTGGAACTTTCAATCCAGCATTCACAGTGCTTGGCATATAGAAAGAACTCAATACATGTTAACTTCACTGAAGATACTAATAGCAACCATCATACTATGTGAAGTAAGACGGACAAAGACAAATATGCGATATCGCTTATATGTGGAATCTAAAAAAATAATACAAATGGACATATTTACAAAACAGAAAAACGGACTCATAGAGAACAAGCTTATGGTCACTAAAGGGAAAGTAGAATGGAGGGATAAATTAGGAATATGAGATGAACAAAAACTACTGCATATAAAATAGACAAACAAGAGGAATTTACTGTATAGCTGTTGTTATTTTAGTCCCTAAGTTGTGTCTGGACTGTAGCCCACCAGGTTCCTCTGTCCATGGGATTCTCCAGGCAAGAATACTGGAGTGGGTTGCTATTTCCTTCTTCAGGGGATCTTCCTGACCAGGGCCCAAACTTGTATCTCCTGGATTGGCAGGCAGATTCTTTACCACTGAGCCACCCAAGGGAAGTCCTTTGCCGTATAGCACAGGGAACTATATCCAATATCTTGTAATAACCTATAATGGAAAAGAATCTGAAAAAAAATTGTATATAAAACTGAATCACTTTGCTGTATACCTGAAATTAATAAAATATTGTAAATCAACTATACTTCAATATAAGTAAATAAATAGCCATGTTAGCTCACTCTATTTGCCAAGTCCTGTGAATGCCAAGGATGTCGCTATGATGATGGAGGTGATCTAGGCCTCTCAGTTTCCAATCCAGAGCTTTGGACCACTCCATGTTTTCTCCAGCACAGCCGAGGCAATTTTGCTCTGGTTCCTTGAGTGTGCAGAGTCTCATGTCTTTCCAGGTTCTTATACATCCAACTACTTTCCATAAAGAGAAGATTAGGAACTTTCTGTTGGTGGAAGGGACTTGAATCCAGCGCTGATCTCCTCTCTTTGTCTCAGAGTCCCTCTAGACGATGTGGTCGGCAAAAAAGGCAGAATTTATCAGGGACATACATCCTAAAAGAGGATGCAATAGGGTTTCAAGAATGAGCCAAAGGGGCATGATTTTTTTTTTTAACCCTTCTTAATGTATATTCTTTAAAAAGTGCTGGCCCACGATAAGCAGGTGTTTCTGGAATGAATGAGTGAATGAAAAGTGTAATCTAGATGTATTATTTGTGTATGTGTCAGAGAGCACCAGGACATAAGGGAAAAGCAGAGATGGATAAAAATGGTTCTCTCTGGGAGCAGAACTCAGAAGGAGGAAGGATAGTAGCAGTGGATGGTTGATTTTTCATTAGGTGAATCTACATTATGGTTTCATTTTTCAAACTGTATTCATATATTACTTTGCACAAAAACACAAAAGTTGTTATAAAAATGTTTAGGAAGAGACATTTGATCAGTGACATGTCTGTGAGCTCCTTCCATTCTGTGAACTTATTGTCTATACTGATCCCAGTAGCAAGTCCTGAGCCTCAGATACACTTATTATCTGATAGAATCTCCTTATATCTGGTAACCACCATCCTGGGGGTGAGGAAGAGTTGTTCTGTGAATTAAACTACAGGAAGTCAAACAGAAGTACATTTCACTTTTTTCCCCCACATTGAGTGGCTTATAGGATCTTAGTTCCCCAACCAGGATGGAACCCACACCCTCAGCAGTGAAAGCTGCTAACTACTGGCCTGCCTTAGAAGTCCCCAAATGGACTATTTTCAAGCACGGATAATTACAATGAAATTAGGTGAGAGAAAGAGATTGTTCACTTGGCGTAATGCCCAAACATTTTATAAATATTTGTGGACCTAAGGAATCAATGAGCCAAACCAGCTTTTATAAACATTTCCCTTTTGTGATGTCAGAAAAATCTCACTGTATGCCAAAGAATTTTCTAGAAGTGCCTGTACATCTTTTTGATTAAATTGGATCAACAGATCAACTGGCATAATGGGAGGTTTATTGACTCAGATCGATACAGAGTAATTATTATATCTACATTATATTTGAGAGCTAGCTGAAGGCTATTGACTAGTAAACTCTGTTTTCTGATTTGTGTAGGTGGTGAGAGCTGGGAGGAAGGGGATGTAAGAGCCCAGTCTTCACATGTCCAAGCTGTGGTTGGGCTAGCAGACTGATTGGGAGGGCACAGAGGGCAGGCAGTATCTCAATAACCTATGTGGGAAAGGAATTTGCCAAAGAACAGATACAGGAATCTGTATAACTGAATCACTTTTCTGTATACCGGGAACTAACAGTGTTGTTAATCAACTGTACTCCAATAGAAAATAAAATTAGGGAGTTTGGGATGGACATGTACATACTGCTGTATTTAAAATGGATCCCCACCAAAAGCCTACTGTATAGCACAGGAAACTCTGCTCAATGTTATGTGGCAGCCTGGATGGGAGGGGATTTCGGGGGGAGAATGGATACATGTATATGTATGGCTGAGTCCCTTTGAGGTTCATCTGAAACTATCACGACATTGTTAATTGGCCATACTCCAATACAAAATAAAAAGTTAAAAAAAATAAAAATAAAGTTAGTCCTCCCAAAAAGAGCATCAGAGAGCTCTGCTCTATCCCCTCCACCCCCAGAAACCCAACCTGGCCGTGGGCTGGGACTCTGCTCATTCCCTACGTAGAATTTGAAAATACTAAACACTCTCCCTACTCCACTTACCCGGTCATCTGGGAGCCTCTGCTTTGGAGGGTGAGGGAGGGTCAAGACATGCATATTCAAATTTTTCTGTTTTCATTGAATCTTCCCTGATTAATATCTCTCAGAAACCTATGATTATCATCATTCGCTTACAAAATGCAAATACACTCTGTGTTCCCCGCAAACATTTTGGGATAAACACAACCAAACTGCCAGAAGGTTTTATTTCCCCAAAGCGCCCCTTGCATGTAAAATATGGCTCTCTCCCAGTTCCATTTGTTAAGCTCTCCTTCTCTTTCTAACCTATAATCTGTCTTCACCGGAAGCAGGAACCTGATGGGTTTTATGGGGCTCAAACAATGGGAATAGCATCCCTTCACTGTCTCCTCCCCCGTCCCAGCCTGCGAAATGCCCACTGACATAAGCTGGCAGTCCGATAAAAATGAAAATCCTATTCAATATTCCATTCACTCTTGTACATATGCAGTATTGGCATTTTGCATGTTAATATCTGACACTGTTTTTTAATTTGTTCTAAACTGCCAGCTCATTTGCATCATCTCTCTGTGATCTCCCACCTGTGCAGCAATTTGCAGGGAAAACATAACCATTTATGTACCTACTGAAACTTGACTCAGTAACAGAACCTGATCCAGGGAGACCTCATCTTGTTTTCTAAACATTCTCCACTTGGGCTTTGAACTGAGTTCTTAATACGCATACCTGCAGCCCCAGTCATTGTTTCTTAAAATGAAGTGAAGCTTTCAGATGCTCACGCTTTTGGACTAAGCTGAACAGCTTGATGGCCTCCACATGGTAGTATATTGGGTTTTGTGTTGTCAGGACCACACGACCTCAGTGTCTGTGCAGCCTGGACTGGATGGTGGGATGAGGGCTTACAGAGATTGTAAAACAAGTGCATGTCAACAGTTTTTTCTTTTTTAATGACTTAATTTGGCTGTGCTGGTGTTAGTTGTGGCACATGGCATCTTCAATCTTACTTACGGCATGCAGGATCTTTTTTTTTAATTGGCGGATAATTGCTTTATAATGTTGTGTTGGTTTCTTCCATACGACAATGCAAATCAGCAATAATTGTGTGTATATCCCCTCCCTGTTTGGCCTCCCTTCCCCTCCCATCTCAGCCCTCTACGTTGTCACAGAGTGCCAGGTTGACCTCCCTGTATCATAGAGCAGCTTCCCACTAGCTATTTTACACACGATAGTGTATATATGTCAATGCTATGGAATCTAGAAAAACAGTACTGGTGGTACATACACACAATGGAATATCACTCAGCCATTAAAAAGAATACATTTGAATCAGTTCTAATGGGATGGATAAAACTGGAGCCCATTATACAGAGTGAAGTAAGCCAGAAAGATAAACACCAATACAGTATACTAACGCATATATATGGAATTTAGAAAGATGGTAACGATAACCTTATATGCAAGACAGAAAAAGAGACACAGATGTACAGAACAGACTTTGGGACTCTATGAGAGAAGCTGAGGGTGGGATGATCTGAGAGAACAGCATCGAAACATGTATATTATCAAGTGTGAAATAGATCGCCAGTCCAGGTTGGATGCATGAGACAAGTGCTCGGGGCTGGTGCATTGGGATGACCCAGAGGGATGGGATGGGGAGGGAGGTGGGAGGGAGGTTCAGGATGAGGAACACATGTAAATCCATGGCTGATTCATGTCAATGTATGGCAAAAACCACTACAATATTGTAAAGTAAGTAGCCTCCAACTAATAAAAATAAATGAAAAAAAAGTACTGATGAACCTACTTGCAGGGAAGGAGTGGACCTCGAGGATCTTTAGCACCACGTGGAATCTAGTTGCCTGATCAGGGATCAAACCTGCGTCCCCTACATTGGGAGTGCAGAGTCTTAGCCATTGAACCACAAGAAAGTCCCACATTTCAACAGTTTTAACAGCAAGGAGATACCACTGTTAGGCAACTTGGGGAGTTTTTTAAAAAGCTATTTATTAGTTCTCATAAGCTAAGAATTCATAACCTAGAAAGGAAACAGTGTCCTATTCTATCTTCTGTATTATAAACTGAACATCTCAAAGGATTGAACTTTGCCTTATTTTCCCCAAATTAATTGAGTTTAGCATGTGGAATCTGGAAGAGGAAGATGCTGATTCCAATGAATTGAATTCAGGTAGAAAAATCTCTTGTCCAAGATCTGTGTACTGGCAGTAGATAAGCATATTATTTGTTCAATCATATTGCTGCTTATTATCTGTCTCTTCCTGACAAAAAGATAAGCTCCATGACAACATGTATTTTTATCTGTTATTCTGCTAACTGATGGATCTTAAATGTCTAGAACCTGGACTGGTACAGTGTAAACACTCAGTGAACACTTTATGAATGACTGTATGGACAATGGTCTCTACTCCCTTTATGAATCTGAGTAATCATGGAAATCTTCCTGTGAAGTGGTTCCTAATCTTTGAAATTTCATAGGTCAAATGCAATTAAAAACAAAAGAAAGTGAAAGTCGCTCAGTCATGTCTGACTCTTTGAGACCACATGGACTATACAGTTCATGGAATTCTCCAGGCCAGAATACTGGAGTGGGTAACCTTTCCCTTCTCCAGGAGATCTTCCCAACCCAGGGATCGAACCCAGGTCTCCCTCATTGCAGGCAGATTCTTTACCAGCTGAGCCACAGGGGATGCCCAAGAACACTGGAGTGGGTAGCCTATCCTTTCTCCGTGGGATCTTCCCAACCCAGGAATCAAATTGGGGTCTCCTGCATTGCAGGTGGATTCTTTACCAACTGAGCTATCAGGAAAGCCCAAAATCAAAAGAGAAAAGGAAAAAATATAGGACTGCTAGAACCAGTGCTGCCATTTTGTAATTATGGACTTTGAAAAATAACAATGAATATCCTCGAAGCTCCTCCTTGCTCCTCTGCACTATTCATAACACTGCCTTTTTTGTGGTTTCTACACAGCTCAGTGGTCCACGATCTACATCTTATAACACCCAGTTTCTCCAAGCATGGTCAACAATAGCAACATCAACTGGGAACTTGTAAGAAATGCAGATTCAGGTTGAAAAGATTTTCTTAATAAGAGAAAGGACTTTTCAATGCAGAAGTAAAAAAAGGAAATAATCTAAAATAATTGTTAGCTTTTTCTCAGAAACGACTGATGCAAACTTAAGTCATGAACCAGCATCTGTCTGCTGGCAAATTTTCAAGAGCTCTGAGCTTAAAAAACCACAGCTACAAGTGCTTCTGAATTGACATGACTTCTACGAAAATGGGCCAGCCCTAAGGACATGCTGGATTCCAAACTAGACAATTTAAGTGATTACAGAAGCAGAGCCTTAAAGGGAATTTGAAAGATCATCTGGTCCAATCACTCAGGCCAGGGAAACTCTAAATCATCCAATTTTGTTGCATGGCTCCCAGCTGATTTGATCCCTCTTGAGTGTCCCGATGCTTCCAGTGCTTCAAGGAAATGCTCACCAGCCAGTTGGCTCTGTGGACACTTCCCATCACCTCCATCCCATGCCCCACCTAAACCTGACAAAGACAGAACGGAATTCAGAGAATAGCTTCCGGCTGCTTCTCTCTCATTGTTGACATTTTCAACAAATATTTTTTTCCTCAACTTCTTTAGATAATAATGAAAATAATCTGGTAGTAATTTATGAGCATAAAATACTCTCTGTCAGCTAAGTGAGGAGGATTTGCATCTGTAAATACATATCTTTGTATATAAAGATGGGATTCCCTGGTAGTTCAGCTGGTAAAGCATCTGCCTGCAAGGCAGGAGACCCCAGTTTGATCCCTGGGTTGGGAAGATCCCCTGGAGGAGGGCATGGCATCCCACTCTAGTTATTCTTGATGGAGAATCCCCATGGAGAGAGAAGCCAGGTGGGCTACAGTCCATGGGATCACAAGGACACATATATAAAGATACACGGATAGGGACTTCCCTGTGGTCCAGTAGCCAAGACTCCAGGTTATCAATGCTAAAGGCCTGGGTTCGACCCCTGGCCAGGGAATTACATTCCACATGCCACAACTGAAAAGAAAAAAAGACCCCCGACTGCCAAGACTAAGACCCCGTAGAGCCAAATAACTTTAAGAAAAGATAACATTCGCATAGTGGCACTGGTGGCAAAGAAACCTCCTGCCAATGCAGGAGACTCAAGAGACACAAGTTTGATCCCTGGGTTGGGAAGATCACCTGGAGGAGGAAATGACAACCCACTCCAGTATTCTTGCCTGGAAAATTCCATGGACAGAAGGAGCTGGTGGGTTACAGTCCATGGGGTCACAAAGAGTTGGATATGACTTAGCACATGCGTCACTTCATTTACCTCTACATGGATTACCTTAAGAGCCACTTCAGCTACTGACCTTCAACATTCCCTGAAAGGAGTTCAGGGTGGAGTAGTTTACAGTGTCCCTCATATAATTTGAAATTCCCAGGTGGCTTAGATGGTAAAGAATCTGCCTGCAATGCAGGAGACCTGGATTTGATTCCCAGATCGGGAAGGTCCCCTGGAGAAGGGAATGGCAAGCCACTTCAGTATTCTTGCCTGGAGAATGCCATGGACAGAGGAGCCTAGTGGGCTACAGTCCACAGAGTCGCAAAGAGTCAGACACGACTGAATAACTTTCACTTACTCACTCACACATATAACCTAGCTTCATATTTACAACTCCAAGTACCAGGCTTATTTAAAAAGTCTTTTGGTGGATGTTTTAAGAATGTTGATTTTTTTTTAAAGTAGGGAATAAAAAGGACAGAGGGGCTGATATACCAGTCAACAGGATACTACAAAGAAATCTCGGTTTTTCCTAGTAGGCTACTATTGTCAACAACCCAGAGCATAACCAAGTCCAATATCTGTAGTACTGCTTGTTATAAAGAGTTATTTCCTGTATTTCCAGATCACCAAACATTTTATTTATTAATGTAGGTGACTACTAAGGCATAGAAACAGCTTTCTTGAAACAGATATGGCAGTTATAATTCCAGCATGAAAAATTCCATTTGTGAAATTTTATTTCTATTTAAATCTTATTATTTCTGGGGGAGAAAAGATCTCTGAATTGACTGGAAGTCTCTAAAGACAGCTGCTTTCAAACAGACTTAAAAATAGTTTTATTTTTCATTGGGATTTCTCGTGTGGCAGATGCGAAGGTGAAAGGTCACTCATTCATTGTTTAATTTCAAAATGGAGCCAAAACAAATTGCAGCCACAGTAAATTTGCCCACCTAATCTTACATGAAACGTACAAGCATTCAAATATTCTTATGGATTAGGGCAGCTTACCACTGCTTCATGTTTGACTGAAATTTCCTTGAAGGAATTGATGGAAAGTGAACTTGATCTTATAATAAAGAAATACCTAGAAAGTTTACTCTCTTTCTGCCTCTTACTCCTTTTTTTATCCCTCATGCAGTATCCAAATCCATGTAAACCACTAGACTTCTAAAGACAAAATGTCCAAACATATTTTTTGCTCTCCCACAGTTATTTGTCTTCCTAATTAATTCCACAGTCTGAAATAAATTATTGACTTACCAGACTTTCTTGTTTTCTGTGACAGCTTCAGCAGTAAACAGGCCATTAACAATTCATAATGAGAGGACATGTTTGTTTTTTTTCCTTGTGCTAATTTGGTACCCCATTAGAGACTGTCTATGACTCTTCCCTTTGCTGTCGACTCCTTTTAGAAAGGGGTGACAGACTGCTGGGCCCTATATCTTTGAATAAAGAGACTTTTCAAAAGAAAAATAAAACTGTCTTTTGCCATATCCAACTCCTTGTGCAGAGACAATACATAAGACTTCTCTTTTGTCCTTTTCTTATCCATTTTTAAAAGTACTTTGTAGGGGAACTGCAGCACTCTGTATGTGGACTGAGTCATTCTTGACCTGTGCTCTTCATTCATACTCACTGACTGCTTCCAGACAAGGTTGAAACTGATTTTCTATGAGTCTATGCCAGAAAAAGAGATCTGAATATTCTTCCTAAAAGATGCCTTGAAAAAATGGGTGGGGTTTTACAGAGGACAGTATCTTTATGGGAGAAAGAATATAGGCAAAGAGAAATTCAAGAAAAACTCTGACAGGATGGTAAGTAGTATGGAGTAAAATACTATCCCATTGAATATTTTTTCAGTTTGAAGCTTAGGGATAGAAGAGATTGGTAGAAAAGATACCTGATTTAAGGAGGGAAGAAAATGCCTTGTTGGAGGAGGGCGTTGAGAGAATGTAGCTTCTGGTTGACCTGAGATGTGGACCCAGGCAGGCAGAGACTCCTTCTCCTCGCCCGCGTCTTTAGAATGTATCTTCTGCCCAGTATTCCTGCCCAAGCAGTCATTTCACGGACACAACCTTGAGAGGGCAACTCATTACTGAGACCACCTGGATGAGATAACATGACTTGATCCCATTAAGGCTGCTACATAGACTGGGAAAGTTCTGGTAAGTACAGAGATCTACTTCTTGCAGCCACTCAAGATAAGCCTGTATATACGTCCTCTTCATTATTAAACCTGCCTGGAGTGGTCCGCCTCTTTCTGCCCTCCTTGTATTCGGGTCGGTTTTAGATTTCACCTGGAATTCCTGAGGTTTTAAATCATCCCTTTTTAAGTTTGGAACGGAATCATAGAGGATATGCAACCATTCTCGGATCAAGTGCAGAAAAATAATCATTATCTTGCTTCCCAGGTGGGTCAGTAGTAAAGAATCTGCCTGCCAATGCAGGAGACACAGGAGATGCAGGTTCAATCCCTGGGTTGGGAAGATCCCCTGGGGAATGGCAACTCACTCCAGTTTTCTTGCCTGGAAAATTCCACGGTTGCAAAGAGCTGGACACAACAGGGCAACTGGAGCATTCATGCACATCCTTCATCTCACATTGGTCTGGGAATTGCTAGGTGAGTCTTGATTTAGAAAAAGAAAAGACAAAATGGAGAAAAATAGGATAATATTGCTCAAACTTTAAGGAATGTGGTACAATCAAGAGTAAAAAGAAAGTTGACTAGAGAAGCTGCTTTGAGACTTGTATTCAAACTTAGCTTTGGGTCTCAGTGTCTTCATCTATAAAACTAGGAAAGTAACGTGTACTTCACTAAATGAGAAAACTGTAACTTAATGTTGAGATTGGCATATAGTAAAGGATTTAATGAATTGTAAATAAAATATTTACTAAATAATATTATTGAGTTAAATAATCATAATATTAATAATTTTATCTTATCAGTTATATTTCTTTTATTTATTATTATTTATTTCTTGTTGTAGCTAAAGAATCTCAGAAGTTTGGTTATTGAACCTTTGGTTTAACAGAGAATGATGATTCCATGACAATACATTAAAACTTTAGTAGGGAATTTCAAAGAAAAGTTGATCAGCTAAGCAAGAGAGTACACTGTATCTTCCTTAAGTGTCCTTTTGTTGTACTTTCTTCAAGGACATAAAAAGAATATTTTCTCAGCTACACCAGCATGTGAAACTGAAAAAATGTACACTCTCCTTGTCAGAAAACCACTTATTTAGTCCCAGGGGTGGGTGGCCCCAAATCTTCTTTCCTCTTTGCATCCACACTCTTTACAATGTGACTTTGCATTTCCTTCTACCAGGAGGCAGAGTTTTCCCTACCTGTGATTCTGAGTTTGGCCACGTGACTTTCTTTGACCAATGGAATGATAGTAACAGTAGTGCCAACACGGGCTTGAAAAAGCACTTACACATTTCCTCTTCCACTCTTGCTCTCCTCCATTAGCCGGGGGGATGGATGTTCAGTTCAGTGTGTTGGTGCATGAGTCACAGGGAGCCAGCCTAAGTCATGCAACATCCTAAATGAGGTCCTCCTAGGCCAGTTTGCTGACCTTCAGGAAAATTCCAAACACGCAGAAGCCCAGTGGACCCACATGCCACTGGAACAACTAAACCTGAGTGCTACGACTGGGGAATCCATGTGCCACATTGAAGGATCCCTCATGCCACAGGTAAGACCCAGTGCAGCCAGATAAATTAAATAAATAAATAAGCATTTTCAAAAAGTAAAGAAATAAACCATGGACACTCAGGATTAGTTTGAGATCTATACCTCAGTCCTCAAGCTTTGCTCTCCTCCACCTCTCCTCACTATGACTTTGCCCCCTAACCCCAGTAAAACTCAACTAGAAAATATTCGGCAAATAATCAGAAAGAATATGATGGTACATCATGAAAGAAAGGATGGAGAAAAGCAATCATATGCCATTTAATTGGGAAAAATTTCATGAAAATGGCAATGGTGTTAGCGTAATATGTTTCCATATTTGGATACCATTTCTGGTATTTATTAGATGTATAATGTTAGAAAACTACATTTGTTCCTAAGTATAATATCAAGATGACACTTTATACATGTATTTTTTGAAGAATCATATAGGAAAGACAACTGGAAGGAATAATGGGGATTTCATGCATAATGGCTTT
Source organism: Muntiacus reevesi (assembly GCF_963930625.1). NCBI lineage: Eukaryota > Metazoa > Chordata > Mammalia > Artiodactyla > Cervidae > Muntiacus > Muntiacus reevesi. The sequence goes on from NC_089258.1 coordinate 70,761,649, forward strand.
TTTCACCCTATGGCCACAAGGCATGGCCTATTCTTGAACTATTCTTGTCTTACTCTTGACCATAGATCATGTCTCCTTTACTTGATCCCTTCATGAGTGAGAACACAGTGTCTCTTATCTTCTCATCCCTAAGAGTTAGCATAAAACTCAGTAAAATATTCTTAATGTTTATTAAATGAATAAATCAAACCCCAACTATAAGCAGCAATATAGAGATTGGTCACTTATGTATCAGCTTCATTGCTGTTTTGAAAAGCAAAGCTTGAAAAAGGCTTCCTTACCCTCTTGTACCTGTTGGTGGGTATGTAAATTGATACAACCACTATGGAGAACAGAGTGAAGTTAAAAAACTAAACATAGTTTAAAGACTAAAAATAAAACTACCATATAATCCAACAATCCCACTACTGGGCATACACCCCAAGAAAGCCATGATTCAAAAAGGCACATTTCCACCCCTCTGTTCATTGCAGTGCTATTTACAAAAGCCAGGACATGGAGGCAACCCAAGTGTCCACCGACAGATGAATAGATAAAGAAAATGTGGTCATCTATACAATGGAATATTACTCGGCCATAAAAAGGAATGAAATTGGATCATCTGTAGTGATGTGGATGAACCTAGAGTCAGTCACACAAAATGAATTAAGTCAGAAAGAGAAAAACAAATATTAATGTACATTCATGTGTATGTATACATATATATGTGAAGTCTAGAAGAATAGTACAGATAAACCGAATTTGCAAGGCAGGAATAGAACTGTAGACAGGGAACAAACTGTGGACACAGGAAGGGGAAGAAGAGGGTGGGACAAATTGAGAGAGTGGCATTGACATGTATATATACTACCATGTGTAAATAGCTAGTAGGAAGTTGCTGTAAGACACATGGGATCAGCCCGTTCCTCTGTGATGACCTAGATGCATGGGGTGGGGTGGGGGAGAGGTCCAAAACTGGAGAGCATATATGTATATCTATATATAGCTGATTCATGGTTGTTGTACAGCTGAAATGAACTCGACATTGTAAAGCAATTATACTCCAATTTAAATAAATAAGTAAAAGAAAAAGTCTTCCTTATTTAGAATCCAACAGCATTAGGGATCCTATTTTCTGTCTGGATCACTAGGCTGTGACAGAGGTTTATGGAATAGATGTTACTATAATTATCCAGAGACCTTGGAGGTAAAAATAAGGAAGCAAGAAAAGACTGGGTCCATTTTCATCAATGTGTTATGTCCACTCTGAGGATGTCTCAATATATATCCAGGGGAAATGTGAGCTCCGAGAAGATGAAAAGCTTTCATTGTAAAAGCCCGTGTTGTTAGTGCAGTTAAGAGGGACAGCAACGAGGAACTGCCTAAAATAAGTGAAACATCATGTAAATTGATCTGAAAATTACTGGCAGTTATACTATCTCCAACGAAATGATTCATGCTGATTCGAGGAAGTATTTCTTGCCTCTATTAACAGCCTTAATGTTCGGAGCAGTGGGAAAGTCATGGAAGCTGAAGAAGCTGGCAGGTCTTACAAATTTTCCGCTCCCAGGAAGGGCATACCTGCTCTGCACAGATCTTTCAGGGCTTTAGTTTGCCACAGGGAATTAAATTCTGTAGAGCTATCGCCAGATGTTGTCTTTTCACCCTTCCTTCACTTCTTGGCATCTAGCATGACATGGAATGTCTGGCTGGTGAACTCAAGTCCTAGAGATAAATGCATAACTTTGCATCCATTTATTTTATTCAATGAAGTCAGTAGCTTATTGGAAGGCTGTACTCATTGGTTGATTTACTCTGCTTTTTATTTGTTTATTTATTTTTTGGCTTTCTTTATCAATGTTACTTACTTTTTTAAAAATTTTTATTGGAGTATGTACATGTGTGCTAAGCTGTGTCTGACTCTTTGTGACCCTATGGACTGTCTCCCACAAGGCTCCTCTGTCCATGGGATTTCCAGGGCAAGAAGACTGGAGTGGGTTGCCATTTCCTTCTCCAGGGGATCTTCCTGACCCAGAGACCAAACCCAAATCTCTTATGCCTCCTGCATTGGCAGGCAGGCTCTTTACCACTAGAGCCATGTAGGAAGCCCCTTTATCAATGTTATTTATTTATTTTAAATGTCTTATTGGAGTATACTTGATTTTCAAGTTTGTGTTAGTTTCAGGTGTATAGCAAAGTGGATCAGTTACACACACACACACACACACACACACACACACACACACATATATAGCCACTTTTTTCAGATTATTACCCCATATACGTTATTATAGAATATTGAGTAAAGTTACCTGTGCTCCATAGTATGGGTCCTTAATGAGTTTGAATGTGATTTTGTGTGTTTTTTGTGAGTGTGTGAGTGTGTGTGTGCATGTATAGTGATACAGGGGTAACAAAGGGGTCTGTGTGTGTTTTTAACTTCTCTGCAGTAGTGAGTGATTATCCACTTAGCATATTCTGCTTTTTTAAAAACTAGCTCAGCCTAGGACACCAGACTAAGAGAAAAAGGAGAACCAAGATGTTTCACTGCCTCCCTTTTCAAAACATCTGCTTAAGATTTACAAAAGACTGAATTACAGTGTTCCACTCCTATTTCATCACTCCCCTTGAATAAATTACCTCTCTCTGAATCTTAGTTTTTCCACCTGTATAGGGGGAATCACATTTACACATGCATCCAATTGGGCAGAAGTCTGCAAATAGAAAGCAACCAGAGAGCAGAATTTGTAATCGTCTTATTCTTATACTGTATTTGATTTATTCTAGGAATTTTGGTAGTCATCCTCTTATATCATTTCTAAAACTGTCAGCAAGTTGCATCATGGTTGGGCCAGGAGATCGCAAAATTGAATATTCATATCAGTGCAAATCATTTCAGTACTATTCCTCTATAAACCTGGAGGAAATGAACTTTAGTTTAAATTTTCATCAGCGCAGATACTAAGTAGCTGCCTTGGCTCATTTGCGGAAGAGCCACCTATTATATCGCATTCCAATTTATAGTCTGAAATATGTTTAACACCTACTGTAAAATATTTCCTAATGTCCTCCTAAAGGTCCTTTTATATGATTTATAATAGTTTCCCTAGAAAATCATACAATCAGTTTTAAAGTGTATTTATTAAATTTCTGTTCTGTGTCCAGTACTGGGTTTGTAACTGAAGATGCTACTAAAGAAACATGAGAACATCTCTGCTGACCGAGAGCTCAAAAATCATTTCCGCTGATTTTCTGACCCCAACCAGACTGGATTTTATGGTGTCTGTGTCAACTGACCTCTTAGAAAAACAAGCATACCATGTACTGGCGTAGCTGGAGAAATCTTTGAAGGTGATGGTCTGAGCTGGTGAGTGATGACAGAAACATTTGGAGGGATCACGTAGGTAGCACATAAGATTGTGCAGGCTGCCTAACTCTTGGGAGTATCACTCACATAGACTATAAAGTAAATAACACTCCGTAGAGTTGTGCAGTGTCCAAACTGCCAAGGATACAAGAGCATAACTTAATGGGAAGGAGAGGCAGAATAGAGTCTGAGCTGTGGGTTTCTATGAATCACACATATGATATTTCACAGCTATGAGATCGTGTTAAAATTATCTTCTCTAAATCTCCATTTCCCCACCATTAAAATCAGGTTTATAAAATAGTTCCTTACGCACATGTGAGGATGGAAAAAGATAAGGAGGGTTGAATATTCAGTACACTCCTGGTCACTGAAGTACATTTTAGTTTTTGCTACTGCTTTTATTTTTAATTAAGAACTTGGGAGAGCCTCTGAAGCCTTTCAGCTATTCAAGTTATTCAGGAAACTTTGAATGCGGAGTGAGTGTGCATGTGTGTCTGGGTTGGGGTGAGGGTGGCGTAGTATCTTTCTCACTGAAGATTTAAAAGGGCAAATGATCGCCTTTGGGGGACATGGGAGCAATCTTGAAAAGAAAGGCTGCATCTCGATAACTGTATAATCTATCTCCTGCTTTTTTATAGCTTATTCAAAATCTGCTGATAAGAAAATGCCTAGGCTGGTCCCCGTTTTGCTGTTTATTTGGAGTGTAAACAGACATTGATATCAGCACGTCACTTGGTTATAAGGCTGGATTTTGCCAGGAAGAGTAATGCAGTGAGAGATGATTATTTCTAAGAAAAGAAGTAAGAAAAGGTGAGATCTCTTAACCTAGTGACCCCTGCCAGAAATGCACCCACTGATGGGAAAGACACACACATGCCTGAACCGTTTATCTTTTGTTTGGAAGAAGGAGTGTGTGTGTGTGTGTGTGTGTGTGTGTGTGTGCACACCCATGTGTGTTGGGGAAAGGATTAGAAAGAATGGGGATACAGAGATTTTTATAGATATATAGAATTTTACAGATTTGACACAAGGATATATGGCCCTAACTTCAGTTTCCTATTTTCTTAAAAGGAGCTAAACATTTAAATATATAGCTTTACTAGTTTATAAGTGATTTTGATCAAAAAGTATAGACATACAATAAAAATCTGAAAAATAGGATTATGATTTTTTTTCCCTCTTAGCATTATTATTTCATTTCCTCTCGGTCTATTTCCCATGCATTTTTTTTTGCAGTGCTTTAACCATAGTGTAAATATTAATTTGCATATTCCTTTCTCACTAATGATATAAGTATTTTTCATGTTGCTAAGTCTTTTTCATTACCACTCATTTTAATCTCCGGAAAGCACTGTACGACTGAATATAAACTTTTTATGCCATCATCATCCTACTATTGGAGAGCATAATGGTTTTTTATTATAAATACTGTTTTGATGGTCATCTTACTGCATAATTTCTTTCCCACATTCCCACCTCCACCCCCACCTTTGGAAGGGATTTACCTTCCAAAGAATTACTAGTAAAAGGATATGAAGATTTGCATGGTTAAATATATTTTGTGGGGGCCTATTTCTTGAGAAGATGTAGATGTGTAGATTTTACCAATGCATCCTTATAAATTCCCACTTTCCAGTCCCCGGGTCTTATCGCCAATATTCCTTCTAGAAGATGTAGAACATCAGTGCTTACGCAAAAGTCGACTAAATCTCAGTAACCCCTCTAGGCAAGTGTGATTCCAACAGAGGTCTGAATCATCCTGCTCGTTAAATAAGAGCAAAGTCTAAATTACAGCTAAAGCCAAAAATCTTCTGATCTTTATTTCCCTTGTTTCTGGATGTAGAGGGTAAAAATCTACCTCCTTGCGGGAGTCGGGCAGTGGTGGAGTAGCTCAGTACAGATGTGGTGTTAAGGAGGGCGTGGGAATTGCAAACAGCTCGCCTATTTCTAGAGCAGCGAAGGAGAGGCCAGAACTAAACAAGAGCGATGCATGAAAAATGGCTTAAATATTAAGCAGCTACGTCCTGTCATTCCGGTCCGAATGGGTGAAGAATATGCATAAATAAAAATTAAATATGAGAAAAGGGCTAAAAATAAAATCATACAAAGCTCATGAAGCTGAAACTCTGAATACAAATACAATCCCACGTCTTTGGGTGAAATCCATAACCACTTTTCGGCAATACCCACCTGACTCGCTCATTGAATTGCAAAATGAGAGAATATAAATCAGAGTTGACAACGAGGTCTTATTTCCCTCTTTAGAGGATTTAACTGAATAATAAATCATACAGATCCAGCCTCGTGGACCTCTTAGGATTCACAACCATTCTCTTTGTTGGAGCCTACAAACAATAATTCCTACTATGTGATACATGTAGAAAGCAAACCTCCCCCCCTCATGCTGTCACCTCCAGTTCCAATTAAGCAGATCAGTAAGGGGAGAGGTTTACTTACTCTAGTCAGCCAGAACACAATTGGCTACTCATCTGAAAAATCTCCCGATTTTAGTTCTCGCTGCATGTCGCTATCACATTATTTTTTAAGATAAAATTTTCTCAGGTATTACATGTAATACATGGGTATCTGCCTGTTAAAAATTCCAGCTCTCTGATATGTAGAGAACACTACATTATAATTTGAGCTGGCCTCCAGTCACCTCAACTGTGTCAGAATTAATTTCATTAATATAATTAGTCATAGAAGCACACACTGTCTCACACCATACTTTTCATATACATTTAGATTGCCTACAATGTGGGCGACCCGGGTTCGATCCCTGGGTTGGGAAGATCCCCTGGAGAAGGAAACGGCAGCCCACTCCAGAATTCTTGCCTGGAAAATCCCACGGACGGAGCAGCCTGGTAGGCTATGGTCCATGGGGTCGCAAAGAGTCGGACACAACTGAGCGACTTCCCTTTCACTGTGCATATTATAGATATTGTTTTGTGACTTCTAATAATATGTTTTAGGAAGTCTCTCTGTCATTATAAGATATATATATATATACATACACATGTATACATCTATATGTATATACATGTATATATGAGATATATCTCTCATATATAATATATATCCTATATATATACGTGTATATGCATATTATAAATATGTATATATGCACATAATAAAATGACAAGAACTTCTCTGACATTAAGATATATACATATATAGATACATATTAATATGTATTGCCTATTTATTTTATATATATATACACACACATATATATGGCTACCTTATTCTGTTTAAATGCTACATTTCGTTCCATTTGCAGTTGTACAATAATTTACCCAACCCTTTAATACTGAAGAACACTTGGATAGTTTCCAGATTTTAAAAAGTAAGGCTATAGTACAGCATGTGGATGCATGTATGTGTGTGTGTGTGTGTGTGTGCGTGTGTGAGTCTGTGCATTTATTTGTGAATCTATCAGGATAGACTTCAAGACTTAAAATAGCTATGTCAACTAGGCTTGAACATTTAAAATTATATTAAATCTTATGAAATAGTTCTTCTACAATTTATAGGAATACTATTTCCCCCACTATTTGCCAGTACTGGATATATATGCTAAATTAGAGTGGGAAATGCTGCCTCTTGTCATTCATGACATACCCCCAATGTTAATGCAACTGAACTTTTTTAATGTGTCTTGCCTGAATTGTATTTCTTTTTTTTGCAAATTTTCTCTTTACATTTCTCCTAGTTTTTTTTTCCTCATGGTTCTTTGTCTTTTTAAATTGATTTATATTTATTTATATAAAATTCATATGCATATGAAAGCCTTTTTTCTCTTTGGTCAAAAGTATTTACTTAAGATTTTTGTTGACTGTGTTATATTAGGGAGAAGGCAGAAGAGATGGGGACTGAGGAGAGAGAATAAATTATATTGTGATCTTATAGTTTTGTTCCGCAGAGAGAGCTATCCTTGTTGTTTAGAAAAATAGCACTTTGTAAGATCTGAGAAAGATAACGAAACGTAAGTTTTAAGGATTAAATCAGTATGGATAAAAAATTGCTGGCTTTCAGTATGTCTCCCACTCACTTCTGTGTTTTAGTTTATATTTTCATCCAGCATCCAAATGCAGGTTTCTAACTGAATCCAATGGCTATCTTTTATGTAAGACAAGTGATAAAGTCTTACACTTTATACTCTGTGTCTTGGCATGAATACCCACCATTATATTTCTTTTGCTTACAGAGCAAATCTTTATTCTTCTTCAGGAAAAGATAGGTACATGGGACTTCCCTGGAGGTCCAGGGGTTAAGACTCCATGCTTCCAATGTGAGGGGCATGGGTTTGATAACTGGCTGTGAACTAAGAAACCACATGCTGTGGAATAGCCAGAAAAAAAAAAAGCCCAAATACAATTAAAAAAAAACAAACAAACAAAAAAACAAGTACACACAGAATAGATAGGCATAAATGGTAAAATTATAATTTCCTAAATTTAAACTACTCCTATGATCTAATATTCAGTTCCAGAATGAAACTTACTGATTAAACTCCTGTAAATATATAGAACATTCAAGATTCAGCTCAACATTCAGAAAACGAAGATCATGGCATCTGGTCCTATCACTTCATGGCAAATAGATGGGGAAACAGTGGCAGACTTTATTTTCTTGGGCTCAAAAATCACTGCAGATGGTGACCGTGGCCATGAAATTAAGACACTTACTCCTTGCAAGGAAAGTTATGACCAACCTAGACAGCACATTAAAAAGCAGAGACATTACTTTGCCAACAAAGATCCATTTAGTCAGGCTACTGTTTTTCCAGTAGTCATGTAAGGATGTGAGAGTTGGACTGTGCAGAAAGCTGAGTGCTGAAGAATTGATGCTTTTGAACTGTGTGTTGGAGAAGACCCTTGAGAGTCCCTTGGACTGCAAGGAGATCCAACCAGTCCATCCTAAAGGAGATCAGTCCTGGGTGTTCATTGGAAGGACTGATGCTAAAGCTGAAACTGCAATACTTTGGCCACCTCACGCGAAGAGTTGACTCGTTTGAAAAGACCCTGATGCTGGGAAAGATTGAGGGCAGGAGAAGAAGGGGACGACAGAGGATGAGATGGTTGGATGGCATCACTGACTCAATGGACATGAGTTTGAGTAAACTCTGGGAGTTGGTGATGGACAGGGAGGCCTGGTGTGCTGCACTCCATGGGGTCGCAAAGAGTCAGACATGACTGAGTGACTGAACTGAACTGATATATATAGATGTTTGAAATAAAATCAAACATCTTCCTCACATGCACTTTTCACTCACTTTCTTCACCATGGATATGAAATTTATTTATTCAAAATTCAAATGCATATAGAGGCAGACCTCGTCTTATTGTTTTGACATTATGTCTTGCAGATTCTGTGTTTTTTACAAATTGAATGTTTGTGGCCACCCTGTGTCCAGTAGCTCTATCGGCTCCCACTATTTTTTTTTTCCATTTATTTTTATTAGTTGGAGGCTAATTACTTTACAATATCGTAGTGGTTTTTGCCATACATTGACATGAATCAGCCATGGATTTACATGTATTCCCCATCCCGATCCCCCCTCCCGCCTCCCTCTCCACCTGATCCCTCTGGCTCCTCCCAGTGCACCAGCCCTGAGCACTTGTCTCATGCATCCAACCTGGGCTGGTGATTTGTTTCACCCTTGAAAATATACATGTTTTGATGCTGTTCTCTCTAAACATCCCACCCTCGCCTTCTCCCATAGAGTCCAAAAGTCTGTTCTGTACATCTGTGTCTCATTTTCTGTTTCGCATATAGGGTTATCATTATCATCTTTCTAAATTCCATATATATGCGTTAGTATACTGTATCGGTCTTTATCTCTCTGGCTTACTTCACTCTGTATAATGGGCTCCAGTTTCATCCATCTCATTAGAACTGATTCAAATGAATTCTTTTTAATGGCTGAGTAATATTCCATGGTGTATATGTACCACAGCTTCCTTATCCATTCATCTGCTGATGGGCATCTAGGTTGCTTCCATGTCCTGGCTATTATAAACAGTGCTGCGATGAACATTGGGGTGCACGTGTCTCTTTCAGATCTGCTTTCCTCGGTGTGTATGCCCAGAAGTGGTATTGCTGGATCATATGGCAGTTCTATTTCCAGTTTTTTAAGGAATCTCCACACATTTGCTCACATCATGTCTCTGAGTCACATTTTGGTAATTCTTGGAATATTTCAAACTTTTACACTATTATTCTATTTGTTACGGTAATCTGTGATCAGTGATCTTTGATGTTGCTATTGTTATTGTTTGGAGGTGCCAAATTAAAATTTAAATCTATATTAAAATTTCAATATTGATTTAGATTATTTTCCTAGGTATATTTGCACTTTCTATTTGTGCTTATTATAGAAATTTCCCCAGTGAATTGTACATATTTCTACATATGCCTCTCCACTGTTTTATTAACATCTTGATAACAAGGATCTTTTTTCTCCATTAATGTGTCATTAATGTCTGAAATAATTCATAAAATGTAGTAGGTGATCCAACAAGCATTGATTTTTTAATATACAGTTGTGGATAGAATACCCTCCCTTGCTCACCAAATTATATTAAGTGCACACCTGTGACTTGGTTGTGACCTGTCTTTCCTGACTCTTCTTTAGTTCCTTCCCTGACAGGGACTTCAGTGGGTAAAACTCTGTGCTTCCGATGTAGGCGGTGTGGGTTCAATTCCTGGTCAAGGAACTAATATCCCACATGCCTCATGGCAAAAACAAACAAAACAAACAAACAAACAAACAAAACCCCACAAAAGAGAAGCAATATTGTAACAAGTTCAATAAAGACTTCAAAAAGGTCCACATCAAAAAAACAAACAGAAAAAATTTAATGAGGTTTGGAGGGATAAGAGGAGAAGGTTATTGCTACTGTAGCTCTGACATTAGAATCAACAGCGTTTCTTCTATAACAGAAAAGGGGGAGAACAACTCTTTTATTGTTATAAGTCTCATAAATTGAATAGTGATGATTGTTTATTATGAAGGAATAATTTTTAAAAAGTCATAGAACAGTGTTTTGCTCCTCATGGAAAAACTGAGTGATTATTCTTCTTTGGTTTTATTTTTTTTGTGTGTGTTTTTTTAACTTTTAATTTTGTATTGGGGTATAACTGATTAATAAACAATGTTGTCATAGTTTCAGGTGAAGAGCTAAGGGTTTCAGCCATACATATACATGTATCCACTGAATGATAATTCTGATGAGATCACAAACAACTGCTTTTCTTCTCTCCTTACTTCTTTTATTTTAAAGCCAGGATAGGAATGGTTTACTTATTGCAAGAGCTGAAATCTTAGGCTAGTTTTGTTTGAAAGAAATATATATTTTTAATATGAGCTCCTGGAAATTTTGAAACTGCAGAGAATTTCTACTGGCATACATAAAAAGAGGGAATGCTTCTCTCAGGAATTATACTGACTGTTGCCTCCCGCATGTCATTCTGTAGGTTGGTAGGTACTAGTTTCCCACTTCTTTGTTGAGTCACTCCCAGAATCATGTATTTTGTCTCTTCCACGTAGAACAATAGCTCACCCATCTCAGATAACTGGGCAGACAGCTATTGATCTTACCTTCTGCAGGCTCTCCAGAGCTCTAAGACTCCGTTTTATCCCTTTCACATTTACCTTTGAAATGGCTCGCCCCACCTCCATGCAATGTATGGTCATATAAGTGTAATTGGGAAAAATGCAAATCCAAAGCTGTGCAATGAAAATATCAAAGTCTTGTGAACACAACACAAAATTATGCTAATGCCCTGAATTGAAAATTCTTTTTCCAGAACCACAGAATTCCAAAGTTGGCAGGCAGCGTGAGCTGTGTTGACCCTGGGACTGCCGCATAGCAGTGTCACTTCAGCTGGTGAGCAGAGAGGGCTGTGGCATTTGACAGGATTAGTTTTACAAAGTGCGTATTTCAAATTAAATGCGGCCTTCAGGATTCCATCCCTCAAACAAAATGCAACCGATTTGCATGAAAATGATAAAAATTGCTCCACAGAAGTTGTGCATAATTGGTAATCTGTAATAAACAAGACATTTATATGGCTGGATAAGAAAAAAAAAGGATGGAAGAAAAGTCAGAATCCAGGAATAGATGGTGGTAGCGGGGAATGGAAGAAGCCAGAATGAAGACATGCAGAACAGAGTGAGCAACAGAGAGATAATTGATGCAGAACAGGCTTCCCTGGAGGCTCAGATGGTAAAGAATTTGTCTGCAATGCAGGAGACCTGCGTTCCATCCCTGGGTTGGGAAGATCTCCTGGAAAAGGAAATGCAACCCACTCCAGTATTCTTGCCTGGGAAAGTCCATGGGCAGAGGAGCCTGGCAGGCTACAGATCCTGGGGTCCCAAAGAGTCGGACACGACTGAGTGACTAAACTTTCACTTTTACTAATGCTGAGAGCAGGGGAAGGACATGGGAGCACATGGGTGCCCAAGAAGGACTAAGATTTGGGGCAATACTAGCATTCAAGCCATCCCATTTGGTCCCCTTAGCTCTCAAGTGGAGCCAGGAAAATCTAGATAGGGCAAGAACAGACTCTGCTCAGAGCCTCAGATCAGCGGGAGCCCCTTGGCATCCATCAGCACGACTTGGGGACCAAGATATTCAACCGGCTCCTGTCTATGCTTGAGTCTTCCCCCTGTATTAACTGAGGGTGTTCCCTGGCTCTGGTCTTGAATTCTAATTCCTCCTTTTGTTCCTGGGATCTCTGGCATTCCATCTTGGATAAACACGTGGGTTTATTCATTTCACAAAAAGAGTGATGCTAGCTACCACTCGGTGGATACTTTGCATCAGGTCTTCCTCAGGGACTTTTCCCAGCGATATAAGATACTGATCTCCTCCTCCAAAGGAGTACTCTACGTAGATATTTCAGGCTTTTTTTAGACATCTTCTGTTTCTGTTATCAATGTGATTAGTCTCTCATTAGGATAAAAATTATAAGCTTAGTTTATAATTACAGGGAAGAATGTATATAGAAAAAATAGAAAAAAGTTATAACATCTTAGTACAGAGTTTCATATTAAATATCTCTTTCTACTTTTTTAAGAATTAAGCATGTCTAATAATGCTCACTTCCAAATCAAGGACTTTTTGTAAGGTAAAGAAAAAAGTGATATAGACAAATACCTTATGATATCACTTTTTTTCTCAGGATCTAAAATATAACACAAATGAACCTACCCACAAAACAGAAACAGTCATAGACAGAAAAGAAACTTATGGTCACCAAAAGGGAAAGGGCTGGGTGACGGATAAACTAGGATTTTGGGGTTAGCAGATACAAACTATTATGTATGAAACAGTAGAACAACAGGGTCCTATTGCAGAGAACAGGGAATTACACTAAATATTCTGTTACAAACCGTAATAGAAAAGAATCTACAAAGAATAGACACACACACACACACACACACACACACACACACACACATACATGCGTGTCACTGAATCACTTGACTGCACACCAGAAAGCAGCATAATATTGTAAATCAATCATATTTCAACTAAAAAAAGAGTTTACCTCCAACTCTTTAGGCTTTTCATAATCGTGTTTATTTTTCCCATGTATTTAGGGATAGCTCCCCATACAGCTATGTGATTCACATGTATTTTTTAAAGAAGTATATGCTCTATAAAATAGCAGTAAATTGTTTTGCATTTCAGTTTTTATATAACCCAGAAAATGGACATTGTTTTGCAATGTGAATATAATTTTGAAGGGAATAACTCCTATTAATTAAGACCTTATGAGCAGGTACTGTTAGGCAATGACTTCAATCATCCAGCCATGTTTTTGTGGTAAATGTTGGTCTTGGTATGTAGATCTCTATTCACTGAGACAGTCAGTTCCTAGGCACATTGATAAGAAGCCCAGGGGTCCCCGAGGAGAAAGGGGTCTGGAATTCTCAAGGAGGACAAGAGGACAAACATTTTTTCCCTTCTACATTCCTTATGATTAAATGTATCCTGCTTGAGGACAGTCTCTGGAAAAAACCTTCTGGCTAATCCTGTTGTCTTAAAATGTAAATTATGGGAGTAGGTTTATTGAGGTCTTTACAACCTCCAGACATTCTTTTGATTCACTGTAATAACTAATCAGAGAGTATAGAACTCCATTGCTAACATTAGCAAGGGGATACTCTTTCTGCCCCCTTCTGATGCCTATGTCAGAAGCTTTCTCTATCTCCTTTATACTTTAATAAAACTTTATTACACAAAAGTTCTGAGCTATCAAGCCTCATCTCTGGCCCTGGATCGAATTCGTTTCCTCCAGAGACCAAGAATCTGGCATCTTTTCATGGTTCAGCAACAACCTTTCATCACTGTGTTCTTGTATCCCAAGTTCTTGAATGCAAATCTCATGCTTAATCTAAAAATCATGCATAACCTAAAAATCAAGCTTGACCTAAAAGATCATGGTATCCGGTCCCATCACTTCATGGCAAATAGATGGGGAAACAATGAAAACAGTGACAGACTTTATTTGGGGGGGCTCCAAAATCACTGCAGATGGTGACTGCAGCCATGAAATTAAAAGACACTTGTTCCTTGGAAGAAAAGCTATGACCAACCTAGACTGCATATTAAAAAGCAGAGACATTACTTTGCCAACAAAGCTTCATCTAATCAAAGTTACAGTTTTCCATTAATCACATATGGATGGGAGAGTTGGATTATAAAGAAAGCTGAGTGCTGAAGAACTGATGCTTTTGAACTGTGGTGTTGGAGAAGACTCTTCAGAGTCCCTTGAACTGCAAGGAGATCCAACCAGTCTATCCTAAAGGAAATCAGTCCTGAATATTCATTGGAAGGACTGATGCTGAAGTTGAAACTCCAATACTTTGGCCAACTGATGTGAATAGCTGACTCATTTGAAAAGACCCTGATGCTGGGAAAGATTGAAGGCGGGAGGAGAAGTTGATGATAGAAGATGAGATGTTTGGATGGCATCACTGACTCGATGGACATGAGTTTGAGCAAACCCCGGGAGTTGGTAGTGGGCAGGGAGGCCTGGCGTGCTACAGTCCATGGTGTTGCAGAGTTGGACGTGACTGAATGATTGAACTGAACCTAAAAACATACTGTGATTTGATGCAAAAATACCTCCCCAGCAGTTTGCATCACTCCTTCTACACAATCTCTGAATAACTGTGAAATGGCATACCCTGGTATAGAAGCTGCTTCAAGTTCCTAGCTAGTTAAGCAGTTTTATACATTTTATTAGTGTAATAATAGATTTTAGAATCAACTGAAATATGTAATTATAAGTGCATATCATCCATATTACCAACTTGATGCTTGGGCTTAACTTTGCATTGATTGAAGCACTGCAGTTTTAAAATTAATTATGAAGAGAGTTGATGGTCATTTAAGTTCTCCCACATGAGGGAAAGTATGGGAGTAATGTAAGCTCAGGTAGTGGGGGACGGCCTAAAAGTTCATTCAGGTTTTTCCATAAGATGCTACAGAAAAACCCGAATGAAATTTTTGCTGGGTGAAGATAAAATGTGGATAAAGAAAGAAAATATGTCATGTGATCTGGGTGCTGTGGGTTTTTTATTTTTTAATTGGGGAATGGAACAAGTGGCCCTGCCATAGCTTTGGGGAATGAGAGAATGAGGTTGTACAGGATGGAGGTTTTGGAGAATGATGGGCTATGCACTGGGTCTGCTTTCATGTCTTCACAAGTCACAGTTAAGAAATGGAGTCTGTTTTTGATTATTTTTTGTTGCTGGGTTTTTTTTTTTTTTTTTTTTTTTTTTTCTTTTTAAATGCTACTCCACCCAGAGACAAAATAACTTGGGGCCTGGGAAGTAAGTGTTCAGGTCAGACAGGTATGTGTGTCTGTATGATTGGGGAGCAGACATGGGAGGTACCAAATCAGACTGGGATTCAGGGGAGTGCAGAGAGGGAAGCTGGGGGAGAGGAAAGAAGAAACTGCTGAACTGAATCCTGAAGAAGCAGGGTGGTTCTTTGGATGGCCTCTCCCCGAATCTTCTACCTGAAAGATCCTGTAATGAAATATGAAGAAGTCCTGTGGGGACGCCCCTGGTGGTCCAGTGGTTAAGACTCTGCACTCCCAATGCAGGGTATATGGGTTCCATCCCTGGTGGGAAAATAAAGATTTTGCATGCCACACCACATGGCCAAAATAAATAATTTTTGAAAACACATGTGAATACTTATAAGAAAAAGAAGAAGGCCTCTGGCCCCAGGTCACCTGGGTTCTCATCCTTATGTTGTTGTTGTTGTTCAGTTGCTAACTCATGTCTGACTCTTTGCAACCCCGTGGACTGTAGTCTTCCAGGCTCCTCTGTCCAAGGAATGCCCCAGCAGGAGTCTGGAATAGGTAGCCATTTCCTTCTCCAGTGGATCTTTCTGACCCACAGATTGAACCAGAATCTCTATTGTCTCCCGCTTTGCAGGCAGATTCTTTACTGCTGAGCACCAGGGAAAGTAAAAGCATTAGTTACTCAGTGAGTCCGACTCTGTGCAACTCCATGGACTGTAGCCCGCCAGGCTCCTCTGTCCGTGGGATTCTCCAGGCAAGAACACTGGAGTGGGTTGCCAATTCCTCCTCCATGGGATCTTCCCGACCCAGGGATTGAACCCGAGTCTCTAGTGTCTCCTACATTGACAGGCGGGTTCTTTACCACTGAGTCACCCGGGAAGCCATTCTCATCCCTAGGCCTGTAGCAATTTACTTGATTCCTCTGGGCTTAATTTCCTCCTCTGAAAAGTGGGAGCAAATGGAAATTACCTATCTCATAGGGTTATTGTAAAAACTATGGTATTAACATGGACCTGAAGCATAGCAGTATGGCATAAATTGTGAATGATCACTATCACAGCATGGGATAAAATGAGAGGATGCAACATACGCAGAAAAACAAGCAATTCTGAATAACTGAAATTCAGAGTTTGGGTGGGAGATGAGGCTGGAGGGACAGAAAGGGCCAAAAACATTTGGATTTCATCCTGAATGCAATAGGAACCATTGAAAAGCTTTGACAGGAGGAAGGATTGAACTGTGCTTGCCACGAAATGGTATGTTGAACTTCCCCAGAGCCCTCAGGAATATCCATCCTGCTGCCACCTTGATTTCAGACACCTAGGCTGCAGAAGCAGAAAGAAAACACGTCTACTGTCTTAGGTCACTCAGGTTGTGGTGCTTTGGGTCAGCAGCCCTAGAAAACTAGCCCAAGGGTAAGAGGGGTCTTGTTTTTGCTTGGAAAAAAAAAGCAAAAAAAAAATTAAAAAAATTACAGAGGTAATTAGGGAGTAATTTTTATGTATCAGGAAATTTTTCAGAGAAAGAATGCTTAATTTATAGATAAACAGAAAGTATCCTACACACACACAAAAAGGAAATATAACTTTGGTTTTTCATGTGGGAGATAATTGGGCCTGCCTGGTGGCTCAGATGGTAAAGAATTTGCCTATAATGAAGGAGACCTGGGTTTGGTCCCTGGGTCAGGAACATCTCCTGGAATGGCAACCCACTCCAGCATTCTTGCCTGGAAAATTCTTTGGACAGAGGAACCTGGCGAGCTACAGTCCATGGGGTTGCAAAAAGTCAGGCATGGCTGAGCGACTAACACATGAAAACTACAAGAAAAAAAAAGAAAGAAAGAAATATAACTTTGGTTTCATGTGGGAGAGAAGAGTAGAAAGGAGAAAGCATGAACGTAGGGAGCCTGGTTGGAGCAAACAAGAGCCCCGTTGTCCTGACACTGCCTTTGCTTCTGGGGGTTTCTCATAACAGGCCCCAGCTCCAGCTCCCTGCTTCCCTTGGGGGGTCCCATCCATGCATCAAGTACAGCTGTCCTTGGGAAGCTCCTCCACGGCCTTTGCCAACCCTCAGAGGGCATACTGCCATCTTGAGCAACGAAATGCTGCTGGATTTAACTGGAACCCTGTGCTCCCTCCGTGTAGGAACTATAACACATGGGAACCCTGTTACTGGGAGACTATATATTTAAAAAGTTGATGCTTTAGACCTATTAGAATTTAGAAAGCAAGTAGCTCAGGCTGCTGCTGCTAAGTCGCTACCGTCGAGTCTGACTCTGTGCGACCCCGTGGACTGCAGCCCACCAGGCTCCTCCGTCCACGGGATTTTCCAGGCAAGAGTACTGGAGTGGGGTGCCATTGACTTCTCCAGTAGCTTAGGCTAGCCTATGGAAATAACTGAAGTGAATTTTAACCAAATATAACAGCGAACTGTTTTCTGCAGGTCTGTTTTCCAGGAACTGCAGAGACAAGCAGTGGTGGGAGTCTAGTCTTGTGTTCCCTCATGGTTTCCTTAGTGTTTGATACAGATCCTGTGCACCTGTGTGATAAACAGGTGAGCAGTCCCTGGGTGTTTATGTGTAAGTGCCGATTTATGCTTTACTTCTCATGGAGGTGGTATCACTATCTGGAAAGATGCTGAAGAAGGCTAATCCTGCCAGGAAACCTGACTCCTGGGCCCTGAGTCACTAAACTCAGTCTGGGAAGGAAGTTGCTTATTGAGTTAAAAGTGATCAGGTAGCTCATATTTAGAGTAGCCAAAAATTTGGGCTAAGTGTTTCCTTGCTCTTTGAGGGGACAATCAATATGATACTCTAGCAAGAGAGTAGATAAAACTGTACCCCAAACTATAAATTAAACCAGAATCACCCCAACTGTGCTCTGTGGAACAATGGGATCCTTTGTGAAGTTAATGGTGTTGAGACAAGGGGTATTTTTTCTTGTAAATTTCACTGGGTTGTACACTACTCCTTTTAAGGGGTAGCATAAACAGACACAACTTCCTAGAAGTTAGTTCATAATGGAGAATATCTGTCAGCATGTCCCAGGATAGGGCTTCCCTGGTAGCTCAGCTGGTAAAGAATCTGCCTGCAATGCAGGAGACCCTCGTTTGATTCCTGGGTCAGGAAGATCCCCTGGAGAAGAGATAGGCTACCCACTCCAATATTCTTGGGCTTCCCTGGTGGCTCAGGTGGTAAAGAATGCTCCCACGATGCAGGAGACCTGGGTTTGATTCCTGGGTCAGGAAGAATCCCTGGAGAAGGGAAAGGCTACCCAGTCCAGTATTCTTGCCTGGAGAAGTCCATGGACAGGGGAACCTGGAAGGCTACAGTCCATGGGGACACAAAGAGTCGGACATGACTGAGAGGCTTTCACTTCACTTTTCCCAAGATACCAATGTTGCATTGACTATAGCTTGGGTTATAAGGTATTAAATCTTAGAAGGCAATTCCAGCTCATCCTCTGCCTCTTGAATAAGTATATACAAAAATTTCAGAATTAGAGAAATGTTCAATGATCTAAATTGTCTCTGGATGAAACAGTTCCTTTAAAACCATCTTATTATCTTAGGTACTTTACAGTGAGGATGCCTCTGTCACATGGACTCCTTCATGCAAGGGCAGTTGCTCTCCTAATCCACGTAATTAACAAAAGCCACGTGCACATCTGCTTAAGAATATCTTTTCCAAAGGCCAGCCTTGAGGTCTAGACTTCCAAACATTCGTTTTATGTTTATCTTAGGGGGTCATTTCTAGAAAGCTCCATTAAAATAAAGCCAAGACTTACAAACATCAACCACCAATTCCAGGGAGAGGGTTTATCAGAGACATTTAGAATTTAGACGGTAAACAAGGAATCATTAAGAAAAAGGACATGGAAATTCGGGACACGGCACACTTCCCAGAAAAGCAGAGTTAGTGACGTGGATTGCAAAACATGATTCTAACTTTTCCAAAGCGCTCTGTTGGGCTACACCCCCACAGTCCAGCAAGTTTGACAGTTCCCCAGGCTCGAGGCTGAAGAAAGTGCCCAGGGACAGCAGCAGAGTCATCAGTGGCTTCCTGGGCCAGGGGATCTTAACATATCTGAAGGAAGAGGTCCCAGAGTGAAACCCCACCGTGTGCAAGAAGTGGCAGGCAGGATACGGCACCAATCTCTGCTACTCGGAGGAGAAGGGGGTTGCCATTTATAAGGGATTGATGTCAGTGTGGCTCATCAGTTGCCAGGGAAACGAACGGCGGGAGCAGGGAGCAAACACGTGGGTAGTTACTGATTAAGCCCTATGATTAAGAGAACTGAATAGTCATGTGAGTGAAGCAGGGGCTGGTCAAGTAGGGGATTATACAGACAGCAAGGGAATAGCCATCTGGAATGGCCTGACCATACAGGCTCCTTTCAAACAGTGGATCTTCTTTGTGGGCTGATGGTAGAGCCCTTCCGAAATGGAAAAGAAACAGTAGATGGATTAGAGAATGGAGTCCTTAAACAACTTTCTCTGTAAACAATCCTGCCCCTAACAATATCTATCAGGACTTCCTGAATCCCCAGGGACAACAATCATCTAAAACAACACCACCATCCATACCAAATCCACTAAAACTCTTCAGGCTCACGGAGGCAGAGAAACGGCAGCTAAGACAAGCTTTCACTGTAGATTCTACCTCTCTTGATGTCTGGCCAAATGTGCAGTTTCATATAATTCACACTCACGATATCATGGAGCTCAGGATTTAAAATCTTCCGATATGTCGATGTTTGACAGGGACGCTCTGTCATTCTCCTTCACGTTTCCCTTTGTATTTTCAGCTCCAACAGGTGCAGATTTGCCAAAATGAATGTTAATTGCCTATTTACTGTCTCCTGGCTTGTTCAATTTACTCACAGATCATTTCCTATTCAGAGCCCTGCAGCAGTTTGTCTCTCATTTACCTCCTTAATCGGTTCAGGTTCTAGAAAAACCACATTAAAAAAAAAAAAAAACATAGCCTCTCAAAACCTCACCTTCATCCATAAAAGCCCCCGCTGCACTCAGAGAGTAGCTAGTCCTGTTGAAAAGCAGACAGCAAGAAGCCAAAGAAAGAAAAACATCCCTGGGCTGAATTTCCCTGAGAACCAGTCACGAAGAAATGAGGGAGTAATGACTCTGCATCTACATCTTTCAATAAGCTTAATTCGACCTTCTTAATTTCTCATCCATTCAAGGGTTTTCCTGGAGTTCATCCCTTCTACTTAGTAGCTCAGTGGTACATTTGAGTTTCATCTCACTGATCTCATCACCCTAAATCTTTCATTCCATTTGTTCTGATGGTTAAGCCAAGGAAGGAAGACTAGCAGAAAG
Organism: Muntiacus reevesi; assembly: GCF_963930625.1. Taxonomy (NCBI): domain Eukaryota; kingdom Metazoa; phylum Chordata; class Mammalia; order Artiodactyla; family Cervidae; genus Muntiacus; species Muntiacus reevesi. The sequence goes on from NC_089258.1 coordinate 70,782,164, forward strand.
CAAACGCTGTGGCTTATCATAAGACTGCTTAGCAGGTCTGATAACCAGAGCTCACAGATGGGAAAAAGGTGACTTGGGGTACTTAGAATGTCTATTCCCAGATTACCAAACTATATGTCTGCAGTTGAAAACTCAGACTTGATTTAAGATTTCAGTTTCCCTTTTTAGATGTAAAATTCATATATATATGTGTATACAGATATATGAATACATACATACATATGAATACATACTTTTTCCTCATTAGCTCTAGTGAACAATAGGAGTCAAAGACAAAATAACTTGTCAGCATCTATAGGATTGGTGAATATACACCCAACCTAAGAAAAGGAAGTTGGGGAAAGGTACTATAATTCTGAGATTTTCTATTTTCAAACATAAAAGCTCCGTGCACAGAGTTGATGCATGTCTGGATTTTGGCATCGTGATGCCTGTTTATACAAGGCACAATCAGTACACTGCTCACACATGCCAACTCAGCAGTGGGTAAGGCCGGATAAGCGCCATTATCATGGAATCTGATTTGATTGGACCAGTATACCTGGATCTTTAAAAAGCAGAGACAGTACTTTGCCAACAAAGGTCCCTCTAGTCAAGGTTATGGTTTTTATAGTAGTCATGTATGGACGTGACAGTCGGACTATAAAGAAAGCTGAGCACTGAAGAATTGATGCTTTTGAGCTATGGTGTTGGAGAAGACTCTTGAGAGTCCCTTGGACTGCAAGGAGATCCAACCAGACCATCCTAAAAGAATTTAGTCCTGAATGTTCTTTGAAAGGACTGATGTTACAGCTAAAACTCTAATACTTTGGTCACCTGATGCAAAGAAATGACGCATTTGAAAAGACCCTGATGCTGGGAAAGATTGAAGGTGCGAGGAGAAGGGGATGGCAGAGGATGAGATGGTTGGATAGCATCACCAACTCAATGGGATATGAGTTTGAGTAAGCTCTGGGAGTGGGTGATGGACAGGTAGGCCTGGCGTGCTGTGGTCCATGGGGTCAAAAAGAGTTGGACACAACTGAGCAACTGAACTAAACTGAAATGATACCTGGATATACACTCACAAAGATCAGAGAAAGTTACAGCTTAAGTGATAAGCCCAAAGTTATGGCTTACAGTTGCACTGTCCAATATGGTAGTGGCAAGACTTGTGTGGCTGTTTAAATGTAATTTTCAACTGATTAAACTTAAATAGGATTAGAAATTTAGTTCCTGAGTCACACTAGCCTCATTTAAAGTGCTCAGTAGCCATACATTGTCAGTGGCTACTGTATTGGTCAGGGCGGGTATAGAATAATGTCTTTATTGCAGAAAATCTATTGAAGAACACAAGAGAATTGCCATTGTTTTGTTTTATGGACATTCAGCTCACTTAAGGCAGTTCTGCCCCTACACGGAACATTTTAGTCTTTATGGCCCTGAAGCAGCCATATCAGAAGAAATAATTGATTTCATCTAGAAAGGAATTTACCTTTTTACTACCAGAAGGAGCACCCACATTGAACTGAAGTCTTTGTGGGCAGAGATGGGAGTGGGGAAACTTTGTTCCTAAGTATGGAAGGACTAGGTCAGAGAGGAATTTTCTAGTGCCAAGAGTCTATCTCCTTATCAGGACCTTTATTTTTTCTCATGGGAAGGCTATAAAACATGGACTTCCCAGGTGGCGGTAGTGGTAAAGTCAATGCAGGAGACATAAGAGAGGTGGTTCGATCCCTGGGTCGGGAAGATCCCCTGGAGAAGGAAATGGCAACCCACTCCAGGATTCTTGCCTGGAGACTCCCATGGACAGAGGAACTAGGTAGGCTATAGTCCAAGGGGTCGCAAAGAGTTGGACATGACTGAAGCAACTTAGTACACAGCACATACATTGATGCCCTTTTCTCTGTTTATTAGAATCATCTAACTCTGTAGTTTAGTGAAATGCCCCACCTCTGCCATAATGTATTTTGCGCTTGAGATTCACAGATGAAATACCATCTTATTTCTTACCTTCATCTTCTTTCTTCATAAGGTCAGATTGTAGCCTACCATGCCTCTCCATCCATGGAATTTTCCAGGCAAGAGTGCTGGAGTGGGTTACCATTTCCTTCTCCAGGGGATCTTCCCAACCCAGGGTTCAAACCCAGGTCTCCCACATTGCAGGCAGATGCTTTACCCTCAGAGCCATGAGGGAAGCCCCAGATTAGCTTAGACAACACTGTATACCCTCCAGGTTGTTCTACCTCTTCTTTTTCCAAGAGTTATCTTTCAGGAATTCTTTCTAAACCTTCTGACTTCTTACCCAAAGATTTGTTTCCTATCGTTCTACCTACGTGTGTGTGTCTGCCGTGGGGACTGGCCGATTTGCTTGAAAATGAAACAGATTCAGCCTTTTGAGAGATGCCATCACATTTCCATGGACAGCATCCTGGCTTTTGGTCCTTCATCTCTTCTGAGAGCTTTGACGTGCTCTGCCGTCCTCCTTTGAGCGCTGCATATCACTCAGGTGAGACTGTTTATGTGGGTTTCACAATAAACTCTGAAAAAGTAACTTCAAAGTGACAACATGGGGCAAATAGACTAAACAATTTTTATAGGTGCAATCATTTCAATAATGTTTTCGAGAAGGCATAGAAAGGTTTGAAAAGAATAAGTCACATTAACAATGGCTATCTCTGTGTGGAAGAACTATGGATCATGTAAATCTTCTTTATACCACTTTGCACTAAAAATACTTTCTTATAAGAAAATCATTTGAAATAGTATCCTATAAGTATACTATAAGTATCCTATGATTGTGCTGTATTATTTTCATTGCTTTGTTCCCTTCTAACCTATATCAACATATTTATATAATTTTGTATAATTGTATTTGTGGTCTCCAGGCAATTTTGTTTTCTATTTTTCTTGAAGCAATGGATAAATACATTTTAAGTTAGAAAACATGAATTGTATGCCAAAAAAGAAAAGACATAAATCTAGTTCTGGAGACCTTGATGTCTAGAGACAAAAATAATAAACAAGATGCATCTTGATAAATGTTAGAATAGAAGGACAAAGTTCCATAAAAACATAGAAAAAAACAAAACTGGACAAGACAGAAAAGGTTTTATTAAAAAAAAAAGACATTCAGATTGGCTCAGGATTCCACATAATTACACAGATTAATTTTTAACAGCTTCATTATATTTCAGTCAATTTATATGTCAGATTTTACTTAATATAATTGTTTAATTATAACTATAATAATGTCCATCTCAGTTACTTTCAATTTTTTAGTCCCTTATGTAGTAGTGTTACTATGGTCAACATTAATTCAAAAATCCTACTTACTAGGAAGTCAGCTAAAAGAAATTGTTAAAAATATACAGAAAAAACCTGCAGTATTACATTATTTGCTTTTAATTTATAAATATTTCATGAGTGTTGCTATATGTTGCTGAACTATTATTTTTATCCTAATTATGATTATGTAAACTTATAAATTTTTTACTTACTTGGATCCTTGCTTCATCCTTTAATATTTTTGTCCTTTGGGTATTTTTTGGCCTTGGATCTTTCTTTTTTTCCATTTTTCTGATCCACCATATGTCTGCACTAACATTCCTGGTGCATGCTTTGGCTCAAAATATCAGATATTGAATCAGCAGTTGTCATCTGGATTTCAAAGTGAGCCATTCTGAGTAGCCTATGTAGCGACTAAGAGATCAACTTAGTCTTGGCTTGTTATGTTTTAATTCAAATGAAACTAGTATATATATATATGTACACACACACACACACATATGTATAATAACTACTTCTGTGTAGTGAAAACCATCATAAAAAATCAAATGAGGGTCTTCCCTGGTGGTCCAGTGATTAAAACTCTATGTTTCCAGCACAGGTGCCGTGGATTCAATCCCTGGTTGGCGAACTACAATTCCTCATGCTACATAATGCAGCCAAAAAAGAGAACCAAATAAATCATTAAAAATGTGGACAAATGAAGCAAGCAGTAATACAATGTACAAGCACTCAAGAAAATTTATGTAAAAATGACAAATAACTGTAGATAAAAACAGACATTAACCATGGAAATATTTCATAGAGGAAATACAGCTGAATCATAAACATATGAAGGAATCTTGTATGAAATCAGAAAAATGCAGGTTAAAACAGTGAGGAACCATTTTTCAAGAGAAATACAAAAGTTAGAAATGATTGCTATATACTGTGAGCAAGAGTGTGGAAAAGACACTTGAGACAATGTTGGTGGACATGAACAGCTCTTGAGAAGGCATTCTGGTAGTAATTATGAGCATTTTAAATGCATATACATCATCAAGCAGTGTAGGCTAATTTATGCTCTTGTGTTCAAGAACCCCATAACTGCAGTCATTTGCAACCACAAAGACTTACTATTAATTTTTTGGTCTCCCTACATATCCAACATGGGTCAGCCGTGGGAAAGAAAACAAACACATGCTAGTTTCTGAAGTAGGACCCAGATCCCTTCTGCCTACATTTTATTGACCAGAGCAAGTCACAAGACCAGGTCTATTTTCTTGTGGAGCAGGAACATACAATCTCTGGTGAATGAGACAGTCTGTAGGGGGCCTGGACAAGTGTTCTGAGTAACAATACATTTATCATGTGTATCTTCATCCTCTCACCAGGCAATTCCTCTCTGAAATTAGCTTTTCCACAAAACCATCTGGACAAATGCTCAAAGATAGATAATCAAGGGTGTGTATTTTTTAAACTTACTTTTAATAGGAGGATAATTGCTTTACGGTGATGTGTTGGTTTCCATAATACAACGTGAATCAGCTGTAAGCTGAAGCTGGGATACTTTGACTCAGTTCAGTTCAGTCGCTCAGTCGTGTCTGACTCTTTACGACCCCATGGACCTCAGCATGCCAGGCTTCCCTGTCCATCACCAACTCCCACAGCTTGCTCAAACTCATGTCTATGAGCTGGTGATGCTATCTCATCCCCTGTTTTCCCCTTCTCCTGCCTTCAATCTTCCCCAGCATCAGGGTCTTTTCTAATGAGTCAGTTCTTTGTATCAGGTGGCCAAAGTATTGGAGTTTCAGCTTCAGCATCAGTCCTTCCAATGAATATACAGGACTGATTTCTTTTAGGATTGACTGGTTTGATCTTGCAGTCCATACTTTGGCTACTTGTTGCAAAGAACCAACTCATTAGAAAAGACACAGATGCTGGGAAAGATTGAAGGCAAAAGGAGGAGGGAATGACAGAGGATGAGATGGTTAGACAGCATCACTGACTCACGGGACATGAATCTGAGCAAACTCTGGGAGACAGTGAAAGACAGGGAAGCCTGGCATGTTGCAGTCCATGGGGTTGCAAAGAGTAGGATACAACTTAGCGACTACACAATAACAACAGTACATATATACCTTCCCTCTTTGAGGCCTTATGTAACATAGTATGAAGGGGAGACAAACTAATTTCTAGGCAATTACTGCAAAGAATGGAGTAGTGCTTCATAATGCTAATATTCAAGGGATGTATATGTTATACTAAGTTAAAAAAACTGTAAGTTGAAATAATGTACTCATTTCCTATCACTTGATATAACAAATTGCCACAAATTTAGTGACTAGAACAACATAAATTTATTCTCTTACAGCACCGAAGGTCAGAAGTCTAAAATCAAGGTGTCAGCAGAACTGTGTTCCTTCCCCAGGGAAGACTTAATCAATTTCTTTTCCTTCTTTCCTTTTGGAAGGTCTGTGTCCCCTTTCTTGAGTCACTAGAACTTCTTGCTTGTCATAACATTTCTTACTTCAAGCTCTTCTCCTCTTCTAAGGCTCCCCTAGATAATCCAGGGTAATATCCCCTCCTCAAGACCCTCAACTTAATCACATCTGCAAAGATCTTTTTTCCATGTAAGGTCATAGATTCAAATGGTCAAGTGATTAGAAATGTGGACATCTTTGGGGTCATTATTCACCCCACTGCAAATAGTATTGATATCATAAAAGTCAATATTTATACACACAAACACATATACACACACATGCATAGATAATTTTTATCCATACATGGATAATGCATGGATAATTTTTTAAAAGGTTGTAGGAAAATATAACTAATTATTGACATAGTTATCCCTAGGGGTGGGGGTAGAAATAGGTTAGGAGGTGGGAAAAATTGCACTTTTTAATTTGTACATTTCTATATTATTCTGTACTATTTCATATTTTAGAGGAAATCAGTGAAGTGAAATACGTAATTAATGTGTAATTAAATATATTGAAATGTGTTTTCTAGCTTTGATCTAAATAGGGCAATGGAACACTTTTATGATTTCCATATTTTACATATTTTTATCAAAAGCCCTGCTTATTTTTTAGCGTTAATGGAAAATTATAGCTGTATGAACTAATACAATAGCTAGGATACCTCCATCTTCTGAACCAAACTTTGGGCATTTTAAACTTAGAGAAGGGCTAAGGAACTTAGGTATATTATTATTTTCTTTATTTATTGCTCTTTTGTGAGACATCCTCTGTCTAAATACAGTGGTAGATAGGAACACTCGACTCAGAAAAACACACCTCAATCTTAACATGATTATCATGTAATTTTAGGTTCATATTGCCCACTGGCTCCAGTTTAAGAACCTCTGGCCCTAAAAATGTTTGCAAAAACAAATATTGTCTTTCTTAAGGATGTAGTGCCAAGAGTAAATACTCAGCTATAATAAGACTACCCTACCGGGGTCAAATTCTTTTCTGTAGCTGCTCTATCCCCCTCAGTAGCTACTAACCACACGTGTCTACTGGAATGTGAGTTTCAATTCATTAAAATTAAGCAATTAAAAACTTCAATTCCTCAGTCGTCCTGACCACATTTTGCAAGCTCAATAGCCCATGGCACTAGCTCCTGCCATATTGGATATCACAAATATGGAATATTTCCTATCACTGCAGAAAATTGTGTTGAGCAGCACTGTTCCAGATCAGGTGCTCCAGGCTACAAAATGAATGAAGATGAAATTTAGATTAAATTATTCTAAATAATAAATTATTTAAAAAGAAGCTATATTTCTTCAGCTGTAGGCACTGTCATATAGGTTATCTTATTTAAGCCCTGTAACACTCGTGTGAAGGAAGCAATATCTTTCTTTTACAAACGTAGGCAGCTGGAATTCAGATGGCGAACTTTGGCATAACCTGCATTTTCAAACCCTAGATATTGATTGTGTCTAGTGAGCAGTCTTAGTTACTCTAAGCTGACTTTCCTATTTCAATGCTTCAGGCTCACACCCTTCTGGAAGATAGAATTTTAAAACTTTCCACCATCAAAGGTCTCATATTCACTTGTTACGCATAGATTAACTATTTTCTAACTATTTTCTCATATGTTTGTACCTACAGTAATAGGACATCTTGCCTCAAGTTATGCCTGCAAATAGCCAAGGCTCAGCAATTGTAAAGCTTATTCCCATAAAGCAGAGTTAACACCAGGAAGTATGTTAACTAGCTTCTGCTTAGCAATGGCACCTCACTGCTTTGCCTCTGGACTAAGGCATTGTTTGGAATTTGAAATGATACTACCAAGGATATTTCAAGAGAAACTGATACACAAGAAAGCCCCTATTATAATCATTAATGGCACAGAGTAGCTTTAAAACATTGCCTGTGTTTGGAATTCTCTAAAAAGTGAGAATTTAACCAGGACCTGGAATAAATTTGAATTCATTTTTGTTTCCAAAATATCTTTTGGTAAATTAGAGTTGGAGCCAAAAATAATCAATCAAGTGTAAATACGGCTTTCAAGGATCATCATGTGTGGAGTTCTCTAAACCGAAACCACAGTCAGGGGGCCAGGTGAGACCTGAACCTGCTTGCTCAGCCCACCCAGCCATGAGTAGGTCAGATCTGGGTTTGTCAAGGAAAGTGCTGACTTTTTCTAATCTGCCTATAGGTGCCATGGGCTTACCAAGCCGTATTGTCGTGGGAACTCTTCCGTTGAAAGGAAGTTCTCACAGAGGGAAAGACTTCCTGATTTGCTTGAAGGTATAGTGCATGTATACATAGTTAAATTTTTCTTGAATGATACTTTATAATAGTATCAGTACTTTAAATCAGTAAATACTGATTTAAAGAACATAAAGTAGGAAATTGTGGTGCTAGAGAATTGTGGTGCTGGAGAAGACTCTTGAGATTCCCTTGACTGCAAGGAGATCAAACCAGTCAATCCTAAAGGAAATCAACCCTGAATATTTACTGGAACTCTTGATGCTGAAGCTGAAGCTCCATTACTTTAGCCACCTGATGTGAAGAGCCAACTCATTGGAAAAGACACTGATGCTGGGAAAGACAAGGCAAAAGGTGAAGCAGTGGCAGAGGATGCGATGGTTAGATAATATTACTGACTCAATGAACATGAATTTGAGCAAACTCTGAGAGATAGTGAAGGACAAGGAAGCCTGGAGTGCTACAGTCCATGGGATCCCAAAGAGTCAGATACAACTTCGTGATTGAACAACAACAACAAAATAAGAAAACCTGAAATGCACCATGGGTTTTAAATGACTCTGCTGTGCCGCTCTAAGAGAGAAGAACGCTCTGAATACTAACACTCAAAAGCACTGATAAAGGAAAATAAATCTTAGAAAAGAGAACTATGGATAAAGATCAATTCATCTGTTTATTCAATTCATTGTGAAGGAAGGCAGCTGAACGATAGGAAGTTGCTTTGCAAGTTGAGATCTGCAGATTCCTTTAGGGGTTACCTGGGTGGAAGTGAGCCTGGGAGAGAGCAGGACCATGCATGCCTTGGGTGCCTCAACTCAGCTTCCAACAGAGCAGCTCAGAGTTTATTCATTTTCCATACCAGACTTCTAACATTTGAAGAAACTTTCATGGCTAAACTGTATTTGAAAACAACTACCCTAGAAACTTTATTATAGCCACACTCATTATTCACCATGTAACCCACATTCACGGGTATTATCAATTTAATCTTTAAAATAGGCTTATGTAGCCTTATTATCCTCTCTTCATACACGAAACAGCCTTAGAAAGGTTACATAATTCGTTAGTATCACCCAGCTGGTAAATGGCAAAGCTGAAATTTCAATAAGATCTAACTTCCTTCAAAAATGTTACTATCAAGTACTTCCACGCACAGTGTGAGCTTGACTGTAATAAAAATTTTTTTTTCTGGAAAGATAAATTCATATTCAAAGTCAATGATCAAGATACACATGAGATAAATACAATCAGTGAATTCGTCTATAGGCATTTCATTTAGAGCATTATGTGGTGATTACTGATTTACATCATTTGTCCAACTCTGTCTTCTCTGACATCACCCAAACCTGACCTGGTATCACAGAAAAGCTCAAATGTCTTTTTTCCCTGTCTTGGCCTTGTTGAACAGCATGTGGGGTCTTAGTTCCCCAACAAAGGATTGAACTTGCTCCTCTTGCATTGGAAGTGCACAGTCTTAACCCCTGGACCACCAGGGAAGTCACAAGCTCAGTCATCTTCAGACCATCGGTTTTTAACAAGTGTGCATTTTGCAGTCTGTTCCTCTTCATCTCTTCATACAGTAAACTTTCCATTGGCTCTAAGCCACTCTTATTCATCTTTGAAGGTTTAACTTCCTTATGGCACTTGATATTCTTACCCATCATGCAGTTTCCTTTTCTGAGGGTCTGTAGCATTTTGAATAAAATTTCATTATATCCCTAGACACAAAAATATAATAAAACGTGCTACAATTATCATTTTATACATTGTGTAGGGCAAGAATGATGTATGTTTCACCTTTTATATAAGCCAACATCTATGAGAGCTGCCATAAAAATTGATTGAATGAGTAAATACATAAGCAGATGGAAACCACTGAAAATGTCCACATCTTGAAAGTGTGAGTACCGCATCACCTTCATGCAGGACTCAGCAGAGTGTTCTTTGTAGGTCATCCCTGACACTGTTAAATAAAATGACTATCTCTGATATATCTCTATACAAAATGCAGTAGAATGTGTTAATATTACTAATGTATTGCAAGCCTATTAATGTGCTGTATTCTCTATGGCAAATCACACAGGACTACATAAGGAATAATTTTTAGTCACGATTCTTAGTAAGTTTGTATTTAAGTCGGTAAGCAGCTTTTTCTTCCTTACCAGGCGCTGGGTGGCGTGAAGCGCTTGCCACACTCACAAACTCATTTGAGATAAGTGGTCGCGATCAGGTTCTTACACCTACGGTGTGATGTTGGCCACGTGATTCTGTTGGATAAAGAGTACGGGGCACGTTGAAAGGCTGGATCTGTGCCGTGTTGCCACAGGAAAATACCGATCAAGTGTTCCTCTTACTGAATGGTGATTCAATTGGGTCTTCGTTTTGGAGGAATTTTGACTCTAAGGATCAGAGAAAAGCAGTTGACAGTGTTGAAAGTAGTCATAGAAACAGTGGGGAAGTGAGAGAGAATTAGAATAAAGAGAGAAGAAGAGAAACAGAGGCCGAGTCACAAGTATGAGAAGCTTCTGGAATAAGAAGGTGTTCTTATAAGCGAGCATTTTAATGACAAGATCCTCAAGTAGAGCTACAAGACATCAGCTGTTGCATCTGAAGAGTAATGACTGTCTTAATTCTTCGTGAAGCTTGACCATTCACTTTTCTTTTTTCTTTTCTTTTAATTTTATTATTGGAGGACATTTGCTTTACAATATTGTGTTACTTTGTTGTATAATGAAGTGGATCAGCCATATGTATACATATATTCCCTACCTCTTGAGCCTCATATTTACTTTTCACTGTTTCTTTTCCTGTTTTCTGAGGTTACCTAAATGCCTCAGGCTCTTTTGGGTTTCCTTGTGAAACATTATTCTGTCAATGAACTTTCACTTGAAGAAAAAAAACAAGGTTAATAACTTTCAGGTTAATTACAAGTTTACCTTCCTGTTCAAGATTTGGCATATGAACTGATTTTGAGTTTAAGCAGTCAGTATACATGTTTGCTTAATGTTGATGACTCAATATAACTAAACTCTAGATGGGGGCAGAATTCCTCATTTCTATTTCTCCTCTCTCAGTATTTGATCTGTTGCCTTTGTGCTAGAGTACCAGTAACGAAATTTGTATTTAGGGACCAAAGAATGTCCAAAGGGATTAAAGTCAGTGTTTATATTAATTGTGAGAAAGAGTTAAGGCAGTTGAGGAAGTTTTGTGTTCAGTCTTGAGGAGTGAATTCTATTCTGTGTCTTCAGTGGGATGAAGTAGATATGAAATATTATTTCAATCCCTGCAAAGAAATGAATATATATATATATATATATATGTATACACACACATCAAAACTCGAGGACCAAAATGTAAAGTACCAAAACAGTCTATTTAAAGTATGGTGAAGATACCAGGCCTGGTGGCCACTAAAAGGAACCAAACAGGGTCATCTGTAGAGGTGTGGATGGATCTAGAACTTGTCATACAAAGTGAAGTAAGGCAGAAAGAGAGAAACAAGTGTCATATATTAACTCATATATGTGGAATCTTGAAAAATGGTACTGATGAACCTATTTCCAAGGCAGAAATAGAGACGCAGACATAGAGAACAGACATGTGGACCCAGAGGGAGAAGGGGAGGATGAGATGAATTGGGAGGTTGAGAATGGCATATATACATCACCATGTGTGAAAGAGACAGCTAGTGGGAGTTGCCATATTCCACGGAGCTCAGGTCAGTGCTCTGTGATGACCTAGAGGGGTGTGATGGTTGGGGGTGGGAGGGTGGTCCAGGAGGGAGGAGATGTATGATTCATATGGCTGATTCACTTCATTGTACAGCAGGAACTAACACGACATTGTAAAGGTATTACATGCCAATAAAAAATGGGATTGCAACTATACATCTTTGATGGTTTGAATACTTAACCATTTCAGGCAGTGGACTGGATAAAATTACTTTTTGGAAATCTTCTTCAAAGGTGTGAGTCTGTGTTCATTTATACCTTTTGTAGAGCAGATTTTTAAATGTGGGTAAATACAACTTGAACAATAAACAGGTTAGTAACATCTTCGCAATGACTGCAGATGTGTGACTTCACAGCTTTGTCACATACAGTAAGCGCTCGAGAGTAGTGAAGTACAATGAAGCAGGATCATTAGGGGAGAGCAGTCACTGATGTGATTAAGAAAGTCCCCTGTCATGGTTAATAATGATGATCTTAATAAATCGTTATTGCCAGAAATATTCCATTTGGCTCAGTTATCCTGCTGCTTTCATTGCCTCTGCAGCTGGTTCAAAGACTCTGAAACAAGAAACAGGACAAAGATGATTTGAACAAAGGGCACCACAAGTACAAAACTTTTATAGAAAAACCCAGAATCACAGTTCCTAAGTCATAAATGGTGTTTCCCGCATGGAAAATCTGTTCTCCCAAACCCACTCGGGTGTCAACACACTTTGAGAAAGCCATTAGCAAGCCAAATGGTTTAGTACCTCTGAGTTTTTAAGTACAGAACACAATTCCCAAGGAAGACTTTTTTTTCCCCCACACTCAGTTTTCTCTTATAAGGTACAAGGAGCATCTATGCAAATACCTGAGACCAGCTAAGACTTTTGGACCACTTAGGTTGAGGTCTCTTGGGAATGCATATTTACTCTGACTTATTCCCCTTTGAACTGGGGGAGGGATTTGTTTTCATGAATAACAGCTGTGGCCCCATCCTCACTTGATAATTTCCTTATTCTGTGAATCCAGATTAAGTACATTTTATGCATCAGATGTGGGGCTGGACACCCAGAACTGGATGGACCCTTGAAAGGAAGTGGAGACGACCTTCTATGAAGAACCACCCAAAATTATCTTTGAAAATAGTTCTTCAAAAAGGAAAAGGTAAGAAATGTTTTGAAAATTTTTTGAAAAAAAATCCTACTGGTCAAGACCTGAAGGGGATTTTTCAAGAGCATTTTTGAAGAAGCTTATAAAGGGTCTGGACCAACAGAATATGTTAATTGAATGAAAGATAAATGAAATAGACAAAACTTAGTGTAGGGCCCCATAATCAGAAACAGAAAGTCTATTATATTTAGAATGGATAAACAACAAGGTCCTACTGTATAGCACAGGGAACTGTATTTGATACCCTGTGATAAACCATAATGGAAAAGAATATTAAAAGAGAATGCCTGTGTGTGTATAACTGAGTCACTTTGATGTATAACAGAGATTGGCACAACATTGTAAATCAGCTATAGTTCAATCAAAAAATTGAAAAAAAGAAAACAGAAGGTCATCACAATCTGGATTCTGATAAAGATACCACCTTTTCTAGGTTCCCACAGCATAGTGACCAAATTTAAATAGTAGGAAGTTTTCAGCGGCTTTTGTTTTTTTCTCTGTTCCTCTGTGATGTGACCCCATGGGATAAATATATATTGCTAACAGTCCATCTTTGCTACTGACTGGATTCATAATATGGATCACTGGTGCCCACACCACTAAAAGCCACTTCCTCTCCACTTGTATGCGGTTAATAGTTCCCTAGTTTGTAGTTGTAATTCTGTGCCAGAGGCATGAACTAGCATCTCTGAATCAGGAGATGACAGATATGAAAAAGGTATAAACAAAAGCCCAAACCTCATCTGGAGGGAAAAAAAGAAAAAAAAACAAAAACTGGCTTCCCAGAGTCATTACAACAAAGTAATGGTCCTCACCAACAATAAATAATATTTATTAAAAACAAAATCTATACAAGGCTCTTTGTTGGACATTTTTCATACATTATTTCACTGAATGCTTTCTCTCAGCCTACAAGGTAGAAATTATTTCTCCCCTTTTATAGATAAGGAAACAGGCTCAGATTGAATCATTTGTTTTTGCCCACACAGCTAGTAATTGGATTCAAATGAAGATGTGTCTGACATCAGACCCGCATTCTTACTGGCAAACCAAGCACTCGCTGGAGACCACGCCCTCAGCCATGTACCCTAGGGTGAGAGGTGATGGGTAAGAGAGACAAAGACAGATTAGAGAAGAGCGAACACAAAATAGTAGAGAGACGCAGAGAAGAACGAACTCTAGAATCCTGTGGAACTAATTCAAGTCCATCCACCACTCTCAGCAGCTGTGATACCTTAAACAGGTCTGAGCTGTGGCTTCCTCCTGAGTAAAGTGGCGCCTGCAGTGGTACCTGTCTTCTGAGGCTCTTGTAAATTTTAAATGAGGTCATGCATATTGCATAACTTCCCTATTGCTGTAACAAATTACCACAAACTTAGTGGCTTAAAACAACATAGATTGATTATCTTTTTTTTTTTTTTAATCAAAAATTTTTTTTTTTTGCCATGCCACAGAGCTTGTGGGATCTTAGTTCCCCAAGCAGGGATCAAACCCACTCCCTCTGCGTTGGAAACACAGAGTCTTAACCACTGGACTGTCAGGGAAGTCCCCGCAAATCGATTGTCTTACAATTCTGAAGTTGAGAAGGCTACAATGGGTCCTGCTGTATAAAATCAAGATGTCATGAGGGCTATGTGTCTTCCAGGATCACTGTTGGGGAATCTGCTTCCTTACCTTTTCCACCTTCTGGGGGACATTCACAGGTCCTGGCTCATGGCCCCTTCCACCCTCTTCAGAGCCAGAAACAACCAGTTGAGTCTTTTTCACAGTGCGTGGGTCTGGCATTAATCCTTCTGTCTCCTGCTTTAGCTTTAAGGACCCTTCTGATTACACTGGGCTCATCCAGATAATCCCTAAATATCTCCCTATTTTGAATCAGATAATGGGCAACCTGATTCCCCTTTGCCATGTAACCTAATATAGTTTCAGAGTCCAGTCATCAGAATGTGAACACCTTTTGGGGTGCAAGGGTGGGGTCATTAATCTGCAGACCCCCAATATAGTGTCTTCCCACAGACGTCTCAGGTGGCGCTAGTGGTAAAGAACTCACCTGTCAATGCAGGAGACATAAGAATCGTGGGTTCAATCCCTGGGTCAGGAAGATCCCCTGGAGGAGGAAATGGCAACCCATGCTAGTATTCAGGCCTGGAGAATCTCATGGACAGAGGAGCCTGGCGGGCTACAGTCTATAGGGTTGCAAAGACTTGGACATGACTGAAGTGACTTAACACACACAACATAATGTCTTATGCATTTAAAAAAAACTCAGTATGTAATTTTGGGTGCAATTATTACTATTATTTTATTATGCAGATCATACAATGTATGAATCTCTTCTCCTTTGAAAAGTTCAACTCAAACATACACACTGATATTTATTTTGTGTGTGTTTATCTATAGCCCTAAATTTTACTCCCTGCCAGAGATAAATATTGTTACGGGTTTAGCATGTATCCTAGTAGAGCTTTATAATTCATTTTCAAACATATAAATAGGCATTCATATATGTGCATATATAGGTAAATACACACATAAATGGAAAGTTTTACATATATATAGTATATATGTATATATATATATATATATATATATATATATATATATATTTACACCTAAAATGAAAATCATGTCATAATACTGCTTTATAATCTGGATGTTTCAAATAGTCATTCTCCTTAATAAGTGTATCTCTACCTTATTCTTCATTCTGTGGTGTTCTATAGTGGTAATATACTATAGTTTATGAATCTGTTACCTTCATAGCGAATTTTGCTTTATTTCACTTTTGTTATTATACACACGCTACAATGAACATCTTTGTGCACCCTTTCAAATGTATCTTTAGAAGGGGTTTATCAGAGTACAAATTGATATTGTAGTTTAAAAACATGATTGAAATTCTTTAAAATCAACATACAGATACTTCCTATAAATGCATAAGTACAATCAAATCATATGTTCCTTGTCCTTTGTCTTCTGTCCACATCGCTACCCCAGCCACTAAGGCATCTTCCCACCATTAGGACTGGTAACAGATTCCATCTCCAGAATGCTTCCAGGCTTACAGATATAGAGTATAATATCATTCACTGCTGTTTTACCCTGTTTCCTCACTCATCAGGGGTATTACATAACTTTCTGTGTGTTTACTGGTAATTCAAGTTTGCTTTTTGGTAAATTATTCACAATTTTTTGCCCATGATTCTATTGGACTGGCTGTCTTTTCATTTTCAGTGTAGAAGTGTCCTTTATTATAGAGATTAATCCTGTGTTACAAATATATTTTTCCAGTTCATCAATTTTATATTGTAATATAACCACGGGAATAGCTAGTCCATCACCTTTGCCATATAGACTGACCCCATCAAGGGAGTGATATCCTACTATACCCACAATTCCTTCCCAGACTCAAGAGGATGGGATGATACAGGGTGTGGATCTCAGGGGATGAAGATCTGGGGGACCTTTTTAGCATTCTGCCAGCGACAGCTGTGGAAGGGAATCGAGGATGTCCAGATGCTTCATATAAACCTTCAATTAACCTTTTTAATATTTTGCACTGCACCCTCACTGCCTGACATACCCGGGCCTCAATTTCTCAGCCTTGTTGGGGTTCATCAGTATAAAATGATATGCTCATAGTCTTTCCCAATGATTGGCTTAGATTCAGCTTTCTTGGATCTGATAAAACTTAGTGATGACTAATGAGAACCTACTGTCTAGCGCATGGAACTCAGTACTCCGTGGTGACTTAACTGGGAAAGAATTTTAAAAAAGAGGGGACAGAAATATACACATAGCTGATCCACTTTGTTTTACATCAGACACTGATACAGCAGTGTAAAGTAATATACTCTAAAATATAAAACAAACAACAAAAAATCTTAGTGATTCAGTTTCTCCAGATGAATTGTCTAAGCTCCTGCCTGGGGGGCAGGGTGGGAGGAGAGAGAAAGTAAACCAGGATGTGGCTCTCCTGGAACTTGTTAGGGAAAGAAAGCTGAAGGTATCACCATCAAGGGACACATTTTCACACAGTCGTCCTGTCTTCAGATCATCCTCTCATCTGTACCATCTTTTGCCAGTGTTTCCAAGTCTGGCATCTCTCTGGTCTAATTTTTTCTGGAACATAACTCCCTCTGTCTCCCATGAAGATCATGCAGGAGTGGTTGCCTGTTTCCTCCAAGTGGTGTTGAAACCCTGAACTTTCCATCAATATGTATATTTGCCAGCCACACAGCTTGTGAGACCTTAGTTCTCTGACCAAGGATCGAACCTGGTCCCTTTCAGTGAAAGTGCAGACTCTTAACTTCTGTACTTCTGGGAATTCTCTAGACTCACTTTTTTTTTTTTTTTTTTTGATGTGGATCATTTTTAAAGTCTTTGCTGAATTTGTTACAATATTGTTTCGGTTTTATGTTTTAGTTTGTTGACTGCCAGGCAGGTGGAATCTTAGTTCCCCAAGCAGGGTTGGAGCCCACACCTTCTGCACTGGAAAGCAAAGTCTTAACCCCTGGACTGCCAGGGAAGTCTCTAGAGTCACCTCTTTAATACCCAACTTTTCCTGGCCGCTTCAGCGTTCTCAGCCTTAGTGGGATTCTGTGAGGTCAGCTTGCTTATTGATCTCCAGATTTGTATGTTTGTTAATTATCTGCCCTGGTGATTCATTTACTGTCCTTTACTAACAGCTCTTCATTCATTGTGCTTCCTGTTACAGATATCCATCCTCTAGTTCATTGAATATATTCACTGAATAGAAAGCTTTGGCTCCTGTGTTTATTATGATTGTGTTTGAGGGCGAGTGGTTCTCATTTAGAAGAGGGGTCACATGTGTCTTCATTCTACCATGAAAACCAAAGGTCACTCTTATGATAATGATGATCACTGCCATTATTTTGTAATAAAGCTTATAGGGCATGGTATCTGCTGAGGGACTTGGAGTTCTTTTTATGGAAAGAAGGCTTAATCCCATTGTCCCTAATAGAATGAGAGGAAGAGCATTGTGCCCCTCAAGCACAAGCCAGGCTGAGGACCTGTGTGAATTATCTGTGTTGGGTCAGTCTCTTCTCTCTGCATTGAATAGTGGAGACCACCTTGCTAAGTCAGTGACTTCCCTTGAAGTTGACGGAGTGAAGATGAGGTCGATGGATTTCTGCCTGCAGATAATTCACATCAGCAACAGATCTGCCGGTAGCCTCTGTGTTCTCCAAAACCACTTAAAAAAATTCAGGTAGTAAACCCAAAGATCAATAGTTTGTATGGAAAAAATATAAATAATATGGTCCATTTGAGGAAGAGTTCCCATTAAAAAAATCCAAACTGGGTTAGGCATTTTTTTGTTTACTACGAATCCATTCTTAGAGAGTCATGGGCCTTATTGGGAAAAACGATGATACATTTCTATTTATTGAAGCTTTTTTGAGGTTCTGGCTCAGATATTATGGGAGACACTTGGTTGAAAAAGACACAACAGACTTCAAAGAACTTACTGGTGGTACTATTTACCAAAATATGAGTTGTCTCATTTTTACTGAAGAGATGGATAAAATTGTAGGAGGATTGGAATGAGGCATGCTGGATATCAAATTTGGCTGCATGTTTTTTTTTCAAAAAACATGAGTATGCATGTGTGTGTGTGTGTGTGTGTGTGTATACATATGCACACACACTGATACTTCAACTCACCCCAGAGCAGTTAAAGTAGAGCCTGAGTATGGTGCCAGTGTTGTGAAATTTTATTTATTTATTGACAGTTGACAAGTTGTGTGTTTTTTTTTTAAATTGGAGAATAATTGTTTTACAACGTTGTGCTAGTTTAAAAGCGGCTTCTCACTAGCTCTCTATTTAACACATGGTAGCTTTTGAACTGTGGTGTTGGAGAAGACTCTTGGGAGTCCCTTGGACTGCAAGGAGATCCAACCAGTCCATCCTAAAGGAGATCAGTCCTGGGTGTTCATTGGAAGGACTGATGCTGAAGCTGAAACTCCAGTACTTTGGCCACCTTATGTGAAGAGTTGACTCACTGCAAAAGACCCTGATTCTGGGAGGGATTGGGGGCAGGAGGAGAAGGGGATGACAGAGGATGAGATGGTTGGACGGCATCACCAACTCGATGGGCACGAGTTTGCGTAAACTATAGGAGTTGGTGATGGACGGGGAGGCCTGGTGTGCTGCGATTCATGGGGTAGCAAAGAGTTGGACACGACTGAGCGACTGGACTGAACTGAGTGTATGGATGCCAATCCTATTTTCCCAGTTCATCCCACCCTCCTTTCCCTCGCCTGTGTCCACTCATCCATTCTGTACGTCTGAGCCTGTATTCCTGACCTGGAAACAAGTTCATCCATGCCATTTTTGTAAGTCAGAAAGGGTCATGGAATTTTCAATGTGTAGCTACTGCTGAGATTCTCTGAACTAGGATAACAGAAAACTTTGGTGGAACACATAGGCATATGTAGATACAGATGAGGGGAACGGTCATCACATTTCTCTTTGTACTGATGTCTTATTTGATAATTTCCAAGAAAACCAGAAGAGAAACCCTTTCCATGTTTTTTGCTCTGTGTGTATGAAGAGGAAAGGCAGGGGATGAGCTACCTATCATCCAAGAGAGAGTCTCTTCACACAGAAAGTAAAGTACCGATGTGCCCAGCTTTTGAGCAAAGCCTGGGTCAATTAGCATTAGAGGATTTTTCTCTGTTTCCAAAGGTAGAGTTCTCCCCCTTCGTCCCCCGCCCTCCTACTTTAATCAAACCACCAATTGCCATTCCATCAATTTAATCACAGGTTTCCTCTAGAAAGGTTTGCTAGTGAGGAATTAGTTCCCAGGGTCACTGAACCTCTGTGAGCAGCCTCACCTCTGAACACCATAGAGAGTGCTTATTCTGAATTCAAAGGCTTTCTTGCTTAGATCTCTGCTGTAAACCCTAGGATGTAGTCAACCTACAAAAACATTACTGGGAAATAAAGTTATAAGGGCTCGACTGGCCCCTGTGAAGGTATTGAGTTCAGCTCTTATTTTTAATCATGTTTAAAGATTGGATCGCTTTTTCATTCTTTGTAAGAAAACCTGTCTTTCATTCTGAAAGGCACACTAAGTCAGGCAAGAACAAAACAGAGTGTCATCCATTCTTTTGGTAGTTTGTGTATCATACGGACATATTTTAGAATCCTGGATATGAACGTGAACATTTTTTATTCGTGCGTATTAATTCTAAGAAAAATTTCCCCCTTCTATTGTCAAAGAGGAGAAAGTTGTCAAAATGATTCCACTTCACTCAGAAGTAACTTCTGCCTGCATATCATTTTCTTTTCACTGTCATAAGCAGATTTTCATATGTTTGTTATAGCCTCTGAAGACCCAGGTAGCTAGGCATAAACTGTTCTGGATTCCATTCTATTTCAAAAATCAGTGAACAAAGCAATCTTCCTGAAAAACTACAGCAAACTCTTCATTACAAATGACAATGAAGGAAGTTAGAAGAACACAGAAGGAGTGCTGAATCCCCAGTGAGTTTTTCAGTGTCAGAATAGACTAGGGTAAAAAAAAAAAATGTCAAGGATGTTTGATTTGCAAATTTGTGTTAAAATAAATACAAAATGTTTCAATGCCAGTTTTACCGGCCCCTGTTTTCTGAAATAATATTGCAAATTTATTTAATTATTTATTCTTTCCTGCTTGAAGATTCTCAAACATTCTTCAAGTGATGGATAGAGATGTTCCCCAGAGAAATAGGGGGAAAATAGCAGAAAGGGACAGTGAATATTGTCAGCTCTTCAGTGATGTTGGGAACTGTTTGAATTCAGGAGAGTGAGAACATGTACTCCTCCAACATATTTATTAGGCAATTTTCCAGATTTTAAGTCAAGTTTTTGGCACTGGAATAGTAAGCTGCTATATAATAAAGTTTCTATTTCAATTTTTTTAATATAAAGGAAGAGAAACAGAACTCTAAAAAAACATTTACTTAAACTATCACAGAAAATGATTTATTTAAAAGTGACCACTAAAAAAATTTTTTTTTATTTGAAAAACGGTTTCGAAACATTTTGGTGAATTTTATTATTTCCACAGAATTGGGAAGAACATCCTCCCAGGAATAAGCACACAGATCTCAGATTCTCCCCCAAGAGAAAGACTTGCCACTTTGCTTAGCTCTCTTGTTCTTTAAGAATCTAAGAGAACAACCCATCTTTAAAATCTCAGTTGATCCAAATTCACAGACATTCCATCTGTGGAATTCAGGATTGTGTTTTGTGCTTTGCTCAACTTGGAGTGCAGTCAACTTTTCTAGAATAAATTAGACCTTTGTCTCTTCCCTTACATGGGCCTGAAGGCATTGTTTTGGGTTCTTGGAGCTTTCTTGGATTCTGGTTGGCCTGGGACACTCCATATTGTAATTTTGGCAACTCCAAAAATTACAGTGCTTTGTGACAGCAAAGACTTAAGTTTAGTTTCAGGATTTAGTTTTAATATCCACATTTATAATTTGAAGACATAATAAAGAGAAAGATAGTCCCTGCCCTCAGGGAGGGTGTGTTTACACATTACCAGACAGCAATTTAGTAAATAATTAGAATGAAATTGTTTTAAGGAAAATTCATAGATGGCCATTAGCAAAGAAGTACAAGAATTCATTAAAAAAAAATTCTTGGCAAGGGAATTAGGACATAATATTTCACATTTCAACTAGACATTATTTTGAATTCTAATTGAAATTCTAAATTCAGATATGATAGGCACGGTATTTCTAGAAATATGGAGCTGTGAAGAGCTTGTTTTATGGTGATCAGATAGTTTCCTTATATAAGTTTATCTCTTCCATGAATTCATGACAGAATAACACAAAGAGATTGCTACATATAGAACATCCCATTTTTTTTTTTCATTTTAAGGTTTAATGAACATAATTTAGCCTGACTTTTTGCGAATCCATGGACAATAGTCCACCAGGCACCTCTGTCCATAGGGTTCTCCAGGCAAGAATGCTGGAGTGGGTTGCCATTCCCTTATCCAGGGGATCTTCCCAACCCAAGGTTTGAATCTGGGTCTCCTGCATTGCAGACAGATTCTGGAACCAGGCTACAAAGATAGAGTTTCTGTTTACAGTCAATTTTCTATCGAGATAAAATTTAAATGTGCAACACAGGTGTGGTTCTTTGTAACAAAAATATAGAAAGCATTGAAACTGGCTCTTGTGGAGTTTCCAAACCTGATTTATAGCATATTTGATTAACTGGATGAATGTTGACAGAGGGGTATTATGCTGTGGGGTGGGTAAAGAGCTCTTTGTGTCTGCTTACCTTTGTATTTTTTATAAGAAAAAAGGAAGCTTGTTTATTGTATCTCCCAAAGCAATATCCAATCTAGTTTGGGCATATAGTTGATTAAGAATGTTATGAGTCCTTAAGTCCTCAAAACAATCAGGTATTATCATGTTTTCATAGAAAAGAGTTTTAGATACCAGTCTCTTCTCCAAATATGTTTATTTGTAACCCTATTTGCAAGCTTATTTTCCAGTATAAATTTGTCTTGAATTGGTTTGGAGCCAGAATTCTTGACAGGTAGAGTCAAGCAGATAATGAAGTTAGGGCTTCAGCTGCACTTGCTTCTCAGGATATAACCCCATTAAGTTATGTTAGATGGAGGGAGAGTCTTCCACATAAAAGGATTATGAAAAGAAATGCAATTAAGTAGGTGGATGGAAGCTCACTATACCATAAGAGTTCTCAATATTGGAAATTTCCATTGTTTATACAATTTTGTCCTAGAACTTTTAAAATAATAAATCTTTAAGTGTTTTTTTTATTGTTAGTCAGAATATATCCTTTGCACTTGACCCTTTTCAATTAACATGTGCTTAAATGAATTAGACATGAAGAAAGACCAACTAGTTTTATAATAGGCCATTATATATTTGAAATAGTCTCATTAGCATTCATGTAAATCCTTTAAAGGTCAAGATGTCTCACCTGTATTTCAACTCTAAAATGTTATGTGGTATATATCAGTAATTTCATCCTTTAAGAATGAAGGTATAAATATTAAATCCAGCCATGAAAAAGTATATTCAAGAAAATATTTTTTTCTTATGGCAATTCAGAAACAATTCATTTAGGTATATTAAAAATTTTATTCCAGGTTATTTCTAGTATTTAAGGTCATGTACTTTAGTGATCTGACATTAGGTAAAGCAGGATGTCCCTAGTCAAGCCATTGGTAATCTCTAATATTTCTATGGGGTCTTAATTTTCCCAAAGATCATTATTACACATTAATCCATTTGATTGTTGATTTAATAAGCTGAGTTATGTATCACTGTCTTCACTTTTTATATGAGAATATTCCAGCATAAAATCAGTTCAAGTCATGTAGCAATTGGACAAATTACATTGCTGAGACTCAAAATCCAGTCTCTGGCTTTTTTCTTTAATACAAAAATCACATTATTTATTCATTTAAAAACAATATTGTGGTTTTAAGAAGTATTTTTATAAAGAAAAGACATAATAAAGACTGGATTATATACAGCATGGTTTGACCATGAATTTCTTTGAGACCCTAAACTTAGAGCTGATTTTCTTCCCTTCTCTCTGATCTTTGGATGATTTCGTATTTTTTAGTGACTGTGTTTTACATTTTGCATTAAGGAAAAGATTCTTTTAAAAATAAAGAAGCAGAATGTTGGCCAGTAATTTACAAATCTTATAGTTTGAAAATAAAAGGGTTTTGTTTGTTTGTTTGTTTACTTATTTGAAGTCCACTGCAAAGAGTAGGACACGACTGAGCGACTGAACTGAACTGAACTGAAGTTATGATGGGGTGTTTCCATTTACAAAATGATACAAAATGACCACTCTCCATTTTCCATCTTTGCCACCAGCTATCTGTGTGGCAAGATTCTATTTGTCTGAATCTGTTTCTTTGTCTCCTCAGTGAGAGAACTGAACTAGTTTTGTACATTCTTACATCATGTGTTTCTGGAGTACCTACTCTGGGCAAGACCTGTCTACTTTTCAAGTCCACATTCTTTACAGTAAAGCATAGTTCTGGGTTAGTCATAATATACATTTAGAAAACTCAAGGTATATTTATGTTCAACATTAACCAGAGGTCTGACTTTTCTCTGTACTCATAGAGGAGTTTAGAATAACCACCACATACTAATTTAAAAGGGCAACTTTTAACTCTTCATGGTTCATTTGAATTAATTGCTAGGATATGTTGAAATCAATGTATTTTCATCACATCAAACAGAAGAGATTCCATGCTAAAATTAGAAAAATAATCAGTGACCCATCTGATTCATCCTTTCAGCTGAATGCCCCCATTATTTATGACTGCAGGTTACAGAATGAGCACTGTTGAATTCAAGCGCCATGGTACAAGCAACCCATAAAGGCCTTTGTCTTGTTCTCTAGTGCACGACTGGCATCCTAAACTCATCACTTGGACCTACTGCAAATTAAGACTTTCGGAACTGTCTCTTCTCCTGGAGTTACTCTTGTCTGCTCTGTCTACCTTCTGGCTGGTACTGTTCTATAGTTTAGAATACTGACTTTGCTTCTCAGCTTTCACTCTATAGCTTCTAAATGCTCTGGGTAAAAGTTCTTGCTCTCCGATTTAGCATTTTTTTCAAGTGTCCCTCCAGATCCAAGAAAAGCACCAGAAAAATGGGAAATACCAAACTCAGCAGCTCCTGCTTTATACCAGTATAGAACTACTGGTCACGGTGGCCTGTTCTAATCCTCATTTAAAAGTGAGAGCAGATTTCAGATGCCTGCTGCCGCTGCTGCTAAGGTGCTTCAGTCGTGTCTGACTCTGTGTGACCCCATAGACGGCAGCCCACCAGGTTCCTCTGTCCACAGGACCCTCTACGCGAGAATACTGGAGTGGGTTGCCATTTCCTTCTCCAGTTCAGATGCCTAATTCAGCTCATATTAAATATCACGTTCATCTCCATTCTTTAGATGGAGCAGGAGCTATCCAGCTGTTGCATTCCATTTTAGAAATGGCTGTCATTGTAGCGGTGGATGGATTCGTACTTTCTGTATATATATATCACTTTAAAATTGGGACGAAATGCTCTGTGTAAGCTAAGCTATTAACAACCATTTGCAGGGTTAAGGACTTACCCAATATAGGCTGATGCCAGATACATTAACAGTTCTGAAGAAGCCATCGTGGTTTATGGTGTCAGTGATCTGATGAACGAATATACTAGGAACGTCATCTCTGTGACTCAGGAAGAATATCATTTATACCTTGGATGAGATGGAATAAAAGACATTAAACTTCTGGGATATCTTAAAATACAAAGAATGGTAGGAGACTGTTAAGTGACCTTGTGAATCAAATCTGTCACTGTTCCAGGGACAGTATCAAAGGCTCAGATGAAAAATATATTCACTTATTTATGAAAACTTTGCAAAGTATCTGGGAAGCTGAATAGATAACAAATAAAATAATCATAAACAATAGTATGGTAGAAACCAACCACAGTATGCATAATCACACAAATAGCCTTTCTTCAAAGCTCAGAGCAAACATAATGTCTTTATGTTTGAACTCATGCTGAAAAAAAGGACTCCTTTACTGCTCCAACTCCCAGGCTCAGAATATTAGCTATAAAAACAGCCATTTTGCATAATGTAGGTTTCAAGTTTATTTGTATAGGAGTTTAATGTGTTTTTATTGAACACCTTCTATCTACATATTGATATTTCTAAGCATTAATCCATCCCATTGAACAGAATTTATGAAGGCAGGACTGAAGGGGATAATTTGTTGTTTCCCAGGCTCAACTCTTGTTTGTTTCTCTTTTTTTCTCCCACCAGTTTTCTTTTTACTGCTGTGACTGTCTGGCTGATTTCACTTTGAGGAATCATTTTTGCATTTCTCTTGATCTGTTTGACTTGTATCTCAGTAGATACCAGAGGAGAGTCCAAATCAATATACATACTTAAGTCAGCAGCACTGAAAAGGAGATTAGGTCTTAGTGTGAGTGAGAAACAATTTGGAAGAAAGGAAAATAAGAAATTTAGGGGGAAAAGAATCCCTCCCATAGTTGCATGTTTCAGGGCAATATATAGCATGAAATGGCCCATCACAGCAGATATGCTGGCTAATTGGAGCAGGTTTAGATGCATTCTAAATAGTAAGCAGAGTTGAAAATCTGGTATTTGTCAAATAGCAAATGACCCAGTCATGGGATGTTACTGTCATCTTAACACTTGTGCCACGGGTATATCAAAATTTGATGTTTTGTATATTTCTTGTAAGATGGTAAACATTTCCTAATAAACTGTTTAGAGTTGCAAAACACCTGTGTTAAGGTAAATAGAAGTTACTGTCTGTATCTTACAGGTAAAAATATTAGGATACAAAGATACTATGTAACTTGTCCATGATTGTGAAATTTGTCAGTATCAGAAAAGAGACTTGAAACCCAGTTGCTTTTTTTCCTAGAGCACAAACTTCTCACTACCCTCTTACAATGCCTCCAAAGAGATGGTTAGGAACTAAATTTCATCATTTGTGTAATTTCTGTGTAATTGTTTGTACTGACGGTTTTTTCCCCTCCAATTAAGAGTCATATTTTCTTGTTTCTTCATATATATCTAATATTTACTTATGGCTGTATGTTGAGAATGTTTTATTTTTGAGAGTCTGGTTGTCAACCTCAGCTTGTCCTGGGCAGAGTTTACCTACTGCTCTTCATTATACTGCACTTCCTTGTGCTATGGTTTGAACTTGGCTACAGGCAGAAAATCTGAAGAATTTGGAGCTTACATTAGATATTTCCCTTATCTCCAGTTTTACATTCCTATACTGTATGAAAAGAATGGTTTCATATATTTTGTTCAGCTTTAAAGTATCTGAAGATGAAGTGATAAGTACAGTATCTGTTATTACCTAATGACTTGAGCTGAAAGTCACTTATTTGACATTTATTTAGTCATTCTACCAATTTTGTAAGTTTCAAAATATTCCAGAATTACCATTTTCCAACATATTACCCTAAATGCATGTCTTTTTTCCCAATGCCCTGCAAATATGTGAGATTATAGAGATTTAATATTACAAAGAGTAGGGAATCTGGAATACTAAATATATTTTGAGTGAGTGACTATTGGAAATAGTACAACTTATTCTTTGTCATATTGACATATACACACTACCACGTATAAAATAGATAGCTAGTGTTATGCACAAAGAGCTCAGACTGGTGATCCATGGTGACCTAGATGGGGAAGATGGGGTGGGTGGGGTCAGAGGGAGGGCCAAGAAGGAGGGGATATATGTATCCATATAGCTGATTCACTCACAACAGAAACTAACACAGATCATAAAGCCACTCTATCCCAATTTAAAAAGCAGAGACATTACTTTGTCAACAAAGGTCCGTCTAGTCAAGGCTATGGTTTTTCCAGTGGTCATATATGGATGTGAGAGTTGGACTGTGAAGAAAGCTGAACGCTGAAGAATTGATGCTTTTGAACTGTGGTGTTGGAGAAGACTCTTGAGAATCCGTTGGACTGCAAGGAGATCCAACCAGTCCATCCTAAAGGAGATCATTGGGAAAGACCCTGATGCTGAGAGGGATTGGGGGCAGAAGGAGAAGGGGACGACAGAGAATGAGATGGTTGGATGGCATCACCGACTCGATGGACATGAGTTTGGGCAAACTCCAGGAGTTGGTGATGGACAGGGAGGCCTGGTGTGCTGCGATTCACGGGGTCTCAAAGAGTCGGACACGATTGAGCGACTGAACTGAACAGATATATATGTATACATATATACATGTGTGTATATATAAGTGTTTCAAATTTTAAAAAAAACAACCTTTTCAAGGAACAGAGAAAGACCAATATGTAAGCATAGAGACATTCAATGATGCTCAGCATTTTTGAGGAAGAATCACAGATTTCTGGTTAAGGCACAGAGAAAGAAGAGGAGAGAGTAAGAAGCTTTCTACTTTTTGGCACAATTCACCCCAGCTTTGTTTAAATTTCAGATTTTCGTGTGATTTATACTAGTCCTCCAAAATGTTAGTTTAATGCAGGAATATGATGACTTAACTTTACCTTTTAAGTTCAATTTACTCTTAAGAATGAATGGAGTGAAGTTTTTAAAAAATTCTTGTATAACTACTACCTGAATGTTCCCAGCAACTTCTTGGTGACAAGCAAAGTTGAAGTTAAATTGGGTGCTTACGTGGTATGATTTAGGGACATCAAAAAGCATCAACATATTTTTTTGCTAGTTTTTCTTTTAAAGACACATGCTATTTTAATGTCTATTTGTTATTGCTAAATAGGTGGCAACTTTAGTTATTTCAAAAAAAATGTCTTCACTGTGCTTGATATTTGTTTTCGGAGACAAAGCTTTTCAAAGACTCCACTTACCAAGGAGTGATTTTTTTTTTAAAAGGACCCACCCTCTAGAGTAATGAAAATAAAAATAGAATAAAATACATGGGACCTAACAAAATTTAAAAGCTTTTGCCCAGCAAAGGAAACCATATATAAATCAAAAAGACAACCCTCAGAATGAGAGAAAATATTTGCAAACAAAGCAACTGACAAGGGATTAATCTCCAAAATATACAAATAGCTCAATCCAATAAAAAAAAAAGGGCAGATCTAAATTGAAATTTCTCCTTTGCTAATTCTTAATATCACCTGGAATATTTATTGGACTCTCTCCCTCTGTTAAAGATACTGGCTTCAGAGGGTCCCACCCAAAATACAGTAAATGAAGAATCAACTTATGTAACTGGTTTTGGTCATTTAATATTGAGCCGAGGTTATGGAAAGTAGAAAGTTAACTTTTTTAGAAGAAGGGGTGGGGCAGTTCTGGAGCATGGTGGGCCACTGGCCTGAGCAGGGTTAGAAGAGTGAAGCAGCCTGAGAAGTAAAGAAAAGCATCAAATACAATGGGGCCCTGAAAGGAGAAGGGGAGGATCTAGAAGAAGCAGTTGTTCTCTGCACTTTGGCTTAGACTCCACTTTATAGAAGACTTTTACAGAACTCAACCAATTAATCTTTGCAACATCCTACATAGGGGTGGGGAGGTAAAAACTCCTGGGTGTGAGATAGACTCAAGGAAGCATTGTACCAACATGGAGAATATACAGCATATTTTTAAATAACTGTAAGTGGAAAGTAACTTCTAAAAATTGTATAAAAAACATGGTCCATGGTCCAGAAGGATACATACACCCCAGTGTTCACTGCATCTCTGTTTACAGTAGCCGAGCCATGGAAGCAACCTAAATATCCATCAGCAGAGGAATGGATAAGGAAGATGTGGTACAAATATACAATGGAATATTACTCAGCCATAAAAATAATGAAATAATGTCATTTGCAGCAGAGATTGCCAAACTGAGGGAGGTAGGTCAGAGAGGGAAAAATATCGTATCATATGACATTCCTTATATGAGGAATCTAAAAAGAAATGATGCAAATGAACTTATTGAAAAAATGGAAATATGGAAAGTTTTAAAACATCTATTGCCAATAATATATGCTATCTATAGATGGAAAAATTATATAAAAATAAAAAAGTTTTAAAAAGAAATTAAAAAAAAGAGGTAATGGTTGTACAAAAGAGGATATATCAGAGAGTCTGGGAGATAATCTAATTTTAGCTTGAAGATTAATATACTGCATTTTGGGGGCTTCCCTGCTGGTTCAGATGGTAAAGAAACTTTTTGTAATGCAGGAGAACTGGGTTCAATCTCTGGATTGGAAAGATTCCCCTGGAGAAAGAAATGGTGACCCACTCCAGTGTTCTTGCCTGGGAAACCCATGGACAGAGGAGCCTGGCAGGCTACAGTCCATGTGATCACAAAGAGTCAGACTCGACTGAATAAGCACACATACCGCATTTTCACCTAATTCTATGGCCAACGAATTATATGATTTGCTCCTCAACACTGAACTTGTGAGTATTAGACCTGGGACAAGAACTCAAGGCCTCTGGTCTTTGGCTCTCGATTATTTCCATCCTCCAGGACTCTTATTTTTCTGGTTATTGGCACTTTCAGTGAGGACATAACTTACCTACAGTCACAGCCCTAAAACTAAGAGGCAAGATTCAATCTCTGCCAAGATTTCTGAACATATGCTCAGACTCTCAGGTGTTTCCAAACCTCTTTAAGCATGCTCTAGTCAGGTTTTGGACAGAAATATAGATGCATGTCTCAATCTACAGACAGTGATCTATCCTTATGGTATATATCATCATTTTCCAGAATCCTGTGCTGGCATTGTTACTACCCAAGAGATTGAAAAGATTGATGTATACCTGAAGCTCTTTCCATTTCAAGAATAAATACATATTGCAAGACTGTCTCCTGGTTTTAGTCATTGTCAAGCGTGTGATTCCTGAGAATGCATGTGCATATTGACAAGCGCTCTCAGTAGTTCTTGTGTTCAAAATTCTGCAGAGTAAGTAATTGTATATATTAGTAAGAAACTTGGTTAGTAAGTAAGTGGGTACCAACAATTCAGATTTACCTTCTCCATATCTAAAAGGAAAGCTACCCAGGAATGATTCCCAATTCAATAATCATAGAATGAGTTTCTAAAAGGCCTACCACTCTTCTCCACAAATGAGAAAATACACATACCAAAGGGTCATTGACTCACTTGAGACCACACCAATAGTTTGTAGCAAGGCTAGGAATGAAATCTGGGCTCAGGGACTGATTCCAGTGGTCAAGGCTCCAGTGAGGATTTGTACCATTCCAGGGGGGAAAAAAACCTAAAGTCAGGAAAATACCTTGAAAAACAGAGTTTTCCACATTTCAAAAAGAAAATTAAACAATGGAATATATCATGATTGGCTGTCAAAATCTGTGTCTTTTATTGGGTCTGACACTCACAATCAGACTTATAAGTACAGACACATGCATACACACATTTACTCAGAAACGCATTCTGGATAAAAATTGGGTGAAATTCCCCATGTTGCTGCTGTGTCGGCCACAGGTATCATCAAATATTTTTAATCTCTTTTCTGAGTACAATTCAGATATTCAACAGCTGGGAATAAATAAGCAATATAAATCTCTATTTCTTGAAAACAGAAATAAAGTCTCTACCTTTCAGATAACTTAATAACCTCTAGCATCAGTAATAAATACCCAGCTTTCTGTATAAATTACATTCAGTCTTGGAATATTGTACTCAGCCTTGAGTTATTTGTTTCATATATCGTATCTCTAGGTATACAGGTTAAAAAGAAATGTTTCAGAAGGTGATTAAATCACCACTGAAGGAGGTATATGCTGACAGTATAACTTTGAGAAGTGTTCCCCTCCATGGGTTCCCTGGTTCTTAATTATAGTTGCCTTTAATTAAATAACTAGAATTTTGAAATAAGGCATTCATTCTCAGTGTCAAGGGAAACTGCCTAGTAACGCTCATGTTGAAACAGTCTAATCTTGCCCTGGACAGTGGAGGCTCAAAATTTGATGGTCATAAGGTTTCATGCTCTTCCAAACTTTGCAGGAAGCAAGAGTCAAACCTGGCACCATTTTATGGTTCAGATTGAGCTGTGGTACTTTGCTTATGTTTGACTAGGAGCAGGCAGGCATGTTGCATGGCCAATCTGATTTTTGCACCTATCATTAAGGCTTGATATTGACCAGCAGAGTCATGCTGATCCAAGACGGATCTTAACCAGGATCTAGTCTTCCCTGGTTCTCTAGGAGCCCTGAGCAACATGTCATTACAGAGATAAATGCGGTGAGTAGGACTCCTTTTTGGAAAGGTTTTGAAAAGTTGAAATGAAGCTCAATTATGAGGTCAATAAGTTTCAGCCCTGACTAAACAGAACCTCCATGTTCTAGGAGAAGCTGGAGATTATTTGGACAGCTCAATGATCGTCAGTTCAACACTTCATTTTTAATCAGAATGCATTATTCAAGAAGCTTATATCTGATATGCAGAACAATGAATTTGTATCTGCCTGTACACAGCCCATTATATGAAAGAAAAGCACCCTCAGAATAAGATGTACTACATCCCATTCTCTGCAAATCATTGTCTCCTAGAGTCAGAGATTTCATTATGTAAAAATCTCATTATGAGTTTTGCTTGGATCACTGAGTTCTTGACCTTTTTCGTTGCTTTTTTTGACAAAAAAATATTAAGTTCAACATATTAATATTTTAGAAAATCAATGAAATGTGTTTGAGAGAAAATGAAATCTATGTCTATAGTTTTATATCCATATACATTTAATTGAATATAATAATTCTGGCTTTGTGTTTTTTCTGTAGATTTTTTTTTAATTCATCATAATTCAGAAGGCTGGAAGTCAAAATGTTAGAACTACTAGTTTTGTAGATATACAGCAAAACATATAGACAAACAGCCTGTGCATGGAGCAGTGTTCATGTCTTTCTTACAGGCTTGCAATATGGCAATAGTTCTGCAGCTTGAGTCTGATAATCAGCAAAATCTTGGCATGTCAGGTACATTAAAGGAGGGGGGAAAATGGCAGAAATTCATTTGATGAAGCTCTATAAGCCTTTTGGACAAGCTCATGGGGATGGAAGAAGCCATTCAATGCTTGCCTTGTCCCCTAGATGTGTCATGAAATAAGGACTGACACACTTTAAAAGAGGAATCAAATGATTTTTTCTTAATTTTTGTATTACGTTAGGGCAAAAGTATACCGTTCCGAGAACTTCTAACCTAGTATCATAAAAAGGAACACTCCTCTTCCCCAAGGTAACCATGAATCCCATAGACAGAAGCCCACCAGGCTCCCCCATCCCTGGGATTCTCCAGGCAAGAACACTGGAGTGGGTTGCCATTTCCTTCTCCAGTGCATGAAAGTGAAAAGAGAAAGGGAAGTCGCTCAGTGGTGTCTGACTCTTAGCAATCCCATGGACTGCAGCCCACCAGGCTCTTCCATCCATGGGATTTTCCAGGCAAGAGTACTGGAGTGGGGTTCCATTGCCTTCTCCATCAGGTTTGATATTTTTTGGTTTTAAGGGACAAGCTGTGTGCCAGTGGCAGGTGTCCTGAGGCAGGAGGTAGATGTACCCCCCACCCCCTCCAGGGTAGATTAGAGATTCATTCCCCCTGGATTGAAACTCCAAAATACCAAGAGCAGGACAATTGAGAGCAGAGACTATGCCCTGCCCAGACAGAAGATAAAATACCACATATTTCTCATCCTCAACGTAATGAGATCTTCCCAACTACTTCTGTTGGGAAGGAAGGCTCCTTGGTGGTCAAAAGGGGAGTAATGGTAAGGGAAGCTCTACCCATAGACCTTTGCAGTAGAATGCATCTTGGCTAAGAGATACACACGCACGCATGGGGGATCCTGAGATAGGCCAAGTACGGACTCTGAAACAGATAAACCAAAAATGATGGGCCAAAGGAAAACCAGAAGAAATGCCCATTTAAGTGATTTGAGCTGCCTCAGGGTTCAACTCTCTCTCTGAGGCCTCCCGGGTGTCTTATCCACATGTACTGTACACTTTTTCCCTCCTAATAAATACTGTATTTGTTTCACTAGTTTCCATCTTTATGGAATTCTTTTTCTGCACAACAAAAGGCTTTGCCACTGACCACTGGTTCAGTGGTTAGGTTTCGTTGCCCTCACCGCTGCGAGCTGAACTCAATCTTTGGCCAGGAACCAAAGCCGTACTTCAAGCTACTATGGGCTGAGGCCACTTGAGATTAGTCTTAAGTGCAGTGATTTCATGGGACCACCTTTCTTTTGCTAAGGGAAGAATATTGGCTTATCAGGAACAGATCAGGAACAGACCCATGCTGAGTTCTAGATTGGCCACCGGTTTCCCTAGCCAACAGTCACTTGGAGCTTGGATTATACAGTTCCATTAACTCACGTGTGTGAGTGTGTAACTCTGTGCGACCCCATAGACTGTAGCCCACCAGGTTCCTCTGTCCATGAGGTTCTCCAGGCAAGAATGCTGGAGTGGGTTGCCATGCCCTCCTCCAGGGGGTCTTCCTGACCTGGGGATGGACCCGTGTCTCTTGCATCTCCTGCATTGCCAGGCAGGTTCTTTACCATTAGTGCCGCTTGGGAATCCACATTAACTCCTACTACCAGTGAAAAAACTAGGTTCATTTTACTTATTTTGTTCTAAGGCTTTTGTATCCCTCACTAGACTGATATTTAAGATAGTTAGCATGTATAAAACAGACTGATTAATATCATTACAACAGCTTATAATGATCTTTTAAGGTTGTATTTTGATTCCTACAGATATAGAAAAAAGCCTAAATTATGGTGTGCTTTGATAAATATTATATATTACTAATGCTTAATAGTGTAGTCTTTGGGGCCAGACAGCCTTGAATGATAATTAACCTTTTAAACTTATTAGCTATATGATTTTAGGCAAGTTAATAATGCTTCTATGTCTCACTTTCATTAACCATAAAATATTTGTAAAAATAGTATCATCTTCAGACTTGCTATGGGGTTGAATGATGAATACTTGTAAAGCAATTAAAGGAATACTTGACATACAGAAATAACTCAATAAAAATTAACTCAATACCATTACATTTTTACAAAAAGAGAAAGTATGAAAATAGACTTCTGAACAACATGCTAAGCATAGAAACTTTCATTGATTCCCTGCAGATTCTGAATGGATCCTTATGTAAGTCTTCTTTCCAAGGCCACAGAACCAAGTTCAGTTTCTTAATTATAATATGAACTCAGTAAATATCAGTGTAAATATTTGTCCCTTTTGCAACCTATTGGTATGATTATAAGACTCAGTACTTGAAGGAAAAGAGTGAGACTTGCTACTAAAACAATTGCTGTGCCATGAGTAGTTTTTTAAAATTTGGGGTTTTATTTTTTTAGTTTGAGTAGCATTAAGTGTTTCTTGTAATCCCCAAGACCCACTGAACATGAAGACTTTTCATCCCAGATTGCAAATGGGGGGATGGATACAGTAAACACTATATAAGTTTTCATATTTTTTATCAGTTCTGATACATTATCAGTTCAGTTCAGTTTAGTCGCTCAGTCGTGTCCGACTCTTTGCGACCCATTATACAAATGAATTATAAAACCAAAGTTGGTTAATTCAATACAAAGCTCAAAATGAGGAGAGGGATATATTATTCGACTGAGTTATTTTTAGATTGCCATACATTAATATGCAGCTCTAAACAGTAATACAGAGAGTCATCATGAACTCTTTGAGAAGCTTCCCTGGAATTCGCTGGTGGTCCAGTGGTTAAGAATCTGCTTGCAAGTGTGGGGTTCAATCCCTGGTCTGGGAAGATTCCATGTGCTGTGGGACAGCTAAGCCTGTGCATCACGGCTGCTGAGCCTGGGCTCAAGAGCACGTGCTCTGCAACAAGTCATGGCAACGAGAAGCCTGCACCCCGCGATGAAGAACAGTCCCCACTTGCCACAACTAGAGAAAGCCCACATGCATCCAGCGCAGCCATAAATAAATCAGTAAATTTTTTAAAAAGTAGATAGCTCTCCAGAAGGAAACACACACACACACACACATATTAAAAAAGAAAAAGTTTCCCCAATGTTAACATCTTACAGAGCTATGGTATGGTAACGTAACCAGGATATTGATATTGATACAGTCAAGATTCAGAATATTTCCATCACCACAGGTATCCCGCCTGCTATTTTGGAAAGCCAGACACACTCCCACCCCCTCACCCCACACCTCCACAACCATCTTCTTAATCCATGGCAACCATTTCCACCTATGTCCTCTCTTTCTATAATTATGTATTTTGGGGAATGTCATATAAAGGAGTCACACAGTATGGGCTTCCCTGGTAGCTCAGACAGGAAAGAATTCGCCTGCAATTTGGGAGACCTGGGTTCGATCCCTGAGTTGGGAAGATCCCCTGGAGGAGGGCATGGCAACCCACTCCAGTATTCTTGCCTGGAGAATCCCCATGGATAGAGGAGTCTGGTGGGCTACAGTCCATGGAGTCACAGAGAGTTCTGACACGACTGAGCGACTAAGTCAGTTCAGCACAGGGTGTGAACCCTTGAGACTGTGTTTTTCACTTGGCATACGTCTCTGGAGTTCCATCCAGGTTGTGTGTATCAATAGCTTGTTCATTTTATTGCTGAGTAGTATTCTATGACATAAGTGTGATACAGTCGGTTTAACTGTTCCTCCTTTAAAGGATATCTGGGTTGTTTCCAATTTGGGGGGATTAGAGCTACTACAAACATTCATATACAGGCCTTTGAGTGAACATTATTTTTTATCTGGGAAAATACCCTGGAGGGCCATTGCTGGATCATATTATAGTTGCTTATTTCATTTTTTGAGAGACCTCTGAAACATTTTCCACACTGACTCTACCATGTTATATTCCCATTAGCAATGTATGCATGATCCTATCTCCAAATTATTACCATTTTTAATTTTAGCTATTTTGATATGTGTGTCGTGGATGTCTTGCTATCATTTTAACTTGCATTTCCCTGATGGCTAATAATGAGCATCTTTTCACATATTTATTTGACATGAATATCTGTATATCCTCTTTAGTGAAGTGTTTATCTTTTCATTATAGTCTAAATGTATTTTTTGAGGGGGTTGTTTATTTGTTACTGCTGAGTTTTGACAGCTCTTTACATATTTTAGAAGCTGGTCTATGTTGGATATATAACTTGCAAATATTTTCCTCCAGATGGTACCTTGTCTTTTCATTCTTTTAACAAGGTCTTCTGCAGAGCAAAAGTTTTTAATTTGTAAAAAGTCAAACTTTTCCCTTTTATGAATCATGATTTTGGTTTCAAGTCTAAGAATTCTTTACCTTGTCACAGATTCCAAATATTTTTTCCAATGTTCTCTTTTTTTTCCTGAAAGATTTATATAGCATTTTGCATTTGGGTTCATGACCAATTTTGAGTTAACCTTGAGTATAAGATATGAGGCTTAGATCAAGGTTAATAATTTTGCCTATGGATGTCAAATTGCTCCAACACTGTTTTTTGAACAGGATATCTTTTCTCCATTAAATTTCTTTGTATCCTTGTTGAAAATCAGCGGGAAATATTTGTGAGGGTCTATTTCTATGTTTTCTATTCTGTTTCATTAATCTATATGTTTATGTCTTGACCAGTAACACATAATCTTAATTACTGTAGGTACATAATAAGCCTTGTAATTGGATAGTCATTCTTTAACTTTATTCTTTTTCAAGGTTGTTTTAGCTCTTCTATTTCCTTCACCTTTTCATATGAATTTTAGAATAGTCTTCTCTATATTTACAAGATATCTTTCTGGGATTTGGATGGAATTTTGTTAAGTTGTATATCAAATGGGGAAAATTGACAAGTTAAATCTTTATACTCACAAATACATCCCTCCATTTATTCAAATATTATTTGATTTCTTTCATCATCATTTCCAGATCTAGCATTCAACTGATACACATGTTTTGCTATATTTTATACCTATTTTTTGAGTAATAGATGTCATATTTTTAATTTCAGTGTCCAAGTACACTTGCTAGTATTAAAAAGTACAATTTAATGTTGCAAGTTTATCTTGTATGTTCAATCTTGTCATTGATTCCAGTTTGTTTGTTTGTTTTTGCTTGTTATTATTGCTGTTGCTTGTGTTATGGTAGATTCTTTGGGATTTCTACATCTCATCTGTAAATACGGACGATTCTATTTTTTGCTTTTTTAATCTGCATGACTTTTTTTCCTTTCTCTGACTATATTGCCAGAATTTCTTGCACTTTGTTAAATAAGAGTAGTGAAAGTAAAGATCTTTTCCTCCTTCTTCCTGATCTTAGGTAGAAAGTATTTCAGTCTTATATTACTAAGTATGATAGTGGTAGCTTTTTTTTTTCTTTTTTTTTTGTAGATGCTTTTTTGTCAAGTTATGGACCTTCCATCCAAGCCCATTTTCTGAGAATTTTAATCACTGATGGGTATTAAATTTTGTACAGTGATTTTTCTGCATCAGTTAATATGATCAGGTGATCTTTAGTCTGTTAATATGGTGGCGTACACCAATTGGTTGTTGCTTGCATCTCTGAAATAAATATTACATGTTTATGACATATAATTCTTTTAGTTTGAATTCTATTTGCTAACATTTTGTCAAGAATTTTTGTTTATAGTCATGAAAGATATTGGTCAGTAGAGTGTTTGTATGCTGTCTTTGTTTTTATATCATGGTGTTATTAACAGTAAAATGAATTACAAAGTGTTCCTTCCTAGTTCCTGGAAGAGATTGTTTAGAATTGACATAATTCTTCCTTAAAAATTTGACAAACTTCTCAGTGGAATCATCTTAGTCTGGAGGTTACATTTTTTGAATTTATAAATTAAATTTCCTTAATTGTTTTGGTTTATTTTGGTTTTATTTTTTCCAAGATTTGAGATAAGAATTTAGATATTCTGAGTCCTTCTCTATCTTAATGTGCACATTAAGTGCTATAAATTTCCCTTTCAGTACTGCTTTGCCTGTGTTCCACCAATTTTGAAGCAGTTGGCCCTCCACATTCATAGCTACCACATCCACAGATTCAACCAACTATGAATTTAACCCACCACGGATAGAAAAGCTATGACCAACCTAGACAGCACATTAAAAAGCAGAGACATTACTTTGCCAACAAAGGTCCATCTAGTCAAAGCTATGGTTTTTCCAGTGGTCATGTATGGATGTGAGAGTTGGACTATAAAGAAAGCTGAGTGCCGAAGAATTGATACTTTTGAACTGTGGTGTTGGAGAAGACCCTTGAGAGTCCCTTGCACTGCAAGAAGATCCAACCAGTCCATCCTAAAGGAGATCAGTCCTGAATATTCATTGGAAGGACTGATGCTGAAGCTGAAACTCCAATACTTTGGCCACCAGATGCGAAGAGCTGACTCACTGGAAAAGACCCTGATGCTGGGAAAGATTGAGGACAGGAGGAGAAGGGGATGACAGAGGATGAGATGGTTGGATGGCATCACTGGCTCAATGGACATGAGCTTGAATAAGCTCTGGACATTGGTGATGGACAGGGAGGCCTGGAGTCCTGCAGTGCATGGGGTCGCAAAGAACTGGACATGACTGAGCGACTGAACTGAACTGAACTGAACGGATAGAAAATACTAAAAAAAAAAAATTAAAAAGAAAAATTAAAAAACATCCAGAAAATCCCCCAAAGCACTCCAGCAACAATTTGCATGTATTTATGACTATTTATATAGTATTTACATTGTGGTTTGTATTATAAGTAGGAATGATTTAAAGTATATAGGAGGATGTACCTAGTAATAAATTATATGCAAATACTATGCCATGTTATATAAGGAATGTAAGAATCTTTGAAGGATTTGGTATCCACAAGGACCCTGGAACCAGTAATCCAAAGATAATGAGGGATTATTGTACCTTCTATTTTTATTTGCATTTAGTTCAACATATTTTAAAATTTTCCTTGAGGTATTCTCTTTGACACATTTCTTGTCCTGTTCAACAGCATATCCTGGTCATATGGATAGGGAGATTAGTCTTTGATTTTTTGGTCTGTATCTCCAGATGTTTCTAGTCATTGATTTCTTTATCTTCAAGGTGAAATATATGAGACAAAGAGAAAACCCTGACTTTCACCATTATTTTGCTTATTCTTTAGGTCCCAAGTCCCCTACCCAATCTTATTTCTTCTTTTCACTTTTCAGAATCTTCTGTTTGTTGTACATGTAATCAAGAATTTTAGTGTAATTCTACTCCATCTTCCTGAAAGGATAACTGTAGTCATGAAATTAAGACACTTACTCCTTGGAAGGAAAGTTATGACCAACCTAGACAGCATATTAAAAAGCAGGGAAATTATTTTGCCAACCAAGGTGCATCTAGTCAAGGCTATGGTTTTTCCAGTGGTCATGTATGGATGTGAGAGTTGGGCTGTAGAGAAAGCTGAGCACCAAAGAATTGATGCTTTTGAACTGTGGTGTTGGAGAAGACTCTTGAGAGTCCCGTGGACTGCAAGGAGATCCAACCAGTTCATCCTAAAGGAGATCAGTCCTGGGTGTTCATTGGAAGACTGATGTTGAAGCTGAAACTCCAATACTTTGGCCACCTGATGTGAAGAGCTGACTCATTAGAAAAGACCCTGATGCTGGGAAAGATTGAGGGCAGGAGGAGAAGGGGACGACAGAGGATGAGATGGTTAGATGGCATCACTGACTCAATGGACATGAGTTTGGGTAAACTCTGGGAGTTGGTGATGGACAGGGATGCTTGGTGTGCTGCAGTCCATGGGGTCACAAAGAGTTGGACATGACTGAGTGGCTAAACTGAACTGAACTCCATCGTCCTGAAAGTAGGAGTCAGATGTGTTTTCAAGGGCTATAATCACTTAAATTGCTGATACCAGTAGCTAAGAAATATTAAACTCAATTTCAGCATCATGGCTTGTCTATTAAAATTCTTATTTCCCTCACTACAATATTGTAAAGTAATTAGCCTCAAACTAATAAAAAATAAATGAAAAAATAAAAAATAAAAATATTTGATTTTTGTGTGTTGAAGTAAGAGGCAGTATTGCCTCTTGCTTTTAAAAAATAAACAGGTAAGTTGACTGTTTTATTGCATTAAGAATTATTGCATGTGAAACTATTGTAAGGATAATCAAAGTCTTGATTCACTGAACTCCAACTAGCTGCCAGTCCTCGGGGACCACAATTTGTCAACAAAAGCAAATGTGAAATGTGTTTGCTCTGAAGGCATCTGCTGGAAGTTAGAGGTAGGCTTAGAGTCATAACTGATAGCTCAACTTCTGTGGAGGAGAATGATCTGTTAATGCAAACATAATTAGGCACTCAAAGACTTGGGAGACTAGCTGATGGTAACAGAATGGGAAGCAGTACTGTTTCAAGAATGTGAAGAACTGGTCATGAGTTCCAGTTTGGCCTCTAGTCATTGTAGGAAATCTTGCTCAAGTTGGTTAAACTTCCTAAACTATAGCTACTGTGCTGTTTCGTGTTAAGTGAACTTATTCACTGTTCAAATGAAAACTGATATTTATGGTGACGATGATGATGTATCCTGATACATTTGCTGATCTGTGTAGTAGTTATTATTTTGAAGATTTGCATTTGTTTAGTTTTGAAATGCTACAAAGTCGTAGGCTTGCAGATTGAAAAAGAACATTTAAGGTTATCTAGGTGAGTTTCTATAGAACATTGATTCTCAACTTTGGCTGCACATTAAAATTACCCAGGGAGCTTTTTAAAAGCTTCGATGCCTTGGCCCATCTCCCAGAGATTTTGATTGAACTGATCTGGGGTGAGACCTGATCATTAGTACTTTTAAAAAGCTCCCCAGGTGACTTTAAAGTGTACGCGGTTGAGACTCACCAATCTGGGTAAATGTCTCCAGTCCTGACTCAAGATGTCACTCAGCCTGAGTAATTCGAAATTCCCGTTGGTCTAGTAATTTTCAAAACAGGGTTGGGAAAGGGCTAGTTTATCTTTTAACTCCTCCATCTCTCTTCTTATGCCCTAAGATGATGCCTCAATGTACATTTTGAAAGTGTTCCCTAGTAATTCTGACACCCATTTTATATTTTCACAACCCCAATCCCCTGTTTCCTTTATATCCTTTTGGCCTTCCAGCTAGGAGCTGACCTGATGCAAATGTGCCTTCAAGGATTAGATATGCTCTGTAGCATTCATACTTGCTTCTGCCTGAACACCTTCTGTGACAGGAAACTCACTAACTCCTTAGCATCTCTTTTTGTCTTTGGAGAGTCTTCAAGAAGGTCAGATGTAAAGATGACAAGAAGACAGATTTCAGCTTAACACAAGGATGTGGTCATTTAAAAACAAATCCTAACGAGTTATAATGTCTCTTGAAATTAGCTAACTTTTTTTTGAATACTGACTACCTTTCATTTACTAAGTCTTCTACCCCAAAACAAGAGATGTTATAATCATCTCTTCTTGTTTAAGAAAAAGGTTACTTTACAAATTTTGATAAGAAAGCTGAGATATACGCAAGATAAGTAAGTTGACAGAGTCAGCCAGTAAATTGTCAAGTGGAATTTGAGCTGTAGCTATCACGCCCATGCTGCATTTTGACTTAAGACTTCCATCTATAGCCAGTTTCATTTGCTTTTAGTTTTCTTTTTGCTTCTTCTTCAGCTGGTAAGTTGTGTCTGACTCCCTGTGGCCCATAGACGGCAGTACACCAGGCTTCCCTATCCTGTATCCTCTACTGTCTTCCAGAGTTTGCTCAGACTCATGTCTATTGGTGATACCATCCAAGAATTTTTAATATGAAATAGTGTGTATGAGTAACACAGGGAAAATAGATTTTCAAGATGGATCATGTCTATGAAGAAAGGGTTGAAGGGGATGAAGGGATGCAGCCAGAGCCAATATTCAAGAATGGGTTGGTGGGCTTCCCTGGTGGCTCAGTGGTTATAAAAATAAATAAATAAATAAACTGCCTGCGAGTGTAGGAGACACAGGGTCAATCCCTGATGGGGGAAGATCCCACATGCTGTGAAGCAACTAAGCCCCAGTACCACAACTACCGAACCTGTGCTCTAGAGCTCACCCTCCGCAATTACTGAAACCCGCACCCTGCAGTCTGTGCTCTGCAACAAGAGGAGCCACCACAATGAGAACACCCCAACTAGAGAGTACCCCAACTGCTTGCCACAGCTGGAGAAAACTCCACGCAGCAACGAAGACCCAGCACAGCCCCAAATTAGCAAATAAGCAAAACAGCAAGGTCAAACCAGTCCCTCCTAAAGGAAATCAACCCTGACTACTCATTGGAAGGACTGTGGCTGAGCCTGAAGCTCCAATCCTTTGGCCACCTGATGCAAAGAACTGACTCATCGGAAAAGACCCTGATGCTGGGAAAGATTGAAGGCGAGAAGGGGATGACAGAGGATGAGATGGTTGGATGGCATCATCGACTCAATGGACATAAGTTTGAGCAAACTCCAGGAGATGGTGAAGGACGGGGAAGCCTGGCATGCTGCAGTCCATGGGGTCATAAAGAGTCAGACACAACTGAGCGACTAAACAACAACAACATTAAAAAAGAAAAAAAAAGAATGGAGTGGCAACCAGATCTGAGGAATCAATCTGGGGGTAGGTTATGGAAGGCGACATCTGTGAGGGCAAGGTGACTAACGCTGCTGGCTCTTCCCTTGGCTGCTCTTTCCAGCAAAGTGTGAACTCGGGTCACTCCTTGCATTTAGAGGCAAAACCTGTCACTCCCCAGAGGAGCTCCTTGTACTGGTCGGTTCACTAATTCACTGCTGACTGGGCTTGTCTGGTGAGAGAACACATTAAATATTTAAACCTTGTCCTTCCTCGGATGCACAGCAGCAAAGATGATTTTCCACGAATTTAGCATTAAATTCAGGCAATTTGTACAGCTGTGCATATAAATGGCTTTTCACATAATCTCTAGGGGCCAGGGTCAATGTTCCTCGTACATTTTAATACTGTAGATGACATAGCGACATCCTTCCAATTTATGTTCCCTCATAATTGAAAGGGGCTTAATAAAAGTGAGGAAAAGGCAGTGTGTACACAGCAACATCGATTTCTGCTGACAGTTGAGCGGAAGTTAATTGTAATTTTAATGTAATTTGTTCCATGGGTGATGTTGAACCCCTGGAACATAACTAAATCCATTTTAAAAGAAATAGTTGTGTGTGTCTCTGTGTGTGTCTGTGTTATAATATTAGAATGACCCAATTATACAGCTGTCATGAAGACACCAAATATAACTTCCCCAGATGAATGCTTTAATTATTTTTCCCACAGATATATTTGTTTAAATAAATGGAAGCCTGTTGTTTTGATCAGCACAGAATTTTACCCAATCAGATTTTGGGGTGACACAGATAATATGTTGCTTGAAATAAACTCACACATTATATATTAAAATACGAGTGTAACAGTTCTAATTGCTCAAGTTAAGCTTATCTGCATGAACTGTAGTTAATATTTATTCTGGGTGAAGCAGTTTTTTTATTGCTATTTTTTTCACTTAGTAGAGTAAGAACATGCTAATAGTTTCCCTGCTAATTCAAACATTTCCTGCTGTGCATAAAAACAAATGTAAAACTGAAGAATGACGGTGTTCTCTGGCTCTGAAATTTGCTAATTGCAGAGCTATTCAATTATAGGTAATATCCTTTTATTGCTAATAAGATTACCGTGTGTCAACACAACTGCAATTCTGAAATAGAATTTGCCCAATTTGCCTTCTATGGAATTTAAAACTGTTTTGTGTAAAAGGTTTGAGAAAATTAGCACTGAAATATGAATGACAAGGAGGAGAAATAAGTAAAACACCAAATCTAATTTTTCCCCCTCCAGATGTTTTTCTCTGGGGACAGTTTCAAAATGGATTTTGCACCAAAAGAATAAAAAAATAATTAAAATAAATGAAAGAAAAGAAAACCAACAACAAACCAGGTAGATGATTGAACCTATTGTTATCCAGGTTTAAAATGTCTTTAACTTGCTTGCAGTCTACTATTATGAAATTTGGTATTATCCAAATTCCCCTCCCTCAACCAGTGTCTAGTATTATGTTAGGTACAGGATAAGCAAAAAAATGAGGGTTATGGTTTAGATCACAAAATCAAGAAAAGCGTCAGAATCAACTAGATAGGAAACAAAGAGGCATGTAAAACAAATATTCTGGGATGTATTAAATGTATTAATCAAGGTTCTC
This sequence comes from Muntiacus reevesi, assembly GCF_963930625.1. Taxonomy (NCBI): domain Eukaryota; kingdom Metazoa; phylum Chordata; class Mammalia; order Artiodactyla; family Cervidae; genus Muntiacus; species Muntiacus reevesi. Next base: position 70,826,750 of record NC_089258.1, read on the forward strand.
CAGAAGAATAGAATCAATAAGAATATATATTGTGTATAAATATTATATATAATATGTTATATGAAATCCATACATAATGATATTTATTATAAGGAATTGGCTCATGTCATTTTGGAGGCTGAGACACCCTCTGATTTACTGTCTGCAGGATGGAGACCCAAAAAAGCCCATGGACTAAAGTCCAATCTGAATCTCAAGGTCTGAAAGCCAGAAGTCAGTGTAAACCCTAGTCCAGGGGCAGAAGACCAATCTCTCAGTTCTTGCGTTCAGGCAGGGAGAATGAATGCTCTTTCATTGCCTTTCCTTCTATTCAGGTCCTCAGTGGATTGGCTGATGCCCACCCGCAAGCAGGGAAGACAATCTATTCTACTCAGGCTACTGATTCAAATACTAATCACATCCAGAAATAGTCCCACGGACACACCAGAAAGAATGTTTATTTCTGGGAACCCTGGGACCCAGCCAAGCTTACATATAAAATTAACCATCGCACTGGTCTTATCTCAGACAAGCCAAATCAGACTCTTAGAACATAGAATGTGAGAATGTGCATGCTATAGTTGATCCCTAAGGGGCTTCTCAGGTGGCTCAGTGGTAAAGAATCTGCCAGACAATGCAAGAAGATACAGGAGGCAGTTTCGATCCCTGAGGTGGGAAGATCCCCTGGAGAAGGAAATGGCAACCCACTCCAGTATTCTTGCCTGGAGAATCCCATGGACAGAGGAGCCTGGTGGGCTACAGTTCATGGGGTCTCAAAGAGTCAGATATGATTGAGACATACACACATGCTTCTTGTACACATGATGTTTGAGAACCACTGGCCTAAAGGTTCATGAATGGCTTTTGTGAATATCTGGTGTCCCTCAACCTTGGCCTTTGGCTGCAAAGGCCCATAGGGTGACTTTTGCTTTTCTTCTAAGGAAAAGACTGTATTTATCCACTTACTGTCAAACATAGCTACAACAGAGGTTTTCAGGATAATGATGGTCTTTAAATGAAATGACAGCAATGATGCCAGAAAATATAGGTGTCTAGGTTCCTCTGTGCATAGTGGGACACTTTAAGAGTATGAATGGGAAGTCTGATCTTTCTTTCTAAAATGATGTTTCCAAAAATGTAATCTATGGATCATGTGTATCAGAATAATTTAGGTTTCCAAACACATTCAATTAAAATCACAGAGATTAGATCTAGAAATCTGTGTATCTTAACATGCTGTATCACAACTCCCATCCTTACCACCACCATTAGTTGAGTGATTGGCATTTGACGAGCTTAGGAGAGAACTTACTTCTCTTTTCCCTGGATTTAGGGTGAATAATGGTCTCTGTTGGCCTGGGACTTGTCCAGATTTAACATGATAAGTCCCATATTCTGGGAAATTCCCTGAAAAATGAAAGTCGCTCAGTTGTGTCCAACTCTTTGTGACCCCAGGAACTATACAGTCCATGGAATTCTCCAGGCCAGAATACTGGTGTGGGTAGCCAACCTCTTCTCCAGGGGATCTTCCCAACCCAGGGATCAAGCCCAGACCTGCATTGCAGGTGGATTTTTACCACCTGAGCCACCAGGGAAGGCCAAGAATACTGGAGTGGGTAGCCTATCCCTTCTCCAGCGGATCTTCTTGACCCAGGAACTGAACTCTCCTGCATTTCAGGTGGATTCTTTACCAGCTGACCTAGCAGGGAAGCCCCAGTCCTGAGCAGATTGGAACAGTTGGTCCCCCTAACTAAAGGAAGCCTGGCATGCTGTAGGCCATGGAGTCGCAGAATCGGACACGACTGAGCGACTGAACAACAATAATGATGACTGAGACCTAATGTAAAGTTTCCTTCTACCGCATCAGCTATAGGGCTTTGAACATAACACTAAGCCATTTTGAGATACCATTTCCTCATCTGTAAAATAGCTATAATATCCATTTCACAGAGATAAGAGTGTAGATTAAATGAAATTAGATGTGATTACACATATAAAGCACCTACAAGCACATGTTCTATAAATGTTATTTATTTTCCCTATTGTTGGCAAAATCCTATTCTCAGGCCCCAGGGGAGGATCCTGTTCTACACAACAAGAAGGTAGGTGCCATTGAATTTGTTTCACCTGCCAAAAAGAGAGAGCTACTTCTTTGTCAGTAAATAACAGGTTGTCATGAGCTGTTTTCAGGCAGATTTTTTTTTCAATTTGCAAATATGCAAATTGAATGTTTCACTTCATTTCCATGTAAAATTAATTAACTATAAAATTCTGGATATAAACAAAAAAGAGAAAAATGAGTTCAAAATAGGGGGCTGTTAGAATTTAGATAAGACATTTGGAATCATATAAATCAAAGAGATACATGGATAAAACCTTAAGGTTAGGTTATGTTCCTACTACTACCTATAATAGGCTATGAAGATTCAGACAAATCTATTTTTCTAGACCTTCGATTACATACTTATAAAAGGATGAGGTTGGAATAGTATATTAAAGTTATCTTGAAAGGTCCTTCAAGCTTTTTCATTCTGTTCTAGATAAATTATTATTTTGTTTCTCTTAGAATTCTCTTAGCAGGCAGATTCTTGACCATCTAAGCTACCAGGGAAGCCCAAGTTAAAAGAAGCTAATACTTTGAGACAATTAAATGCTGGTTAATTTTATATTGTTCTCCTTTATTTTGAATTAAAATGCTTTTTCTAACTAGTGTTATTCCCACTAGTCTTAAATATGTCCTTAGAAACACTCAAAATAACTATATTTTCTTCCTCATGGATTGGTTGAAATGAATGACCACATTAAGCTTTGGCAAATTTTGTTTATACTTTGCTGGAAGTGGCCATGACCTGGCCATGTTTAACCATGGTAGATTTGATTGAAGCCCGAGGTTTCTCAGGCCAGGTATTACTGTCCTGACCAATTTATGACTGAATGGCTAAAATCCAGACTGGAGATTTGGAGAGGCATGTATTAGCAACAAGTTGGGACAATCCAATAAAAGGGCTGACCCTTTCTTAGTCAATTAGCTTAGAATAAGAAGGTCAGAAATCAAAGATTAAAGTAGATTGAGGAAATATTGAGTGGGTAAGAGCTCAGGCATAGAGATACTCCTTTCTAGAATGGGTCGATCTGGCTGGGAAGTCCGTGGGTAGAAACTGAGAAACAGAAGTGTTTAACCATAATGATATCCTAATTTGGAGCTGAGAGGATAGAAGCCTTAAATCTGGATTGGAAAGACCATTCATTCTTTCAGTCATTAATTCACCAAATAATTGCTGAGTACTCACTCTGTGATAGGCACTGTTTGGGCATTGGATCTTTCAGTGAGTCAAGGTAAGTCTCACTTTTATGCAATACAGCATAAAGTACCAAACCTAACCACCTGTCAAGCACCCTCCTTCTAGGGCATTCGGGATTTTATTGAGACTTCCTGTGATTAAATCATGGAAAAAATTATAATATATAACACACTAAAATGTACAAATCTCAGGATCCATTCTCAGAGATTTTGATTAAACAGATCTCACATGAGACTTGGAAATATACAGCTTTAATAACCTTCCTAAACTATTCTGAAACATCAGGCAGGCCCATAGATTGCATTTTAGAATGATAATTTTCGAAGGAGAGATTAAATTTCACAAGCAATCTGTCCCTTACTCTCTTAAAGGGTCCTCTTATGTCCTGGATACCCATATCTGCTGAAGTTGTAATTTCTTTTTATTGATACATGGCTTGTTCAATGCCTTGACAATTTCTTCATCGTTCATCATGTTCATGACCACTTCCTACTTTCCACCAGAACTTAGGGATCTGCAGACAGACTTTTACTCACCAACGTTACTCTTTAAGGATGGACCCAGAATTAGTCAGGAAGATATATTCTACTACTAGTGGGTATTAGAAATTTTCTGGAGAGTAAATTTTTACTGACGCAAAGAGTGTATTTTCCTCTTTAGTAAAGTCATGTTTTTAGCTTTCATTGATATGGTAGTTAGTTAAAGCTTCCCTGGTAGCCCAGTGGTAAAGAATCCACCTGCCAACGCCTGCTGCTAATGGAGGAGATGTGGGTTCAACCCCTGAGTTGGGAAGAGTCCCTGGAGAAGGAAATGACAAACAACCCCAGTATTCTTGCTGGAAAATCCCATGGACAGAGGAACCTGGTGGGGTACAGTCCATGGGGGTCACAAAAGAATCAGATATGACTTAGCAACTAAACAAACAAGTTAGTTAAAACATTCATATCTTTCGTGTATTTCTCAAATGAAGTTGTATCCTACTGAGCACAATCACCTCTGTGCATTGGTGATCAGCTCCTTTACTCAAGGGAAAGCTGAATTCTCTGTCTGTAGCTGTTGCATGTTTTGCTGAGTTGACCTTTCCCGAAGCAGCTGCTTTAAATCTTCAATCCTTTTTTCCTGATTTCCAGAATTAATCCATGGTACCGAGATTCTTGGATGTCCACAGAAATCCAGGTTTCAGTATCCTACACCATAATACAAATGATTTTGTTCCCTTGGCACGTGTTTATCTTCACTGATCTGATCCTAACTCCCAATGCTTCTACCTGTTCAAATCCTTCAGCATCTTTTGGGGTCAGTCACAAGCATTCTCCATTCTATTCTCAGCTCTTTCATTGAATGGTCCTTTTAACCGCTAGCTTAACTGGAATATGGCTGTGCTGAAGACACTGCTTCTCTGTAACCCCGTGAATGGAGACTTTCTTCTGTGCTGCGCATAACTCAAGTATCTTTCCTATTACCTATCGCTACTTGAAAACCGTTTCGTCTTCTTCCTCCTTAAAAACACTAATCTTTTACAGTTTCAACACAATAGATAATTTTTAGCTTCTGCTACTTTTCACTTCCATTTTTTTTCCAATTATTTTCACTTCCATCACTGTCACTGGTATCTTAGTTACTTTCCCCATTCATAGGGCATCTAACTGTTGCCTCTCTCCACAGCTATGATTTTTTTGGTGGTTTCCTCATGCAAATAGAAGATACATCCAATTCCTACAGTCTTAGAACCTTCATCCATTTGTTTCTCACATTTCCCTTCAATCTCACTTGGCCACCCCACCATGTAATCATTATCTATATCTATACTACTCCCAAAATGTTAGTTTCAAATGTCTTAAAAATATCTGATTACTAACTTCTGTTCTTCCAACTTACTTTAGTACTTTTATTCCAAAACTCTACAAACACATGAAAATCTGTAATTCATTTATCCTAACACCAATTCATTGTACATCAATTTCTTTAGGTCCTCTATTTCCTTAGAAACCTAGATCTATTTTTTTCTTCCAGTCCTGTGTTCTGTTGCAAATTTTATCAGTTCTCTGTCCTCTCTCACCTGAAATTCTATTCACCTGGAATATCCCACACTCTGGTTAGCTCAACTATCCTTTTATTTTGCACCTATGAATGAGTAGCCCAATAATCAAGAGAAAATTCACTGACTGGACTTTAAATTTATGTCCACAGTATCAAAAGAAGTCTCAACACTGACAGGCTATCCTACTAAACCTTCCTGTTAAATGTATTTACTTTTCAAACTGACAGTTTCATGTCTTATCCTCAAATCTTCAATACCCACTCCCCACATACTGTCTTAGTTGCTGACCTTACGCACAATAAGTGGAATTAGATGAAAATTAATTAATCTTAATTAAAATCCCACTATTGCACTGTATCATTTCCCTTATTGTAGTTTTCCTTGCTATAGTTTCCCTTATTATAGTAAAAATGATGTCCATACTTAAGGTTAAGCTAATCTGTGTTGCCAATTCTCTACTCTTACCATCTTAAGGATTTAATTTCTGTAAGTTAACTCTTTTTCTCCTGATACATCAAATCTCCACTCTTTACTGAGTTCTTTCAAAATAGTTTAAAAAAAATATTGTCCCTCATATGTATACCTATGCCTGATTCATGTTGATGTTTGGGAGAAACCAACACAATTCTGTAAAGCATTTATACTTCAATTAAAAAACAAATTAAAAAAATACTGTCCCTTACCCCAGTATAAGCTTGCAGTTAAAAATATTGTTGTTTTGCTTCTATTCATGGGAAAAAATATCACAAAAGTAATTTCTTAGATCTGTGTTTTCTACGTGCTCATCTCACATTTTGTTTCCCACTCATATCCATCCCAACTGGACACTGGACCTCATCATTGTATATAAACAGTTCTTAACAGTTCTTAACAGATTCTCACCATGAATCTCCATCTTCCCATGGTGAAGGGCTAGTTTTCCATCATCGTGCTAGCACCTTCTACAGTATTTAACATGACTCATTATTCTGTTCATAAGGAAACATGTTTTCCTTTGGTTCTGGGACCCCATACTCTCCTGGATTTACTCTTACTTCATGAATTGTACTTTTCATTCTTCTTTCCACATTTTCCATGAAATCTCTAATGGCCAAAATTACCCTAAGATTGGCCTCAGCCTACTGATCCTCTTTAACTATATTCTTTCACTATGTCATCACATTCAATCTTATTGTTTCAAATACATTTATATTCTGTTTTGGGACTTCCCTGGTGGTCCAGTAGTTAAGACTCCTTGCTCCCACTCCAGGAGACACAAGTTTATTCCCTGGTCGGGTTTGATCCCTGGTCCAGAAACTAAAATCCTGTATGCCACATGATGCGACCAAAAAAAAAAAAAAAAATTTAAAAATTTTATCCAAATATTTCTCTAGTGCCCAAGTCTGATATAACCAACTAACATAGCCAAACAATTACTACTGGGGTATTCAAGAGGTATCACAAATTGGCCAAAGCAGAAGTATCAATTATAGTCCTCCACCCCAGTCCACACCATCCCATCGCCTCAGGAAATGGTACTACCATTGTGACCTAGATGTTCAGGCTATAAACCCAGGAGTTAATAATTCTTGACTCTTCTCTTCTTTTAGATTCAATGTGTGAGTTAAGTCCTGTTGGCTCTACTGTCAAAATATAACTAAAATTTAACCACTTCTCATTTCTACTTCAAGATAGTAGGCCCAGGAGCCATCATCCTTATGGAAATACACCAGGAAACTTCTCAAGTATCTGCTTGCTTCTTATATTCTCCTTATCTTAGAGGTCATGCTCCACAGAACAGAGACAGTGATATTTTCAAAAATAAATCAATGCATTTGCAACAACATGGATAGACCTAGAGCTTGTTATATTGAGTGAAGTAAGTGGGAGAAAGAGAAAAATATCATATATCACTTCTGTGTAGAAACTAAAGAGAAATGATACAAATGAACTTATTTACAAACTAGAAACAGACTCAGAGATTTAGAGAATGAATTTGTGATCACCAGGGAGAAAGGGTTGGGGGAAAGGGTAGTGAGGGAGTTGGGGATGGACATGTACACACTGCTGTATTTAAAATGGATAACCACAAAGACCTACTATAGAGCACAGTGAACTCTGCTCAGTATTATGTAACAACCTAAATGGGAAACTAATTTGAAAAAGAATAGATGTATGTATATGCATAACTGAATCACTTTGCTGTGTGCCTGAAACTATCACAATATTGTTTACCAACTATAATCCAATATAAAACAAAAAGTTTAAAAAAAAGAAAAAATATCAATGCATGTCCTTAATCAGTGTAAAACCTTGTATAGACTTCTTATGACATCTAGAGTAAAATCTTCCTATAACCTACAAGATTTACATAATAATGGCCTCTGAATATGTCTCCAGATTTATCTATATTCATTCTCTCAGTGGTTGATGATATAATATTCACACTGGCATATTTTCTGTTCCTTGTACATCCCAAGGTTTTTCCCATCTCAGAGCCTCTGGGATGGTGGATTTTTCTTCTTGAACCATCTTCTTCTTCCTGTATTTTGCATAGCTACCTGCTTCTTATTCAGGACTCAATGCAAATATTACCTCTCCATCAAGCATCTTCCTTTATCACTCTAGGGGTTCTCTCTCAATCAGATGTTATCAAGTGATTCTTTTCTATGCTTTTTTTTTTTTAATTGACGTAGTCAGTTCCTGAAATTAGCTTTGTTGTTGTTCTTCTATGTGTCATCACACGTTTTACCATTACACTCCTCTTTGAAATATGAATTCCTACAAATACTAAACACTGTATTTCCGGGGCCTGTAAATGCATCTGGCAAATAATAAACACTACATACATTTTGACTGACAAAGAGTCATCTTAATTCCTTATCTTGCATTTGTGCATTTGCTATGCTACCACTTAAGTGTGTTTTTAAGGTAGGTATCTCACTCTCTTGATTCTGGTCCTTTGTCTTGGCCAATTGACCCAACTTTCTACACGAATCTCTTACCCTTTATCTGTTGCCTTTTCTATTAGCTCTACTTCTTAGTTTCATAAACAAATAAATTCTGTTTTCTAGCATATATTTGTTTCAAGTGTTTTGTTGAAGCATTTATATATAAAATGGAGCTCTAAAATGACAACCACTGAGAAAAGGCTAAAGGGTCTATTTTGTAATTTTAAAGGACTCAAAATGAGAATTTTCTCTCCACCTTATTCTTGTTTTTTTTGGCAAAAAGTAAGAGGCTTTTAACCTGTGAGTCAGTTTCCTCATAAATCATTCGGAGATTGCCATATTTAGTTTGAAAGGCTACTTTGAAGTTCAGTAAAATATAATTTATATAAAGCACTCAGTACAAAGTTCGGCATGGAACTTGTATAAAAAAAAGAATGAGCTACTTCCTGGTCTGCATGGGCTAAGAAAAGGTGAGTCCAATAGAGGCAAGGAACAAAGAAAGGCCTCATACCCTTGAGCATATTACTTTATATATTTCAGTTTTATAATTTCATCTGAATTACCAAATTACCTTTTAGCATTTTACTCCCCTTTCTCCTAAAATAAGGGGCTCGATCAAGCAATCTAAGTTCCTCTAGCTCTAGAATCTCTCATCAGATTAAAGAAATTCATATGGGAGACTGACAGAAGGGGAAAGTTTTGTCTCAGACCACAAGAGTCCAGTTTTCTAGCTGTAGTTTCATTTATACTCAAGGATATTTACATCTTATATCTTAGCCCTGGATTACTGGCTTGTTGTCCATCTCAAGTCACGGACTATAGTCGCTTTAAAAGCAACTATATATATATATATATATATATATATATATTTTTTTTTTTTTTTAAGTAGATTATAAGGGAAGAAAAGGCTGGGCAAGATGGGATAATATTGAGCTTGGACCCTTCAAGAGGAAGGCGGGGTAGTCATAGTAGGAAATTGTAAAGGAATGCTTCAGAGAACCAGAGGTCTCAAGAAATATGTGCAAGGAATCTAGGCGATAGCAGAGACTCATTGACTTCTAAGAGGCGGTTATTTTTTACTTTTTGTTTTTGTTCAGAACCTTCGTCTTGTTTCCCAGCCTTGGGATGTAGAGAAGTATAACACAAATGGAGCCAGAATACATGGGCTTAAGATAGAATCCTACCACTGTTCAGCTGTGTGGCCTTCCCCAAGCTGTCATTTAATATCTCCATGTGTCAGTTGTATCATTTGTAATAACTGAGATATTTTCTAGCTCCTAATTCCTACTTCAGATAGATTACCAGATACATTTTAAATAAAGTGACACAATTTATCAACATTTCCCAATCTTTCCTCATAATAAGAATTATCTGGAAGTTTGGTCAAACATACAGATTTCAAAGATTTATCCTGAGAAAGTCTGATGTAATAAATTCTGTGTGGGGACCATAATTTATGATTTTAACAAATAATCAAGGTTTGTTTGTTTGTTTTTTTCCTTCTGACAAATTTGGAAGCCTCTGAAATGATACTGGTGTTAAGGTTAATGGTAGATTACTCAAGAGGGTGAGAGCCGAGGAGTCCTGGGTGAACAAGCCACTCTAAGAGAAGGGACTTCAGGGTGTTCTCTCTCTCTGTATGGTTCCCACCAAGCTCCCTCCATATGAACCTGCAAGTTGTGAACTTTAAAAGATGCGAATGTGCATTCCCATGTCCGATCACGTTAAGTTAGTTCGCGTGTCTCGTGTACATTGTCACGCTCCTGCCTCCTCTACAAGTGGATGTGTTTTTGTCCAGATCCTCCGTCCCCTCTTGCTGCTGATCCTTCAGCTCTACCACGCCCCACCTCATCTCCCGCCTGCAGTCAGCAACTCTTCCCTATTCACTTGATGCCAGCCCCTGTATGCTAGCTGTTATACTATACTATTGCACTTTTCCAGGTCCTGTATTGTAAAGTTAAAGATGTTTTCATTATTTTTGTGTTTGTTTTTTATGTATTATTTGCATGAAAAGTATTATAAATCTATTACAGTGCAGTACTATATAGCTGACTGTAGGAGTTGGGTACCTAGGCTAACTTCATTGGACTGATGAACAAATTAAACCTATGAATGTGCTCTCAGAACAGAACATGTCCATATATTGGGGATTTACTGTAGTGTCTAGTAATACACAGGTATCGTAGTGTCTAGTAATATTACTATGGGACAGAGATGGGGGCATGCATTTTGTTTGGTTTTGTCTGTTTATCTACCCAGCTACCTACTACCGTTATCTAATATCAACTTCTTATGCTGTGCTTATTATACACTGTGCTTTGAGAGCTAATGCAAACTTTAATCTAGAATCATAATTCTGCTAATGATAGACTGACCTATTATCATATTTAAATATAATAAGATTCATATTTAAATATAATAGACATCATATTTAAATAATGGAGAAAGAGAGACAGAGAGAGAGGGAGAGACAAGAAGAGACAAAGAGAAAGCCATATTATAGTATTATGGTGTTATAATCACACCTGTTTCAAAGTCATAATTGGTTACTAATTTAAAGTCAATATTTTCTCATATAACCATTTATAGACAAAGAACTACAAAGATATTTATTTTTTTCTGTTACTTCTTATTTTTATTTAACTGGTGTATACTTGCTTTATAATATTGTAGTAGTTTCTGTTTTATGTGAATCAACTGTAAGTATACATATATCCCCTCCCTCATGAGCAAATATTTTACTTTAATATTGGCTTATCAGGTAGATATTTAAACCCTGGAGACTATTAAGTTTGTTGGCTTGTGTTTGGTTAAGACTGAGTTGATAAAGAAAATTGAGACACTATTCTCTCTACAAACCAGCAGCAAGTTAGCAGGCAAATTGCTTTGAATTTCCAAAGTTCCAAGAGCCACTAACTGTTTTTGCTTATCCAGTCTCTAATTTCAGTTGATTCCAGTTACAAAGTAAAACCTGTATGATTCATTAGTGGCAAGAGACCTGGTGAAATTTAGTAAACTGCCTTGAAGTATCAAGAATCTTTTACCATTTCCCTCTAGCACTGAACTTGCCTTTGAGTAAGTATCTAAATGTCAGCAAAAAGAATTTCCAAGGACGTTTTCTAAGTTTATGATACATGTATGGGCCTCAGTTCTACAGTTGGTCTTCATATCCATGTGTTCCATATTCATAGACTCAACCGACGATGGAAAATATTTGAGAATCATTCCAGAAATTTCCAAAAAACCAAAACTGGAATTTACCACATTGTCAACTGTCTACATAGCACTTACACTGTATTCGTTATTAGAAGTCACCCAGAAATGATTTAAAATCTAGGGGAGGATGTGTGTAGCTTATATGTAAATATTATGCCATTTTATATAAGTGACTGGAGCATCTGTGGATTTTTGTATCCTTGAAGAAGTCTCAGAATTGATTTTGCTGTGAACCTATAGCTTCTTTATACCATAAAGTCTTAAGAAAACTCTCTTCAGGAAGATATCCTACAACTAACCGGTACCTGATGCACTTAAACTCACATGACCCTTCAGATTTCCTAGCTCATGGGTAAAGAATGAGTATCAATCTGACCTTGCACTTGACAGAGTAACAGGATATGGGAGGGACGCTACAGAGGACGCACAGGCTGCCTGTATTCGTATCAGTAGTAGGTTGAGCCACCTGCTGTGTTTGGAGCCGAGGCAGAGTTTCAGAACCGTGGAACACATCCCAAAGGGAGCAAAGTCAATGAAGACTTGTCACTTCACCAAGCCAACGACTATCTCACGAAATCTTCTTAAATAGATGATTTTGGGTGACCAGGCTACATATGATATTACAGGCTCTCATGTAAAAAAAATCTTATTACTTCATGTCAATGTATGGCAAAAACCACTACAATATTGTAAAGTAATCAGCCTCCAACTAATAAAAATAATTGGAAAAAAAAAAAAAACCTTCTACTTCTCAGTTGTTTTCCAGATTCCTTCCTAGATAACCTTTCAACTTTACTTGCTTTCAGCCCACCTACTTGCCTAGTTCTCAGTTTTCCTACTACCTAACCTCTCTTTAAATTTGAGAATTTAATCCTAAATGGTTATCACCGTGTATTTAAAAAAAAAAAAAAAACTCTGTAATGAAATTAGGGCTTGATGAATCTGAAAACATCTTGATACACAATCTGGATTGCATTATAACAAGATCACACAAATGTTATTCATTGCCAGTCTAGCAAAGAGTAGGAGGTGTATTATTTATTCCTACGTAACAAATTTATCCAGCACAGTGATTTAAAACAATGAATATTTATTATCTTGCAATTTCTTTGGGTCAGGAACTCAGGGGTGGCTTAGCTGTGTGATCCTGGCTCCAAATCTTTCATGAGACTGTGAGGCCCCTACACACGAACCTTCAAGTTGTGACCCTCCAAGGATGCGAATGTGCATTCCGTCGGCATCAGGCATGAGTGAAATGGCAGCCTGCCCTCCATCTGCTGCTGCTGACAGTCCCTCAGCTCCACCATCTCCCACCTCCTCTCCTTCCTGCAGTCAGTAACGCCTGTTGCCTTTTCGCTCAACGGCAGCCCCTGTAAGCCAGCTGTTGTACTGTACTACTGTATTTTCAAGGTACTGTACTATCGGGTTAAACAAGTCTTTTTGAGTTGCTTATTTATGTATTATTTGTGTAAAAAGTATCATAAACTTATTAGAGCACAGTGCTATATTGTTGATTGTGTTAGTCGGGTACCTACCTAGGCTACCTTTTTCGGACCTTTGAACAAATTGGACTTTCAAACACACTCTTGGAACAGAATCTGTTCAAGTGTAGGCAGCTGCTTGTATTCAAGAATTTAGCCCAGGGTACAGTCGTCTGAAGACTTGACTGGAGTTTGAGAGATTCACCTCCAGGATGGTTTGTTCATGTGGTGTTGACAGAAGGCTCTGTTCCTTGACACCTAGGTCTCTCCATAGTGTTGCTTGAATGTCTTTATAGTATGGTGCCTGGCCTTCCCCAGAGTGACCCAAGGGAAACTGAGGCAGAAGCCATCATGCCTTTTAAGATCTAGCTGTGGAAGTCTTAAGCTATCATTTCCACAACATCCTAGTGGTTGTGCAAATGGCTTCATTCATTGTGGAAAGTGGCTACATAAGACCATGAACACCAGGAGGTAAATATTAATATCATTGGGGTCATCTTGAAGGCTAGCTGCCAGAGTGAGGCATTAAGACACATTTGTTAGAGTGATAATATATCAAATTGCCTTGCCCCCAAAAGGAAACCACCTGGATAGGATTTATTCACAATAAAAGGTTGTAAAAGACCTTCTATTTAATTAATTAATCCTCACAGTCACTCTTTTGGGGGTAGATTCCCATTTTATTAATGAAGAATCTGAAATTGAAAAAAAAAAGTCATAGTAACTTATTCATTGTTACTCGTGGAGTAAACTGCAAGACTATGTTTTGAACACAATCAGGGAAACGTATCCCATTTGAATTTCTGCAAAATAATATATAACATTCTTTTCATCTTGACTTTCCTGATGGAGCAATATTCATAAGGGCATGCATCCTTATCATTCATATATTTTGACTTCAGCACTGATAAGTCAGACTACAAATTATGCTTAGTATTCTGCCACCTAGATGTTATCTGCATTACCCCTTCCTCCCACAATTCCTGTTCCACTGATCCTTCATAAATAAGGTAAACCTGTATTTGAGAATCAGCACTGTGAAGTATTTAATTCTCAAAGGAAAAAAAGATCTCCTATTTGTCATCAGAAAAACATAGGCTTAAATATCATCATCACAAATGCTTACAGTTCTAGAGCTATTCTGTTTAGCATCCTTCCTGGAAATCTTTAGTCTGAACATTAGTTTTTGTCCTGTAGATGAAAAAGGACATTTTATCTTCTATCCTGCATCTTTGTGGCAGCTTCTGCTCTTCCAGATTCATGTTCCCTTCGGGAATAAATGTGTATAATAACTGCTATTTTCATTCCCACCACACATCTTAGGGCACGGAGCCCTGAAGATATGTTCTGTCTCAGCCTTGATTCATGGCTGCTTTTAATGCCTACAGTTAGCATTTGGTGCACAGGGCTTCAACTCCAGTAAAAACACTGAAACTACTGCCAAAGAGGTGGAGTGGAAAAGCAAACTCAAACCACAGAGGCTGCTAATCTCATTCTGATAAAAAAAAAAATCTCAGATCCATTTGCAGTTTACTTAAGCAGCGGGAATTACAAAGCTTAGAATTTCATGTGCAAGAGTCCCTTTCACTGATATTAAAAGACTTAGCTTTCTTCCCAGTATAGGAATTCGATCACAACTTTGACTTTATCCTTGATTCTTTTCTTAGTTTCCTGAACTCCAACTGTGGTGTTGAGTTCTGATGACTTCTTACCCCCCAAACACAATTAGGGCACCTTCTTTAAAAATTCCAAGATTTGGAATGACAAAGAAATATGTGGCTGCTGAAAGGTCAGTGCTACAATGAAAATTTATTGAGGATATAATGCAAAAGAGATAGTCTCATTCACCAGAATCATCTACAGAAGAAATGCTTCATATGGTTGGGAGGACAAATGTGAGAGATTTCAGTTGACATCAGAGTTAGAACAAAGCTCCAAAATGTGGATTTGAGCAAAAACAAAACATTCGTCTCCAAGCAACCAACCATCTAAGGAACCTGGATCTGGTTAAAGTGCAGGCTGTTAGATGACCTTAAAATATTTTTAATCACCTTAAGTGTAATAATGGTTTTGTGTTTACACAGGAAAATGTCCTTGTTTTATGAAGACTCATATTGAAATAAGCGGAATTGAAATGGCCTTACTGTCTGTAATTTGCTTTAAAATACATCAGCAAATAAAACAGATGATGCAAATATGACAAAATGTTAACAATTGTTAAATGTAAGTAATGGATATCTGGGCATTTCATTCTTCCTACTTTTCTATAACAAAAAGTAAAAGGAAAAATTGTTAAATAAGGTACAAAAATTGGGGAACAAAGTGAATAGGTCAGGACGGCAGAAGAAAGGGTGAGCTCTGCTATCAGGATTCTATTTTCCCTGTCCTTCTCCAAAGCATCCTTCGGCTGCTATCTAAACAAATGTTGAACAAATACCTAAGAAGCAGACTTTAAGAGTTATTAAATTATGTGCTTACCTTGAAGTCTGGACTATTCAGTAATTCTTCACATACCTGTATGTCAGAGACTCAATCCTTGGCAGAGAACCAGACCTAAAAAGTAAAAAAGATGAGAAGACATCAACCATATGGTGAAAGCAAACGTCCCCTAAAGTAAGTTTAGGTAGAAAGATTCTATTTCTATATATCCTGAGTATGAGAATTTCAAAATCCAGAAGTCTGGGGCCATTTAAAAATGTTCCCAAAAGGTATTATTGCCTCACTGCATGTTCACAGGGACTAATTTTAAGTTAAAAAAGTCATTATTCACAGAATAATTTGTTTAAATGATTGGAAAGTGGAGTGCATTTTTTAAGGATTTCATGCAAGATGATTCGTATTTTTAAACTTGTGGTGATCAAATGTTTCTTATCCTATTTTATCATAGTACAAAGTAGATTATATGAAGTTGATGATAAACCAAAAGAACCTGGCTTAGGGGTCATTGCTGAAGAGTTGGCCAACTATTGAACTGGTCAAAATGAAAACCTGAATGAACGGTTTGACCAACCCGATATTTTAAATTACTATATTCCATTTCAGAAGTGTAGAGTTTGGGCCTATCCTTAAGGATTTCATATACATTTATCTTCTTCTCTTTTAACATTTTTTTAATTACTGTGGTTACTGTCACTTCATTGTTAAGTAATTTAGCATACACATACTGAGAAAAGGCTAACTGTGGAAACATATGGTGTTTCCATGCAGATTAATCTGTATGCGTGAGGGAAAGTAACAAGACTGAAAAGTACTTTTTCCTCTACCGTTTCTTTGAACAAGTTGCAAGGGAACAAGTGGTCGGCAGCAAGGATGACAGAAGAAAATGAGCTAATTAAATATACAGTTGAGAGTTAGGAGAGATTGCAAAGAGAAGTCAGGAAGGCTCAGGCCAGCTGGATAATTTTATATTGTCATTAGTGATAATAAATGCTTGCTATTCATCAAAAGACTCTTAAATGGCATCAAGAAAGAAGTTCATGATCTTCCCG